>NC_058095.1:63326896-63634482 GCF_020171115.1 Neogale vison
ACTTCCTGATATTATTTAGGAAAATAATAAGGCAAGCATTTAAAAAGGGGATTTTAAGCTAGGGAATCTCAAAATTTTTTATTTTTAATTGGAGGATAGTTGACATATGAGTGTCGGTATACAACATAGTGAGGGGATGATTGTACATGTTATGGAATGGTCACCATGATAAGGGCGGTTAACATTTATCACCATACTATTATAATACTATTGGCCATATTCTCAAAGCTGTACTTTTCATTTCTGTGACTTATTTATTGTATAACTGGAAGCAGTTTTCTTTCCTATTTTGCCTATCCCTCTATCCCGCTACCCTTTGGCAGCTGCCAGCTTGTTCTCTGTATCTCTGAGTCTTTTTATGTTTTGTTATTTATTATTTTAGACTCCACGTATAAGCTGGGGAAACTTGATTTTACACGTTCTTTATTGGAGAGGTGCACCTTCTCTCATAGAGAGGTGTGTGTGGAACTTGGTACACCCAGGGGTATGCTGGGAAATTCTCAACAACTAGACTTTGGGAGGGAGAGTGGGGAAAGTCTGGATTTGTAGTATTAGCCATTTTCTGCGGTGCAAGTAATGTTGTCATGACTGATTTCAAGCTACCAACAGCACCGAGTCAGGAAAACAAGCACACACGTGTCCTAGGCATTTCAAATATTTTGAAATTTTCCCAAGTGTCTCCATAACCCATAATCTCAAAGATCTTCTGTTTTCTAACTCCCAACTGATCCCAACTGAATTGTATATCTTTGCCATATAACTATCTTTTTTTTAAAAGATTTTATTTATCCTCTTAGCAGGACCACTTTTAAAGGATTCCAAGTGACATTAACACCAGGGTACATGTGAGTAGTGCCCCCCTACCCTCACCTCTGGAGTTACATAGAGCACAGGCTCAAAAGAGTAGTAGAAAGATTTCTACAGAATGTCTCTTCTCTGGAATGTCCGTGTTTGAATAAGACTGTGAAAGCCTGAAACTAATATAACAGTATGTTCACCATACTAGAATTTAAAATAAAATGACATTAGGGTGGCTTAGTCCATTAAGCCTCTGACTCTTGGTTTTGGATCAGGTCATGATCTCAGGGTCATGAGACTGAGTCCTACATCAGGCTCTGTGCTGAGTGCGAAGCCTGCTTACAATTCTCTCTCTCCCTCTCCTACCCCTCCCACCCCTGCCAGCTCTCTCTCTCTTAAAAACCTAAAACCAAAAACCAAACCAAACCAAGGGCTTATGCTAGAAAGAAGCCATATAATGCAGTAAGTATGGAATGGCCTTCAGTAATCATGGAAACCTAATTTGATATAAAATAATCCATACTTGAAAGAAATCCTCCGAATATTTCAAAAGTGGAAGACCCTTGACCGTGACACACCTCTTGCTCTTCCAACACTCACACTGGAGAGAAGAATATGGATGCAACTACCGTGTCAAAGCCCCTGGTCTTAGCTCCCCCCTTACTCTTTATCGGACAATTCACACTAACAAGAAATCTTACAAATGCTATGAATTTGAGGGGACCTGTCATCACTGAGCTTTTAAGCTAGCTCTGTGGATTCATCCTAGAGAGATCATATAAATACAATAAAACCTTCTGTTTCCAGTTAACCTTAATCAGCACCAGATAAATTACATACTACACATACAATAAATATGAATATATTAATATAATGAAAATGAGAAAACAATTCATATAGTATTGATATCAGATAATGCCCACTGGCAAAAACAACACAGCCCCAGAAATAAAATAAATGTATCGGGAGGGCACCTGGGTGTCTCAGTGGGTTAAAGTCTCTGCCTTCAGCGTGGGTCATGATCCCAGGGTCCTGGTATCAAGCCCACATCGGACTCTCTACTCGACAGGGGGCCTGCTTCCCTTCCTCTCTCTGTGTGCCTCTCTGCCTACTTGTGATCTCTGTCTATCAAATAAATAAAATCTTAAATGTTTCAGGAAACTGTGGTTTAGAATTCTATGCTTATTCAGCAATTACAATTAATATAGGACACCCAAGTCCTGGAATTAAAATAGATAAATAAAAAGACTCCAGTAACACCTGCTCAATTTTATACTGGATAATCCTTACTGGAGAAAATACTTATATTGAAATTGGCACAGCAAAGCCTATGGTGGATCATTTCCAGTCGTCTCTAATCATAGATTTTAGAACTGAAAAGGAGATTCAAATATGTAGTATTAATCTTCTGTTTCATAAATAAGGAGATGGAGATCTGTTGAGATTAACTGTGATGCCCAAGGCCATGTTTGAGGTTTTTGTTTCTGTGGTTTCTGTGGGTTTTGGGGGGGCGGGGGTAATCAATAGCAGAGGTTAATTTCCACAGACGTCCCCCCGCCCCACATTCCACCCTCCCACCCCCCACTCCCTCCACCCCCCCCCACCTGCCAAATACTTCTTGGTAACCTGTAGACTCGAAGGCAGTAATACTATGAGTGCAATGGACATAGGGATGGTTCCAAACAGGGTAAATCAGTCGGCTGAGTGAGGGACAGGAGGCGACCAGCTTACTGTTTTCTGGCACGTACTGACTGGGGCACTGGGCTGAGGCCACAATGTAGGGGGCTGTGAATGCCTGCTGTAGGTCTGGGAGCGGGGTGTGGGGCACCCGTGCTGGGATTTACCTGAGGCAGTTGGGGATTCACTGGATAAGAATGGCTTTTCTTTTTCTTTCTTTTAAAAAAGATCTTATTTATTTATTTATTTATTTGACAGAGAGAGCACAAGCAGTGAGAAGGGGCAGAGGGAGAGGGAGAAGCAGACTCCCCGCTGAGTAGGGAGCCCAAGGTCGTGGACCCTGAGATCATGACCTGAGGCAAAGGCAGATGCCACCCGGAGCCCAAGAATGGCTTTTCTTGCTACTGAATTTAAGCCTCAGAGTATTGCAAAGCTATGAAAAGAATTCTGTGTGGGCACAAGCATGGGTCAGAGATCGCTAGTTCCAGCTGACATTAGAAACAGATCTCGTAAAGATACATTGTCTACTGTAATATTTTTAAAAAGATTTTATTTATTTATATGACAGAGAGATCACAAGTAGGCAGAAAGGCAGGCAGAGGGGGAGGAAGCAGGCTCCCTGCTCAGCAGAGATCCCGATGCAGGACATGATCCCAGGACCCTGAGACCATGACCTGAGATGAAGGCAGAGGCTTAACCCACACTGGGCCACCCAGGAGCCCCTACTGTAATATTTTTGTGAGTGAACGAATGAGCACATCTTGTATGTTTACTGTACATTCACAAGACTTCCATTCTCTTAGATCAGGGGTTCTCAACCAAAGTCAGTTGTGCCCTGTCCCCTTTGTGGGGGGAGAATTGCCAGCCTAGAAACCTCTTAAGTTGTCACAACTTAGGGAGAGGGTGTCACTGGCATCTAGAAGTTAGAGGCAAGGGACACTACTAAACATCCTGCAACACACAGGACAGCCTCCCACCCCACCCCACCCCACCCCCATTTATCTGGCCCCAAATGGCAAGAGTGCGGACATGGAGAAACCTTCAGATGCGCAATTTATCATGACTCTGTGTGACCACCAGATGGCAGTCATGATGCCTGCTGCCGAGCCAGTAACAGAGTTCACCAGGGACAGAGTTGATTGGAGCAGTCTTTCTCCTTTCAACACAGACACAAACTGTTTTTACATTACAAAAGTGAAAATAATTTTACAATAGGGTCAAATAATATACAAGTATATACGCTGGAGGCCCCGGGTGGCTCAGTTGGTTAAGCGTCTGCCTTCGTCTCAGGTCAGGATCTCAGAGTCCTGAGATCCAGCCCGGCATGGGGCTCCCTGCTCAGCTGGAGTCTGCTTCTCCCTCTTCACCTGCTTGTGTTCTCTCCCCTTCTCACTCTGTCAAATAAATAAATAAATAAATAAATAAAAGTATATAAACTAAAAAAACTAAGTATATAAACTAAATATAAACTATGAACTATAAATATAAACTATTATAAACTAAAAAGTGTTCTTCTGTTCCCCCTTCAATTCCTAGCCTTTAGAACTGTTTGATGTGGACCTGGCCAGATTTCTGTGTACTTGTGTATGTACACACACATATAACTAGTCTCGTACTGTTGGTTTTGTTTCGCAACTCCTTTTAATTCTCAACGTTATACTGTGAACAAAGTAATTTAGAGCTACCTCATTTTGTTTTTTGAGCTACCGCATTTTGTAAGTGGATACATAGTGTTCTGATATTACATGGACTAGAATTTATTCAAATATATTCTTATTGATAGGCATTTGGGTCGTTGCAATTTTTTGCTGATACAAGCAATTCTGTTGTGTTGCTGTTATTTCTGTAGGACAGGTTCCTGGAAATGTGAGAACTGGGTCAGAGTGCAGGTACATTTAGAATCTTGACGAATTAGCAGTACTCATCTCTACTCTCATAGTGTAAGGGAATACCTATTTCCCCAGTTTTTCCTACATTGGATATGATCAATATTTTATCTTAATTTATATTTTATTATACTGCCATTCTTAGTGATTCATCATTTTATATACTTATCTATATTTTCATCTTAATCAGTCCATGAATTGCGCATTGAATCGCCCATTCATTTCCTTTTCTCATTATTATATTGAGCTGTTTTCTTTTTATGAGTTTGAAGTAGCTTTTTTTTTTTTAAAGATTTTATTTATTTATTTGCGAGAGAGAGACAGTGAGAGAGAGCATGAGAGGGGAGAAGGTCAGAGAGCGAAGCAGACTCCCCATGGAGCTGGGAGCCTGATGTGGGACTCGATCCCGGGACTCCAGGATCACGCCCTGAGCCGAAGGCAGTCGTCCAACCAACTGAGCCACCCAGGCGTCCCTGAAGTAGCTTTTTTAAAAAATTTTATTACCAGGTGGTGGGTATTATAGAGGGCACAGCTTGCATGGAGCACTGGGTGTGGTGAAAAAATAATGAATACTGTTTTTCTGAAAATAAATAAATTGGAAAAAAAATTTTATTTATTTATTTGACACACAGAGAGAGAAATCACAAGTAGGCAGAGAGGAGGAAGCAGGCTCCCCACTCAGCAGAGAGCCCGATACAGAACTCGATCACAGGACGCTGAGATCATGACCTGAGCCAAAGGCAGAGACTTAACCCACTGAGCCACCCAGGCGCCCCTACTTTTCACGTTTGAGACAATTTAAAACTCATAAAGGCAGTGGAGAAAATAGGACCGAATTCTGGTATACCTTTCATCAGACTTCTCCGAACATTAACACTTTCTTTAACTACAGTACATTGACCAAAACCAGGAAATGAACATCAGTTCACTGCTATTAACCAATCTGTAGAATTATCCGAGTGTTTCAGCAAGCGTGCCAACCGGTGTCCTTTTTCTAGGCCCTAGTCCGATCCAGGAAACAGATGTTTCCCTGCCTCCTTAGTCTCCCCCAACCTGGGTCCAATCGCTTAGTCTGTCTTTCATGAACTTGGCACATCGGAAGCTCCTGGCTAGTTACCAGATGACTCCCTTTTAAGTCTGGCTTGGTCAGAATTGGGTAACCTGTTGTCCTGTCATTGTGTGGTACTGATCTGGTCTGTTAGCATGTTTTAGAACACTGTGTTTCCAAGGGTGCCTGGGTGGCTCAGAAGGTTAGGTGTCTCCCTTTGGCTCAAGTCACGTTCCCCAGGGGTCCTGGGATCCAGTCCCGCACCAGGCTCCCTGCTCCTTGGGGAGCCTGCTTCTCCCTCTGCCTCTCCTTCTGTCTCTCGTGAATAAATAAATAAAATCTTTTTAAAAATAAAACAAAACACTGTGTTTCCGATCAGGACATAACCAGGCCATATGCTTTCATCTCCCAGGAGAAGCAGAACTGCATATTTTTATGACATTTGGCAAATTAATCTTTTTGGGACATGCCATTGAATCCTGTTACTGCTTGTTTTCTGGGGGGTGACCGCTGGTTGGATAAGTGCGGGACCTCCTTCTCCATGGAGCCCCAGGTTCCAAGGACCGTTTCCTGTTTTTGCCATGGCTCCTACTTTTTCTCAGGACCTCTCCACTTCCACATAGTTTCCTTTATGTATTCTTTCCTGCTTCCTGAAAGAAGCACATCTGTATTGTTATACACAGATCTAATGAATACAAGAAATCAAACACGCTTTATTCCTGACATTAAGATAAAGATGAAACGTATCGTATTATAACCTCTGTTCTTTGGCATTACAGAGGTCTTTGTTCACACCCGATACTAACTTTGTGTTTTGGGGGATTGTTACAAACTTTGAGGCTTTTATAGAGTCCACTTGTTGGACCTGTCAAAGTCATGTGGCTCAAATTGCCAACTTGACCAATGGGGACAACTCTTCCTCCTTTAAGAGTTTAAAGGATATTTTTTTAAAAGGATATATTTTTTTTAATTTTCTTTATTTGTCAGACAGACATCACAGGTAGCCAGAGCATCAGGCAGCTCTCTAGAGAAAGAGGAGGAAGCAGGCTCCCTGCCCAGCAGAGAACTCCATGCAGTGCTTGATCCCAGGACCCTGAGATTGTGACCTGAGCCGAAGGCAGAGGCTTAACCCACTGAGCCACCCAGGCGCCCCAAAATATGCCTTTTTAAAACACATTTTTTGGGGCACCTGGGTGGCTCAGATTGTTAGGCATCGGCCTTGGTCTCAGGTCATGATCTCCAGGTACTGGGATCGAGCCTGCACCAGGCTCCCAGCTCAGCAGGGAGTCTGTTTCTCTTTATCCCTCTGCCTTTCACCCTCCTTGGCTCTCACTATCTTTCTCTCTCTTAAATGAATAAAAACAAGGGGCGCCTGGGTGGCTCAGTGGGTTAAGCCGCTGCCTTCGGCTCGGGTCATGATCTCAGGGTCCTGGGATCGAGTCCTGCATCGGGCTCTCTGCTCAGCGGGGAGCCTGCTTCCCTCTCTCTCTCTCTGCCTGCCTCTCTGCCTACTTGTGATCTCTCTCTCTCTCTGTCAAATAAATAAATAAAATCTTTTTTTTTTAATAAATAAAATCTTAAAAAAAATGAATAAAAACAAAAAAACCACATTTTTTGAGGTATTATTGATATACAACGTAGCCTAGTTGTACATGTACAAGATAATGATTTGACATACACCTATATTGTGAAATGAAGAGTATGGTTAGCATCCATCACCTCACATAGTTACAAAATTCTCTTTTTTTTTTTTTTAGATTTTATTATTTATTTGACAGGAAGAGATCACAAGTAGGCAGAGAGGCAGGCAGAGAGAGGGGGAAGCAGGCTCCCCGCTGAGCAGAGAGCCCGTCCAGGCTCCATTGCAGGACCCCTGGATCATGACCCCAGCCGAAGGCAGAGGCTTTAACCCACTGAGCCAGCCATGCACACCTCCCCCACACCGTTTTCATTTTTAAAGCGAAGTTTGGTTCTCAGACGCAAGCATAGCTCACAGCCATGTTTCTCAAAGTGTGATTTCCCCACCAGTAGCGTCAGCACCATCCAGAATTTCTTAGAAATGTAAATTCTGGGGCTCCCAGCCTGGATTTAGGTATCAGAAACTCTGGGGACCGGGTGAAGCAGTCTGGTTTATTAAGGCCTCGAGGCGATTCTGAAGCCCCCGCGAAGTGTGAGAACCACGGTTCGCATCTCTCTCTCCCTAACCGGCTCTGCTCGTCAACTGCCAGCCACTGGGTTTCCAACTTTTCTGTGCTTGTCTCCGTCCTCCCCCTCGTGCATCATAAAACACGTCGAGCCAAGGCCCTTGTGTTCCACCTGCTTCTTTCAAAGTAAAAGGGCCATTTGAAAGCCTGGAGATTGACGGACTTCTCGGGAGCAGAAACTTTGCCAATTGACTTTTAAACGCTGCATGAAGGAGAAATGATGATAAAATGTGAGTTTCCCCTGCTTTCCCGGATAACAGTACTTGGATAGTTCTTCACATTGTAAGGTGTCCTTCAAATGCATCCCTTCACTTGACCCTGACTCTCACCCACGAGCTAAGCAGTAGTATGGGCTCCATTTTGCAGAACGGGTGCAGCAAGGGAATTACTGAGGGGCGAGTCGCTGGCTGCAGCACAGCCTGGTTTCACCCCACACCCTCCTACTCTGGCCCCCCAGCCCTTTCCCGACTTCTGCTGGCTGAGCCAGGCAGGTGGCCGTGGGTGTGGTCCTGGATAGGGCAGCGGAACTGGGTAGGGTGAAGCAGCCCTGCTCCCTGGGGCTCTCCAAACGGTGCGAGACAGTGGGAAAGGGAAGTAGAGACTGAGGCCATATGGGAAGACCGTCTAATTGGAATCCTGAAGAACACAGGGCAGAAAGGACAGCCAGGGGACTGGCACACAGTCTACAGGCTGCTGGCAGCCTGGATATCTGAGAAATCTCCAGGTGGACCTCTCAGCCCCAAAGCCTCTTTCAGTACCAGTGGTGCTAGTTCCCCATCATTGGCTTATCCCCTCTGGTCACCTTGCAGGTAAGATGCCGTGTGTGTGTGTGTGTGTGTGCGTGTGTGTGTGTGTGTGTGTGTGTTGGTAGTGAGTGGAATGCAGAGGCAGCAGAAAGAAATTCCATGCTCACCTAATTTCATTAATTAGTCCTCATAGGACAGCACCCTGCGGGGTGGGGATTATGTATCTTCTACAGATAAGAAAACAGGGGCTCAGGGAAGCATGAGTACCTCGTTCAAGGTCACACAGCTAGTAAGGAGCAGCAATGGGGTTCCAGCCAGTCTCTCTGACTCCCAGGTTTGTGCTCCCCCACAGGGACACCACTGGCCCTCAGCTAATCAAGGCTGAGCTGGATGGGCAAAACCGCTTTGATGTATGTCAGCCTCACTGATTAATTTGGACCTTCAAAACCAGCCACTTGGGGCGCCTGGGTGGCTCAGTGGGTTAGGCCCTTGCCTTCAGCTCAGGTCATGGTCTCAGGGTCCTGGGATCGAGCCCGGCATCGGGTTCTCTGCTCGGCGGGGAGCTTGCTTCCCCCCCTCTCTCTGCCTGCCTCTCTGCCTACTTGTGATCTCTGTCAAATAAATAAATAAAATCTTAAAAAACCCAGCCACGTTAGGGGCGCCTCTGGGGCTCAGTCAGTTAAGCATCTCGCTCCTGATTTCAGCTCAGTTCATGATCTCAGGGTTCTGAGATTGAGCCCCACATCAGGCTCCCTGCTGGGCGTGTGGGAACTCTTTCCTCCTGGCCACCCTCCCCAAGAGTTGAGTTTGTTTATTTCTTTATTTAGTAAAGATTTTATTTATTTATTTGACAGAAAGAGAGATCACAAGTAGGCAGAGAGGCAGGCAGAGAGGGGGAAGCAGGCTCCCCACTGAGCAGAGAGCCTGATGTGGGGCTCGATCCCAGGATCCTGGGACAATGACCTTAGCCGAAGGCAGAGGCTTAACCCACTGAGCCACCCAGGTACCCCTCCCCAGGAGTTTAGAAGCTAACCCACCTTCACCTTTTCTCCAGATACTGATTCAGGCAGAAGAGACCAACCTGTTAGAACTGATCTCCTTTCCAGCCTGATTCCTGTCCCCAGCCCCGACCCTTGTAGGAGACTGCCTTTGCCACCGAGCCAGGCAATGATATCCTATACCTTTCTCTAACTGTGCCTGGTCTCCAGACGTGGGCACCAGAAATGCTCAGTTACACCAAACATTTTGGCGTAATCTAGGGAAATCATTACATCGACAAGAGCAGTGACAACTGGTCTCACACATCTGATCTCATCCTAGAGGGAAGCTGTAATTTTTTAAAATTTTTATTTATTTGACACAGGGAGAGAGAGATCACAAGTAGGCAGAGAGATAGGGAAGCAGGCTCCCTGCTGAGCAGAGAGCCAGATGTGGGGGTCGATCCTAGGGGCCATGACCTGAGCCTAAAGCAGAGGCTTAACCCTCTAAGCCACCCAGGTGCCCCCAGGAAGAGAGAGCATCTTAAGCAGGCTCCCAAACAGAGCTTGATCTCATGACCCTGAGACCATGATCGGAGCCCAAAACAAGAGTCAGACACTTAACTGACTGAGCCACTCAGGTGTCCCGCGTGTCTGTCATCTTTAACCTCAGGTTCCCAAGTTTTGTCTTCATCATTCTAGTGTTTTTTCTTCTTTTCTGTTCTATTTCACTCTCTAAAAATGCCCTGTACACATAAAGCTCTGTAATAAAGCAATTAGTTATCAAAATTGTGGAAATACCTTGAGATCAACGAATGTAGATATAACTAATTTTAAAAATCACTCTCATGCTGTTCCACAGAATGGTTATATCACCATTTATTCAACCATTCCATTAATGATCATTCACTTTGTCTCCACTTGGTTTTCTACTTTGCCTCTACAAACAATAGTTCAACAAAACTCCTTAATTGTATTTTTATGCATTGAAGATGTTACTTCTGTGGGGGCAGATTCCCAACATGAGACTGCTAGGTCAAAGTATTTTTATTTTAAAAATTTAAAAACTTACATATTGCTGAATTGCTGGTGGAAATATAAGTTGATATATAACCTTTTTGTAAAAGTAGATGGTTTCCCAAAACGCACTAGCAAAAGATCTCTTAATTTTTGCCAACTACACGAAGTCAAAGTGATAGCTCATTGGTTGGGGTTTTTTTGTGTGGTTTTTTTTGTTTTTCATTGGTTGTTTTAATTCACATTTCCCTGAGAACTTCTTAGATTCATTAACACTTTCAGAGATTAATCGCCATTTGCTCTTCTATGATTAGCGATCTAGTCCAGATGGATTAAAGACTTTAATGTAAAAAATAATCAAAATTTCAGAAACAAATTAGGGATTAAGGAGACCATTTTAACTTTTTAAAAGAGTAAAGTAACAATCTAAAAAGGAGAATATATAAATATCTTACTGTGAAAAATTAAAATGTTCTTGTAGTATATAAAAAAGCATAAAGACAATCACTAGATTAAAAAATTTGTAACACACATGAAAAAAGACTAATATTTCAAACATATAAAGAGCACCTCCAGATTTATAAGAAAGACAAACCAATACAAAAATAGGCAAAAAATATATAGGCAATTCACTGAATATGATTTGTTGAGTACAGTATGAAATCTGGATGAATATTTTCATTTGTCCATTATTTTTCTCTATTGTGAATTTTCTTAGAACTTCTAAGATTTAATATGATGGTATGCTTTAACACATTCTTATGTTTCTAAAGTACCTCTCTCTTTTTAAAAGACTTTATTTGAGAGAGAGCATGAGAGAGCAAGAGCAGGGGGAGGGGCAGAGGGAGAAGCAGACTCCCTGCTGAGCAGGGAGCCTGATGTGGGGCTCGATCCCCAGAGCCCAGAATCATGACCTGAGTGAAGGTAGATGCTTAGCCAACTGAGCCACCCAGACAGCCCCTCTAAAGTATCTCTTAAGTGTGTATTTTCTCTGGTGAATTGTCCATAAAAGACACAGCTGGATTCCTCTTGTGGTGCCAGCATCTGGATGAATGCTTTATTAATCTTTATATTAGCTGAGTTTCTCTTTGATGGATTCTTTGATGTACAGTAAGGCTGGAGCTACTCCTAAAGGCTTTCCCACACTCATTACATTTATAGGGTTTTTCTCCAGTATGCTTCCTCAGATGTACAGTAAAGTCCGAGTTGGTTCTGAAGGCTTTTCCACATTCCTCACATTTATAGGGCCTTTCCCCAGTATGAATTCTCTGATGGAGAGTTAGCTGCGATAGAGTGATACAACCTTTTCCACATTCCTTACATGTATAGGGTTTTTCTCCAGTATGTGTTCGCCAATGCACTGTAAGGTATGAACCTCTCCTAAAGGCTTTTCCACAGACATCACATTTATAGGGTTTCTCTCCGCTATGGATTTTCTGATGTTCTGTGACATGTACCATCTGGCTAAATGCTTTCCCACAGTCATTACACTTAAATGGTTTCTCTCCAGTATGTGTTCTTTGATGGGTATTAAAGCCTGAGTTACTTGTGAAAACCTTCCCACACTCATTACATTTATAGGGTTTTTCTCCAGTGTGCCTTCTTTGATGTACAGTAAGTTGTGACGTATTAGTGAAAGCTTTCTCACATTCAGTACACTTATATGGTTTTTCTCCAGTATGGGTCCTTTGATGTACAATAAGATATGACTTAGTCCTGAACGACTTTTCACAATCACAGCATTTATAAGGTTTCACTCCAGTATGAATTTTCTGATGCTCTTTGAGATTTACCATTTTGGTAAATGCCCTCTCACAGTCGGTGCACTTATATGGTTTCTCTCCAGTATGAATCCTCTGATGTACAGTTAGGTGTGATTTTATTCTGAAAGATTCCCCACACTCATTACATAGGTAAGGTTTCTCTTCAGTATGAATCCTCTGATGTATAATTAGGGATGAAGAACGCATGAAGGCCTTTCCACATTCATTACATTTATAAGGTTTCTCTCCTGTATGCATTCTGTGGTGTACAGTAAGGCATGAATAATTAATGAATGCTTTCCCACATTCATTACATTTATAGGGTTTTTCTCCTGTATGAATTCTTTGATGTTCTGTGAAATTTGCTATACGATTGAATGCTTTCCCACATTCATTACATTCATAGGGTTTTTCCCCAGTATGAGTTCTTATATGTACAATAAGGCTTGAATTACTTCTGTAGGCTTTCCCACATTCATTACATCTAAAGGGTTTCTCTCCAGTATGAATTCTCTGATGGACATTAAAAATTGTGGTATTCTTGAAAGATTTCCCACATTCATTGCATTTATATGGTTTCTCTTCAGTATGGGTTTTCTGATGTACACTAAGATATGACTTATTCCTAAAGGCTTTCCCACAATCATTACATTTGTAGGGTTTCTCTCTATTGTGAGTTTCCAGATGTCTTGCAAGTTTTGATTTATCACTGAATGCTTTCCCACATTCACTACATTTATAAGGTTTCTCTCCGGTTTGAATTCTCTGGTGTTGATTAAGGCGAGCACACTGGCTAAAAGACTTTCCACAGACATTGCACTGATAAGGTTTCTCCTTAGTATGAATTCTCTGATGTACCATAAGTGATGAAGAAGCAATGAAGGCCTTTCCACATTCATTGCATTTATAGGGTTTTTCTCCTGTGTGAATTTTTTTATGTTGACTGAGATATGAAGGCTGGCTAAACATTTTCCCACATTCATTACATTCATAAGGTTTTTCTTTAGTGTGAGTTCTCTGATGTTGAATGAGCAATGACCTATAACGAAAGGACTTTTCACATGTACTACATTTATAGGGCTTTTCTTTATTATTGTACTTGTCCCCTATGGTAAGTTCTGAAGTAGGCCTTATGGCTTTGCTGCCTTCTGTATCCTTGCAAAGTTTCTTCCCCAGATGGGTATCTGTAATCAAATCTAAATTCTCAGTGAAATTCTCATGTGTTTGACATTTGCTGTGGGGTTCTTCTGTGATAATGCCTGCTTCAGGAAAAAGAAGAGATCCAAATCTAAATCTTCTTTGACCAGAGGGAATTTTCTTGTGAGTAACTATTTTTTGATTCAAATGATTTTCCTGACTGTTTTGCAATTTTAATTTCCTTTCACTCCATTTCCATAATCCTCCCATTCTTGAGTTCCATAGACCATTCTCTGTGAGTTTATCTATTATGGTCTCTTGTGATACATCTTCAGAAACATCCTCTGTTGATACAGCATTCTTGGTTGCAGGTTTGGTCTCCAACTCTGGGGAAAGAAAAAGATAAATCAAATGACTCCTATTTCTGAACTTAGGAAGATCTCAGTAAACAAAAAAATAAAATGGAAACCTTAGCTGATAATGAATGTAAAGTTTTAACTGCTTGCAAACTGGCCTTGTTTTTAAGAAGAAAGACATATGTTTGAAGGAGGCCAGTTGAGCCAAGAACCATAGCAGCAAATTCACTTTTCCCCTACAAAAAAAATTCATTCATGGTAACCCTCCTAGAATCTAGGTATCTCAAATCCTTCTCTTTTCATCCCCTTTATAATAAACTTTTTTTTTCCCAGACCATTCTTCATAGGTTGTCATTATTTTTTTGATTCCCATTTACTCTACAAACCAGACGTTGCTCCCAACCATACTTTCTATTTATTCTCACTCATTTGCTAGCTTTTTTTTTTTTTTTTTAGATTTTATTTGTTTATTTGACAGACAGAGATTACAAGTAGACAGAGAGGCAGGCAGAGAGAGAGAGAGGAGGAAGCAGGCTCCCCGCCGAGCAGAGAGCCCGATGTGGGGCTCGATCCCAGGACCCTGGGATCATGACCCGAGCCGAAGGCAGAGGCTTTAACCCACTGAGCCACCCAGGTGCCCCTCTTTTTATGTAGTTTTTAATAAAATGTTAATGGAAAACAGCACTTTGATTTTTCAGAAAGTAGGCTGAACAGTAAATTAGTCAAAATTAATGTTTATAGTTATTATTATTTCAAACAGTGATAATAATTATGAAGGGTAGTTTTGCAACCTTCTTATGTCTTAAGATCATGCCTAAAAGCCTGTCCAAAAAAAACTGGATAAAAACAACTTACACACTGAATTTTAAAGCCATGAAGCATTCCACTATCCACAAAAGGTTTTGATTTAATTATTTTTTAAACATTTAGAAATAATTGCCTGAAAATTAACTAGAAATTTAAAAGAAGTATAAAAATACAGAGCACCTGAGTGGCTCTGTACTGACTCTTGATCTCAGCTCGGGTTTTCTCAGGGTTGTGAGTTCAAGCCCCACGCTGCATTCAATGTGGAGCCTACTTAAAAAAACAGAAAGTATAAAACTGTTCTAAAAGTAAACTATTGGGGGGCCGGGGTGGCACAGTTAGTTAAGTGTCCAGCTCTTAATTTAAGCTCAGGTTGTGATCTCAGAATTGTGAGATCGAGCCCCAGGTTGGGCTCTGTGCTGTGTGGAGTTTGCTTTAGATTCTCTCTCCCTCTCCTGCTTCTGCTTGTGTTCACTCTCAAATAAATCCTTTAAAAAAAGGTAAAATATTGGGGCATGTGGGTGGCTCAGTTGGTGAGTGTCCAACTCTTGGTTTGGCTCAGGTCATGATCTCATGGATTGTGAGACTGAGCCTTGCAATGGGCTCCACACTCAGCAGAGGGTCTGCCTGAGGATTCTCTCCCTCTGCCCCTTCCCCCACGTGTGCACGCACGCATGTTCAGTCTCCCTCAGATAAATAAATTTTTCGAAAAGAGTAAACTTTTAAATTGTATATACAAGCAAGTTTTAAGACGACCATCCCACAGTGTAACCTTTTTTAAAAAGACCAAGATTTGAGGGCGCCTGGCTGGCTCAGTTGGTAGACAGTGCAACTCTTGATCTCAGGGTTTTAAGATTGAGCCCCATGTTGGGTGCAGAGATTACTTAAAAATAAAACCTTAAAAAAATAAAAAGGACAAAGATTTGAATTCAAAGACACCAAAGAGGAGAACCCTAGAACCCAGTTCACTTAAATGTCTAATTCAATTAAGGTAACTGGGGATGGTTACAGCCTTTACCCTAGCAGCCCACCAAAGCAAACAATTCTCTATGGAAAAAAGGTTACACAATCCAGAACTTCAAACTATTTTTACAGGTTCTCATATCAATGCTTGATAATGAAAAATAATAAATATATAAGAAGATAAAAGTCTTGTTTCTCTTGACATGTCAAGTCTCTCGACAATAAAGTCAAGAGAGGGGCACCTGGGTGCTGCAGTTGGTGAGTGTCCAACTCCTGGTTTCGGCTTGGAGGGTTGTGAGATCAAGCCCTGCACTGGGCTCTTTGGTGAGCCAAAGAGTCTGCTTAAGTCTCTCTCTCTCCCTCCCCACCCCCATTCTCTTTCTCTCTCAAATAAATATTTAAAAAAAGAGAGAGAGAGAAAAGAAAAAAGTCAAGAGAAAAAAACAGATGATACAAACAGATTTAAAAGGTATCCAGACAATTGAGGTTTCAGACATAAACTTAAAATAATCATGATTATACATTTAAGAAAATAAGACAAGACCCATAATTTCACCAAATAATTGGAAAGTTTAAAATAAGAATCAACTGGCAATTCTAGAACTGGACAATAAGAACTCAAAGACTAAAAGCACAGTAGATATGACACATGAGCGTGTTAACAAAATGGAAAATAGGTCAATAGACAATATGCATATTGAAGTACAGCATGATGAAAAACTTGAAAAAATTATTTTAAAAAATTATAGAGACATAGAGGATAGTGTGAAAAGGTCGATCACAGATGTCCCAGAAGACTAGAAAGGTGAGTGAGACAGAATGAGATGAAATCAAATTCAAAGACATTAACACCAAAGCATTTTCCAAAACATTTAAAAAATATCAAGCCATAGATATTAGAAGCCAAATGAATCCCATGTAGGAGAAATACAAAGGAAATATAATATATTATGAATCATTTAAATTATATGAATTTCAAATTTCAGTGTCCATAAATAAGATTTTAGTGGAATATAACCATATTCCTTGGTTAACACTTTGTCTTTGGGTGCTTTTGTGCTTTTAATTGCTAAATGGTGTAGTTGCAACAGAGCTATCATATTCCCCAAATGCCTAAAATATCTATTGTCTTACCTTTTACAGAAAAGGTTTGCTGAGTCCTGAATTAAACAGATGGTTTACTTGTCAACAGGTATGATATAAGACAGAAAAAAAATGGAATGATACCTTCATAATACCTCCGCCCTCTGTTCCTCCCCATTCATGCCCATAAGAATTCAACACAAACCTAGAAGTCTAAACTTACCAAAAATATCATCCAAAAATGAAGATTAAATGAAGATAAAAAGAAAAATGGAGGGAATATGATACTGGCAGGTGAATAAAATTAAAGATTAGAGGGTATTCTTTAAGCAGAAGAAAAATAATCACAGGTATATAAGTTTAGAAATGAGGAAAAATAAAAAGAGAAAGTATAGGCAAAATTATAGGTAAATCTAAATGAATACTGACTGCATAGAACATAGTCTTATGAGATTTGACATATAAACAGGATTAAAATACATAATTTGAACAACATAGAAATTAGGTTAAGTAAGTTATTCTAAGATCCCTGTGTTGTTTGGTAAGAGAGAAAATCTAATCTAAGAGAGAAAATCTAAAATGAATCACTGATGCATGCTTTAATCTCTAAGTTAACCACCACAAAAATAATTCTAGAAATTTATAATTACCAAGTGATTAGGGAGGAAAAAGAAAAATAAAAGTTAATGAACCTGAAGGCATAAATGGGGAAAAAGAGAATATAGAACAGGAAAGAGACTTTCATAGTCAGATGACAGATTTAAACACTATGTAATTGCATTACGTAAATATAAACTAAATACTCCAAAAGATATGGACATTCCCTCAGGTTATTTAGAGGTAATTTTGTACCATCTGCCTTAAAAACAAAATCTGGTTAAAACAAAAATCTAATATGCTACTTATAAGAGAAACAAAATACAAGGATATACAAAAGATAACAGTGAAAGAATTAAAATGAGGCACCATATACACAATAACTGAAAGAAAGATGCTACTGTGATGTGAGTATGAGACAAAATAGACTTTAAGGCAAAAACCATTATAGAGATAGAGAAGACACTTCAGAAGAATAAAAGGTCCAATTTAACTGAAAGAACAGTTGTAACTTTGTATTTGCCTAATAACACTGCCATAAAATACATAAACCAAAAATTAAAGTAACTAAAATAAGAAACAGAGAAATCTACAGTCTTACTGGGAAACATTAAAAATCTCTCTCAGTACCTGACAGATAAAGCTGACAATCCGTAAGTACATAGATTTTAGCAACATAAATAATTTGATATCGCTGGGGTGCCTGCGTGGCTCAGGCAGCCAAGCCTCTGACTCTCGGTGTCAGCTCAGGTCCTGATCTCAGGGTCGTGAGACTGATTAGGAGCCACAGTTGGCGCAGAGTCTGCTTGGGATTCTTTCCCCCTTTTCCTGCCTCCGCCCTCTGTTCCTCCCCATTCATGTGCTCTCTCAAAAAACAAATGAATAAAATTTAAAACAAAAACTTGTATCTAAAACTGCACTTAATACCTACAGACTACTCATTTTCCAAGTGCACACAAAATGTTCTCAAAATTGTCCATGTGGTGAAGAAAATTTTAATAAATTTGTAAAGACTGAATTCATACACAGTATCTCTGATCACAGGAAAAATTAAGGTAGCAAAATTACCAAAAAATCCCCAGATGGTACAACATTAAGAAAAATATTTCTGAATAACTTGAAGGACTAAGACATCACAATGGAAATTATCAAATGCTTTAAATTCAGTAATTATGAAGTTGCTAATCTAAAAAAGGTGTGACATATGGGTTTTTACTTGTTAATTTTTTTTTGTCTTTTTTGGGATGTGATCTAGATAGCCTTAAATAAGTTATAAAAAAAAGAATGTCTGAAAATCAATGATACAAGTATCCAACTCAGAACTTAGACAAGATCAGCCAATTAAATGCTAAAAAGGTTAAAAACAATAAAGAGAAGAAAGTAATGATAATAGAAGTCAAACATACAAAAAAGATTCTTTAAAAGCCAAATAAGATTGATTAAACCCTAGGCACGACCTTGATAAAAGAGAGAAAACAAAGAAACAAAAAATTAATGTCAGGAATGAAAAGGGAGACATCACTTTAGATCCATACCTACATTTAAGAGAAGATAATATGCCAATAAATTTAAATTTTAGATAAAATGGATCCATTGCCAGATAAACATGACTTATTAAACTGAAACAAAAAGAACCAAGACATATCAATATTTCTATAACTACAGAAGGAATAGAAGCTATAAATACCTTCCATAATAAAAGCATCAGGCCAACATGGCTTCCCTAATGAAATCTATGTGTCTTAAAATATCTATCGTTCCCTCTCTCACAGCTCTTTCTTTACTCCTCACCATAAGCTGATGGTCTTGCTTCTTATTTTTCTATCAATTCAGAATCTATTATAATAGAATGCCTTGATCTTCCTATCACGGGTTGACCTATCATCTGCACCTGCCTTCTCCATCCTTCCAAGTGTTACAACCAAAGAGGCGGCCTCTGCCTATAAATGGTAAAACCCTCCTTTTCCTTTCTTGAGTTTATGCACTTTAACCTTCTCACACACTTTAGTTTTCATTCTTCACTGAGTCCCATCTTGGTCTTGCAACATCAATTTCGCCCTCTCTACTATGGCATTATTCTTATCAGCACTCAAATATGCCATAAAAACTCCCATCTCAAATATAAGACAAAAGAGTTTTGTTCTTCATTCCGTACTTTCCTGTAGCTACTGCCCCATTTCTCTTTCCCTCTTCATGGTGGTGGGGGGTATCTTCTCTAAAGAGTCATCTAAACTATCTCTAATGTCTACTTTTCATTCACTCTTTTACTGCAGCATTTTTTACAATAGTCAAGCTATGGAAGCCACCCAAGTGTCCACTGACAGAGGAATGGATAAAGGCGATGTGGTGTGTACATACAATAGAATATTACTTGGCTACGATAAAGAATGAAATCTTGCCATTTGCAACAACATAGATGGACCTAGAGGGTATTATGCTAAGTGAAATAAGTCAGTCAGAGTTTAATACAGGAAACAAAACAATGAACAATGAAAAAAGAGATTAAAGAAAACCCCAGACTCTCGAATACAGAGAACAAACTGGTGGCCAGCAGAGGGGAGGCAGGTGGGGAATAGGTGAAATAGGTGAAGGGGAATTACTGAATCATTACATTGTATACCTGAAACTCATTTAAACTATGTTAATTATACTTGACTAAAAAAATCTGTAATATTGATACATGAAAAGAATATGTGTAATACCTACTGAGTTACCGATGGCATCACGATAAAATTCTCAAGGGAACTAGAATCCAACTCGTGGATTCCATCTCCACTATCAGCTTAACCCAAGATACAATCTCTGCCTAGACTATCGTAACAACCTCATTACCTGGTTTAATGTCCTCAAGCTCGATTTCCACACACACAGTTACTTCCGAAAAATCCTTGATTAAAGTCCTTCAATGCCTTCACAACTTGCTTTGATTAAAATCCAAATGGTTACTATCACCTACAAAGCTCTGAGTAGGCAGGCGGTTGTCTACGCAGTCTCCTGCTTACTTAGGCTTCATTCATAGCAGCCTCCTTTTCATTTTGAGAACACATTTCATTCCTTTACTTTTTAAAAAAGATTTTATTTATTTGACAGAGAGAGACACAGCAAGAGGGGGAACACAAGCAGAGGGAGTGGGAGAGGGAGAAGCAGGCTTTTTGCTGAGCAGGGAGCCTGACATGGGGCTTGATCCCAGGACCCTGGGATCATGATCATGCCTCTCCGAAGGCAGAGGCCCAATGACTGAGCCACCCAGACGCCCCTCATTCTTTTCTGTGTCCAGTCCTTTGCCTGGAATGCTTCTTTCCCCTTCCCTTGGCTGGTTGCTTCTGAATCTTCAAGGCAGATGTCGCCCCTCAAAAGCCTTCCTTGACCAGGGAGGAGGCACCCTCATCCCCATCCCAGTCACTCTTTTATACCCCCCAATTTATCTCATAAATGAAGACTTACAGCCATTATTTAGCTTCTTTTTATTTCTATACTTGTTAATTTCTCAAAATTTAATCTTCATGATGGCAGGGACCTGGTCCATCTTACTCATTGCTCTAGAACTAGTAACTAACCCACTACGCAGAATACAGATATCCAATAAATATTCATTAAATACATAAATACTGTATTTTTGACTTTCCACTGGTTCCTTGTTTGTATTTTCAATTAGCAAAGAATCTGGAGGAGAAGAGGAGCGTGCCCCCAGAATTGCAGCAGGCTTACAGGTGAAGAAAGTTAAATAATGAGTAAGTAGGTCTGGCTTAAACGGAAAGAGTGGGGACCCTTAGGAAAGCGTTTTCAGGAAAAGTAATGAAGGAAGAGATGTCAGAAAATGGTTAAACAAATGAGAAAAGTGTAAAGTTAGAGTTAACTTAAGAGACAGAACTGAAAAGGGTGCTTCCTGCATGTCTGAATGAAGGACTAATTACGAAGATCATGTCCTCAAGATAGTAAAGTAGGATGGGAATCAAAAGTAGAGAGGAGACCAACAGGACAGGGAAAAGGAAAGTGAGCACGGGAGGGAGAGACTCTTTTCTTCTGAGATCGTTTTGAGCAAGGATACTGCCCAAAATATTTCAGAGGTTCTGCTCCATCCATAACCCATGAACTTGAAAGAAATCCAGTCCTCCTGGTTCTCATGCACTCACCTGGGTAGGGGGTTCTTGCAATTTCTCTCACTACCACCCATGGTCCTTTTCCAGCCTCCAAATGAGATATCATGTCTGGTTTGGAAACTGCAAGCCCTGTTCAGAGAAAAAGGAATAGGACTTGACTGTGTCTAGGAGTAAGAACTACTGCCAAATTTAGTCTCAGCTCTTAATCTTCAGTGCAGAGTAGTTATTATGGAAAGTTCTAGAGATGCACTGCCCAATACAGTTGTCAACAGCCACAGGTGGCTATTTAAATTTAAGTTAGTTAAAACTATATAAAATTTAAAATTCAGTTATTCCATTGGACTAGCCAGATTTCAAGTTCTCAGTAGCCCCAAATATCTAGTACCTCTCATACTGGACAGCACAGACACAGAACATTCTATTGTATGGTGGTGTTACAGATGATTACAAAGGAGCCCAACACTATGATCCTAGGTTTTCTGGGATTATAGATCATGGGAATAATCTGCATTTGGAAAGAAAACGAACACATCTGTTCCTTTCTTTCTGGAGGTACTGATAACTCCCATTTATAAAAAATGATCAGAAAAAACTTCAGTCTTAAATCTGGGGAGCTGTCAACAACCTCCCAAGATGCCAATGAAATATGTATTTCTTACTCTACAATGGGTGGACCACTTAATTAAGAGCAAGGGATAGCATGATCCCAACAATATCCCCCTAATATGAGATTTTAATGCCTAAACTCTAACCCCAGTTCAGTTAAGTACTTTAGAGGCTCTGTATCTTCAGCATACCTGATCAAGTGGGTAGGTATGGGAACTGGAAGTTATTCTTACCCAGGGAGACAAGATTCCTATAATTCTCTAGCATCACATCCTTGTGTAGGTTCCTCTGTGAAGGGTCCATCAACCTCCACTCTTCTAACGTGAAGTCTATAGCCACATCTTTAAACGTCACGGGATCCTAAAATAAATACACTGTGATCACCCAGGCACTACACAGGGAGACCTGTTGGGCAGAATGATACATATAAAACTGGAGGAATACTCCAGAAATCAGAATCACCAAATGACCACTGAAGTCAACCAGTTCAACCCTCAGAGCCTGAGGGAATCTCTCCAGCGATAAGAACTTAAAACCACAAGACGAAGCCCATTCGATTTCCTGAGTTTGACTTGAAGCAGGATTTTCTTTTCAGACTAATTAAAATCTGGCTTTCTCTAATTTTGAAATATTGGTCTTACTATATTATCTGGAGTAAAACAGCATGGTTTCCTCCTTCCCTAGAAAGTCCTAACATCTGATAACAGCTAGTAGTTTCTACCCAAATCATCCTTTTTCCCTCAAAACTCTGGCTTAGATATCTATACTATCTGCTCTTCCTCAGTACCAAATCTACATAATATGACTTAATAAAACATACAGTTTATCATTCAGATTGTAGATACAGAATATCATAAGCTCTGTCTTTGAGCAAGAAAAAAAAATAAGAAATCATGGGCACTGTGGAGAACTTCTTTGGTCAGGATATGAATTATACATGTGCTTGTATAAAAAAATGCAAGAATGAGCCATAAAATTTTTTTAGTGGTTACCTGTTAGAAGAAGAAGGGAACAGAGAGAGTGCAGAGGACTGGAATTAGAAGCTAGACTCTTTTGAATATTTCTTGTTTTGTAGACCATGTCAGTGTATTATGAAAAAAATTAAAATCTCCAAAAATTAAAAGGAAAATGAAACCAGTTTGAAGCACAGACATTCATCAAAGATGAAATATTTTAAGTGTCTTTAAAACAACAATTTTTTATATATCCTTTGTGAAATATATCCCGAGAAGAAAAAGAACGGCAAAAAGCAAAAACTGTTTTGTTTTGTTTTGTTTTTGGTTTTGGCCAAACTTTTTTAGTATTCTGTAGTTGCTTAACACACACTTAAATGGTCTTATTGGTGGGGGGGGGGGGAAGGGGAGGTTCTTGTAGATTCCCAAGGAAATGTCAGAAAGATAAAATATGGCCAGCATTATCCATTCAGTTTTTTGGGTTTACTGGGTGAATAGCACTTTCCTTACATAAGCATCTGATCTCAGGTTTTTCATACTGAGAACATTGAGATTTCAGTTTGAAAACCCTCTGAAATCCTACGAGTAGCATACTCCGACCACCCTCTAACAGCTAGCTTGTTTGTATAGGCAGAAGGATTCACCTCTCCATTTTAGATGGCTAGATGTTTATGGAAGGTCTTAGAATTGCTTTGCCTCACTTACTGGGAAAAATCGAACATAGGAAGTGGCCTTTAGGGACACTTTTAACTTGAAAAATTACAATACTAGTACACAAGTCAAGTCTTACCACATTTAATATTTACTTATTGAAAGCAACGTCATAAGGTCAAATAAGATTAAACAGGTTTTACTTTTTTTCCCTCACAAGAACATAAAAATTATCAAAAACTATGTTTTCAATAAATAATCATACTATTGGTGGTAGTGAAGAAAAGGCTATTTTGTAACTGCTGTGTGCATAGTGTTCGCTAAAGCAAATTAGTATATTGACGCCAATGAGAACCAATAAAATTAGCATGATAGAAAGAAGATATATGATATTGGTGAGATGATGTAATAACTCCATAGATCCAAATTTGAATTGGAAGTATCAGTATAAACTCATGAATTATTTTAGTTTTAAGGAAGAAAATAAAATATATTTCTTAGTTTCATCCATGGAAAAGGCCTAAAAATACAAACAATAACTAATAAGGTAACATGATACAAGCTAGAATGTGGCCTCTAAATATTACTTATCACTAAAAGGAACAAAGGCCGGGAACATTCTGTGATACCAAAGGCAAGGCAGCTATCAAAGACTACTAAGATCATATCTAAGATGCAGGAGAAACTTGAAGAGACTCCCACTACTTAATAATAATGGGATAATTTTAATATCAGTGAGGATAATAAATATAATGGGTTTCAAAAACACATTTAAATTCACGATTCCATATACTACTATAAAAATACTCAATATTTTTGGAGGATGCCTGGAAACTGATAAATAGAATTAACCTTTTGTCCATTTCTTATGGAAAATATTTATGGCTTGCATAGTAATCAATTGTGATCACACAGTTGGTGAGGAGAGATTTCTCTTTATGGAAGGTTTCCAGCTAATACATGAAAAGGAACAAAGAAAATTCAAATATCATCATTTTGCAAGCTCTAATAAATTAAAGGGTCATCAGTGACTGCTAATATACCAAAGAGGCCTCAACTAGGCATTATGTGCCTTCTGGGGGTATATACCAGGTATCTGCCAAAAACATTTTGAAAACAATCATATCAGAATCTGATTAAGCCTCCAGATCCAACTAACAATATCCGGGGACAGAGAAACATCTTAAGTAACCCTTATTTAACAATCAATAAAATCCATGTTGTATGAAATGCTAAATCAATACTGTCCAATAGGAGTATACTGTCCAATAGAAATGTATTGCAAGTCACATACATAATTTAAGGTTTCTAGCAGACCCATTAAAATAAAAGGAAAACAACTGAAATTTTCAATATTACTCAGCCTAATATATATGCAATATTATAATCTCAACACACAAAGTAAAAATTATTAATGAGACACTATCTTTGGTACTAAGACTTTGAAATATGACACACATTTTATTTATTTTTATTTTTATTTTTTTAAGATTTTTTTTTATTCGACAGAGAAAGATCACAAGTAGGCAGAGAGGCAGGCAGAGAGAGAGAGAGGGAAGCAGGCTCCCCACTGTGCAAAGAGCCCGATGTGGAGCTCAATCCCAGGACCGTGAGATCATGACCAGAGCTGAAGGCAGAGGCTCCCAGGTGCCACTGAGCCACCCAGGTGCCCCATGACACGCATTTTAAATTTACAGGGCATCCCAATTTGGACTAGTTACATTTCAGGTGCTCAATAGCCATATGTAAGTACATAAGTAAGTACAAATAACAGTACAAAGA
Source organism: Neogale vison (assembly GCF_020171115.1). NCBI lineage: Eukaryota > Metazoa > Chordata > Mammalia > Carnivora > Mustelidae > Neogale > Neogale vison. The sequence goes on from NC_058095.1 coordinate 63,352,045, forward strand.
AAGCACAAATAACGTGGGTTTCTTCAACAAATTATTACAAGGAGAAAAAAGAGGGAAGCGGGAAATTCTAGCCTAAAAGTGACCTAGGAGACAATATTAACCAATCATAACATATGAATCAACCAGGGAAACAAATACCAAGTCAACATTTGAAAATATTAAGGCTTTTTGCTGATTTTTCGCTGAAACCATGGTAATATACTTAACATTAAAAGACATGTTAAAAATATATGACAAGATATTTGTTGATGAAATTATATAACGTATATGCTTAAAAATAATTAATGAGAGAGGGTAAGATTACAAATGAAATATGATTATCCAGTGGCTGATCATTGTTGAACACAAGCATTAGGTACAAAGGGATTCATGAAACCACTCTCTCTTCTTTTGTATAGATACAGTGCATAATATTTGTCAGGTACTGATCTAAGGCCTTGTTATATAATGACTAAATCTTCCAATAACAAAGGTGCTAATAAGAAAAGTGAAGCATGAAAAGGTTCCATATCTTGTCCAAGTTCTCATAAAGGTAAAGTCTAGATTCAAATTCAGGCAGTTTGACTTCAGAATTCAAACTCATAATCCCTAACTCTATGATCTAATAAACTAAAGATCCTGATTAGCTGATTAGCCAAAAGCCTCAAGTTAGATTTTATTTGTCTATGATTCGCTCTATATCAGAAGAAACAGATTTCCTCTGGGGTGTTTTACCACTGTATAGATCTGTATACTTGTCAACTGTTTAACCCCTTTATTTATTTGTACCTGAAAGTCCATGAAACAAACTTTTCATTCTGCTAATAATAAACGATAGCTAATATGGGAGAGAATGACAGTACATAAACTTTACTGTTAAACACTTCACATGTCACTCAAAGTGTAATGAACTTACTGGGCTTTATTTTCTTTTCCCACCAAGAGCTAAGCCCCAAATTAGGAAGGCCCTTAGCTCTCACCTTTGGCTTACCCTGAGGTTTTGTGAAAGCAAGAGTTGTAAACTCCTACTTAAGACTAGGAAGAGAAGGTATGCCCAGCACATACAAAAATCTTCTGACAAGTGCTAGAAGACTTGCTGGTTTAAGACGTTTAAGGAAATCTGTGTTCAGTCATTAATTACTATGTCAACCAAGCAGATATTTCAAAGACTGCACATGACAAAGAATACAAACTTTACTGAATTAGTCCAGAAAAGTCACAAAACAGAACAGTGTAGCAGCAGCAGCAGCAACAACAAACCCTGGGGACCAGAGAATCTGATTTCTAGAGTTGCTGCATCATTTTATTTAAATATGTGTTTTGAGGGACACCTGGGTGGCTCAGTGGGTTAAGGCCTATGCCTTCAGCTCAGGTGATGATCGCAGGGTTCTGGGATTGAGCCCTACATTGGGCTCTCTGCTTAGCAGAGAGTCGGCTTCCTCCCCTCTCTCTCTCTCTCTGCCTGCCTCTCTTCCTACTTGTGATGTCACTCTCTGTCAAATAATTTTTTTAAAAAATATGTGTTTTGAATAAGAATTATAAAATACAAAGAAACTGGGGCACCTGGGTGGCTCACTGGGTTAAAGCCTCTGCCTTCGGCTAAGGTCATGATCCCAGGGTCCTGGGATCGAGCCCCACATCAGGCTCTCTGCTCAGCAGGGAACCTGCTTCCTCCTCTCTGCTTGCTTCTCTGCCTACTTGTGATCTCTGTCTGTCAAATAAATAAAATCTTTAAAAAAAAAAAAAAGATACAAAAGAAACAAGAAAGCATGGGCCAAGCTTTAAAAAAAGTCAACGGAAAATGTCCTTAAGGAAGCCAAGAAATTATACTTACCAAATAAAGATATTAAATGAATATTAAAAGTATACTCAGGGGAACCTGGGTGGCTCAGTGGGTTAAAGCCTCTGCCTTTGGCTCAGGTCATGATCCCAGGGTCCAGGGATCGAGTCCCGCATCAGGCTCTCTGCTCAGCAGGGAGCCTGCTTCCCTTCCTCCCTCTCTGCCTGCCTCTCTGCCTACTTGTGATCTCTCTCTCTGTCAAATAAATAAATAAAATCTTTTTTAAAAGTATATCCAAAGATCTAAAAAACTCATCTAAAGAATTAAAGGAAATTATGAAAATGGTATCTCACAAAATAGAAATTCTGTAGTTGAAAAACATAATAACTGAAATAAAAAATTCACTAGAGAGGTTTCCTGAAAGGAAAGAGCAAATTGAGCAGCAGTAGAGTGTGAACGTTTGTGTCTCCTTCTCCTTCCCCACTTTCATGTGTCAAAATCATAATGCCCAGTGTGATGACATTAGGAAGTCTGGCCTTTGGGAGATACTTAAGTCATGAAGGTGGAACCCTCATGAATGGAAGTAATGCCTTAGTAAAGTAGCTCCAGACAGATCCCTAGCTCCTTCTGCGACGTGAGAGTACAGTGAGAAGACTGTGACCCAGAAGAGAGCCTTCATCTGAACATGCTGGCACACTGACATCAGACATCCAGCCTTCGACTGTGATGAATAGGTTTCTATTCTCTATAAGCCACCCAGTCTTTTGTCTATAGAAGCCCAAACAGACTAAAATACGCAGGCAAAAAAAGAGAGAGAGACTCTCTCTCTCTCCCTCTCTGCCTGCCTCTCTGTCTACTTGTGATCTCTCTGTCAAATAAATCTTTAAAAAAAAAAAGAGAGAGAGAGAGAGAGAGAGAGAGAGAATTGGTAACTTGAAAAAAGATAAAATGACATTATTTAGACTGAGGAACAGAGCAAAAAAGAATGAAAAAAGTAAACAGAACTTCAGAGACTTGTGGAACAATGAGCATACCATTATATGCATGATGGGAGTCCATGAAGGAGAGGGGGAAAAGAGGCAGAAAAAATATTCAAATAAATAATGGTTGGGGCACCTACAGGCTCAATGGGTTGAACATCTGCCTTCTGCTCAGATTGTGATCCCAGGGTCCTGGGATAGAGTCCTGCATTGGGCTTCCTGCTCAGTGGGGAGCCTGCTTCTCCCTCTCCCTCTGTCCCCCTCTCATGCGCTCTCTCTCTCATTGTAAAAAAAAACAAACAAAAAAACAAAACAAAAAAAAAAACAACTCCCCAAATTTGGTGAACATTAATCTGTACATACAAGAAGCTCAAAGAACACAAAGTAGGATAAAATCAGAGACCCATGCCTACATATGTCATAGTCAAACTGATGAAAAGATTAGGAGAGAATCTTGAAAAAAGCAAAACAGAAGGGACTCCTTATGTGCAAGGGATCTTCAGTAACGATGTCAGTTGATTTCTAAGCAGAAATCAGTGAAAGTAGAAGGCTGTGTTACAACATTCAGAATGCTGGAAGAAAAAAAGTCAACAAAGAATTCTACAACCAGAAAAATTATCCTTCAAAATTGATATATAAAAAATGAGAGAATTCACTGCTAACACATCTGGCCTGCACTAAATTCATTTCAGGTAAAATGAAAGGACACTAGACAGTAACACAAGTCCACATAAAGAAATAGTAAACATAACTCTACAGATAACAATATAAACATATTTTCATTTGTAAATTTTTCATTTCTTATTTTCTGTTATTTTTTATTTTTCAAAGATTTATTTATTTGTGGGGCGCCTGGGTGGCTCAGTGGGTTAAAGACTCTGCCTTCAGCTAAGGTCATGATCTTGGGGTCCTCAGATTGGGCCCCACATCAGGCTCTCTGCCTGGCAGGGAGCCTGCTTCACCCTCCTTCTTTGCCTGCCTCTCTGCCTACTTGTGATCTTTCACTCTCTGTTAAATAAATAAATAAAACCTTTTTAAAAAATTGTTATTAGAAGCAAAGAAAGCTATTTTGTAATGATAAACTGGTTAATTTATTAGTAAGACATAAAAAATTTAAACATATATTCCCTTAAAGGAATCTCAAAAAACAAGAAACAAAATTCACTGAATTGAAGAAACAAAAACATTATCCAACAATAGACTTCAATGCCCCATTTCCAAAAACAGTACAAGTCAAAAGATCAACAAGGAAACAGTCGTCTTGAACAGACATCTGTAGAACACGGAGGCATCCAGTTATTGCGGAACATACATTCTTCTCAAGTGTACGTGGAATATTCTCCAAGACTGACCATATGTTAGGACACAAAAGCAACTCTCAAAATTTAAAAAGACTGAAATCGTACAAAGTATCACTTCTGATTACAATGAAATGAAACTTCAAATCAATAAGAAAAAAACTAGGAAATTCAAAAGCACGTAAGAATTAAATAACTCTTAGTTATTTAACTAATAACTTAGTTATTTAGCTCAGGTCATAATCCCAGGGTCCTGGGATTGAGCCCCACATCAGGCTCTCTGCTCAGCAGGGAGCCTGCTTCCTCCTCTCTCTCTGCCTGCTTCTCTGCTTACTTGTGATCTCTGTCAAGTAAATAAACAAAATCTTTAAAAAAAAAAAAAAAAAACCTAACGAGTCAAAGAAAAAAATCACAATAGAATTTAGAAAATAATTTGAGAAAAATGAAAATGAATTCCGTTCTATCAAAACTTGTGGGATAAGTGCAAGAAGTGTGTAGTTGGAAGAAGATGCAGTCTAAGAAGTGTGTAGTTGGAAATGTATAGCTGTGAATGCCTACATTAAAAAAAGAAAGATATCAAATCAACACTCTAAACTCATACCTTATGGAAATAGGTACTATGCAGACCCGTACTCTGAAAACTATAAAATGCTGATGAAAAAAAACTGAAGACAACACAAAGAAATGGAAAGATATTCCATGTTCATGGACTGTAAGAACAAACATTGTTAAAATGTCTATACTAACAAAAGCAATGTACAGATTAAACGCAACCCCATTGAAAATACCAGCAGCATTTTTAACAGAACTAGAACAAACAATTCTAAAATTTGTATGGAACCACAATAGACCCTAAATAGCCAAAGAACTCTTGAAAAAGAAAAGTGGAACAAGGTATCAAAATTCCAGACTTCAAATTATGTTACAAAGCTGTAGTAACCAAAGTACTATAGGACTGGCATAAATACAGACACATAGATCAATGGAACAGAATAGAAAACCTAGATGTAAAACCATAATTACATGGTCAACTAATCTTCAACAAAAGAAGAAAGAATATACAATGGAAGAAAGACAGTGTCCTCAGCAAAAGGGATTGGTAAAACTGGACAGCTACCTGCAAATGAATGAAACTGGAAGACTTTCTTATACCATACAGAAAAAATAAACTCAAAATGTACTAAAGGCCAAAATGTGAGAACTGAAACCGTAAAAATCCTAGAAGACCACACGGATAGTCATTTCCTGACAACAGCCATAGCAAAATTTTAAGATATGTCTCCTGAGGCAAGGGAAAGAAAAGCAAAAATAAACTACTGGGACTACTTCAAAACCAAAAGCTTCTGCACAGAGAAGGAAAGAACCAACAATCCAAAAACAATGTATTGAATGGGAGAAGATATTTGCAAATGACATATCCGATAAAGCACTAGTATTCAAAATATATACAGAACTGATACAACTCAATAAAAACACAAATAATCCAATCAAAAAATGGACAAGAGGGGCGCCTGGGTGGCTCAGTAGGTTAAAGCCTCTGTCTTCAGCTCGGGTCATGATCCCAGGATCCTGGGATCGAGCCTCACATAGGGCTCTCTGCTCAGCAGAGAGCCTGCTTCCCCCCGTCTCACTCTTATGCCTCTCTACCTACTTGTAATCTCTCTCTCTGTCAAATAAATAAATAAAATCTTTTAAAATTAAAAAAAAAATGGACAAGAAGACTTTAACAGACATTTCTCTAAAGAAGACATTTGGCCAACAGACACAGGAAAAGATGCTCAACATCACTCATTAGGGAAATGCAAATCAAAACTACAATGAGATACCACCTCACACCTGTTAGAATGGCTAAAATCAAAAATCCAAAAAGAACTGCTGGTGAAGTTGTGAAGAAAAGAAACACTCAAGCACTATTGGTGGGAATGCATCCTGGTGCAGCCACTGTGGAAAACAGTATGGAGCTTCTTCAAAAAGTTAAAAATAGAACTACCCTATGATCCAGGAATTGTATTTCTGGTTATTTATCTAAAAATATGAAAACTAATTCGGAAAGATATATGCACCCCTATGATTACTGCAGCATTATTTACAACAGGCAAATTATGGAAGCAACCCAAGTTGTCCACCGATAGATGAATAGATAAAGAAGATGTGATATACATGTGTGTATACATAATGGAATATTATTCATTCATCAAAAATGAAACCTTGCCACTTATAACAACATAAATGGATCTAGAGAGTACAATCCTAGGTGAAATAAGTCAGTCAGAGAAGGACAAATATCATATGATTTCACTCATATGTGCAATTTAAGAAACAAAACAAATGATTAAAGGAAAACAGAGAGAGACAAACCAAGAAACAGATTTTTAACTATAGAGAACAAACTGATGGTTACCAGGGGTGAGCTGGGTGGAGAGATGAAGGAAATGGGTGATACGGATTAAGAGTACACTTACCACGATAAACACTGAGTAATGTACAGATCTGTTGAATTAGTCAGTATATTGTACACCTGAAACTAATACAACACTGTATGTAACTATATTGGAATTAAAACTAAAAATTAATACAAAATAAATTTATACCTTAAGGAACTAGAAAAGGAACTAAATTTTTCTTTAAAGCAGAAGAAAATAATGAATATCTAAATGGAGATAAACAAGATAGAGAATAAAAAAGGAGAGAGAAAATCAACAAATGCATAAGTTGGTTCTTTGAAAAGATTACAAACCCTTAGCTAGACGAAGAGATAAGATTCAAACTGCTAAAATCAGGAATGAAAAAGGAGACATTACTACTGACCTTACAGAAATAAAAAGGATTATAAGAGAATACTAGGAACAACTCTATGCCAACAAATTAGAAAACCTAGATAAAATGGGCAGATTCCTAGAAACACACAAACTACAAGAAGAACTGACTCAAGATGACAGAGAAAATACAAATAGGTCTATAATAATTAAACTTCCCACAATAAAAGCCCAGGTTCAAGTGGCTTCCCTGAATTCCAACAAACATTTCAAGAAGAATTAATACCAATCTTACACTAACTCTTCCAAAAAACTGACCTCAACTCACTCTATGAGGTCAGTGTTAATAAAACAAGACAGATGCAAAATTTAAGGAAGAACCAGGCAGAATTAATTTAGTCTGATTCAGTTTGAATCCTGCAACAAAGAAAACAAAATATATGCCATGGCAAATGTGATTTACCCCAGGAATACAAAATTCATTTAATATCTTAAAATCAACCAACATAACACATAATATTAGCAGAATAAAAAACAAAACCCACACAATTATCTTAACAGAATCAAAAAATTATGTGACAAAACCCAACAAGCCAGAAATAGAAGCAAGCTTCATCAACGCAATAAAGACCATCTATGAAAGCACGAATCTATCATCATACTTAACAGTGAATGGCCATATGCGTTCCCCCTGGGATTACAAATTTCACAAAGATGTCCTCTCTCCTCACTTCTATTCAACACTGTACTATATGTTTAAGCAAGAAAAACTTGAGAAGAAAAAGAAATAGAAGTTATCCAGACTCAAAAGGAAAAAGTAAATTTCTATTTGGAAATGACATAATCTCTGCTTACAGATGGTATTATCTTGCATACAGAAAACCCTAAGGATTTCACACTCATGCACATGCACATACAAACAAACAAAAACTCTTTTCCTATGAAAAAAACTAGATTAGCAAGGTTCAGGACACAAGATCAATATACATAAGTCAACTGTTCCTATACATTACCATTGAACATTTCAAATAAGAAATTAAGAAAAAAATCCATTTAAAAGAACAAAAAGAATAAAACACTTAGGAATGAATTTAACAAAAGATGTGCAAGACCCATACATTAAAAATACAAAATATCACTAAAAGAGACTGAAGGACACTTAAATAAATGAGAGGACATTCCATATTCTTCTTACTAGAACGCAGTATTTACACAGGAATATTTCCCAAATTGATTAACACTTTCAACACAAGCCCTAAGAAAAGTCTATCTGCCTTTCTTGGAGCTATAGAAATGTTAAAAAGTATCATCGAAATACTGGTTCTACTCAAATTAAAATTAAAACTAGGGGCACCTGGGTGGCTCAGTCAGTTAAATGTCTGACTCATGATCTCAGCTCACATCTTGATCTCAGGGTTTTGAGTTCAAGCCTCAAACTGGGCTCCATGGTAGGCGTGGAGCCTACTTAAAAAAAAATATTAAACAAAACTAAGCTCAGTACTTATAAACAGGATGCAGAATTTAAGAAAGAGTCAGACAGGGGGGTGCCTGGCTCAGTGGGTTAAAGCCTCAGCTTTCCGCTCAGGTCATGATTCAAGGGCCCTGGGATAGAGCCCCACATCCAGCTCTCTGCCCAGCAGGGAGCCTGCTTTCCTTCCTCTCTCTGCCTGCCACTCTGCCTACTTGTGATCTCTGTCCCTCAAATAAATTTAAAAAAAAAAAAAAAAAAAAGGAAAGAAAGAGCCGGACAGAATTAACCTTCTCCCAAGGACTCCCCGTCAGAACAAAAATAAACCCCATGAATTTTTCACCATGTCGAAAATAATGGTATTTTCCGACAGTTCATGGTTCAAAGCCTGAAACTATTAATATTTTCGCCTTAAAAATTTTTAAGTCTAAACTGTCATATGTTCAAGGACAAATTTAAGAAGGATTGGCCCAGTATTAAATTTCAAAAAGACTATATAAAAATTATGTGTAAGAGTCTCAGAATGTATGTTGTCACAAAAGCAAAAAGAAAAGCCCAGTTTCCCATAAAATATTCTTAGAATAAAGCCAAATTCTAAAGTGTAATTATGTAAAAACTTAAAAACATAATTCTGGGGGGAAAAAAAGGAGCTGAACTTCAACATACTCTTTTTTTTAAAACCATAATTATCTATAAGAGAGGAAGTAAGAAGATAAATGTGGAAAAGACAGTCTCTTCAATAAACGGGTGTGGGGAAAGCTTGACAGCTATATGGAAAAGAATGAAGCTGGACAACCTTCTTATACCCCACACAAAAATAAGGTAACAACGAATTAAAGACCTAAATGTAAGACCTGAAACCATAAAACATCTAAAAGAAAACAAGGACAGTAAACTCCTGGACACTGGCCTTAGCAACAGTTTTCTGGATCTGTCTCCTCAGGCAAGGGAAATAAAAGCAAAAGCAAACAACTGGGACCATGTCAAACTTAAAAGCTTTTGCACAGAGGAAGAAACCACCAACACAAAAATGGAAAAAGGTATTTGCAAACGATATATCTGATAAGGAGTTAATATCCAAACTATAAAAAATGCATACAACTCAGCAAAACCCCAAGTAACCCAATTAAAATTCCGCAGGGGACCTGAACAGATATTTTATCAAAGAGGACATACATATAGATGGCCATCAGACACATGAAAGGATGCTTAACATCATTAATTACCAAAGAAATGCAAATCAAAACCATGATGACAAAATACAGCTGTCAGAATGGCTAAAATAAAAAAGACAAAAAATAACAAGAATTCGCAAGGGTGTTGAGAAAAGGGGCCACTTGGGCACTGTGGGTGGGGATGCAAGCAGGTGCAGCAGCTATAGAACAGTATGGAGGTTCCTCAAAAAATTAAAAATAGAATGACCATATATGATCCAGTAATTCCACTGCTACTTACCCGAAGAAAATGAAAACACTAATTCAAAAAGACATGTGCACCCTTATGATTATTGTAGCATTATTTCCAATAGCTAAGATACAGAAGGAATCCAAGTGTCTACCAAAAGATAAATGGATAAAGATGTGAGATATATATACACAATTCAGCCATAAAAAGGAAAAAAATTTTGTCACTTGTAACACCGATGAACCTAGAGGGTATTAAACTAAGTGAAATAAATCAAAGACAAACACCATATGACTACACTTACATAAGAAATCTAAAAAAACAAAACAAAACAAAATGAACAAACAAAAACCAGAAATAAGCTCCAAAATATAGAGAACAAACCAGTGGTTCCTAGGAGGGGAGGGTAAAGAGTGAAAGAGGTGAAGGGGATTAGGAGGTACAAACTTCCAGTTATAAAATAAATAAGTCACAGAGAAGAAAAGTACAGTATAGAGAGTACAGGTAATAATACTGTCACAACTTTTTATGGTAACAGATGGTAACTACAGCTACTTCGGTGAGCACTGTGTAATGTATAGAGTCGTCCGATCACTAGGCTAGACAACTGAAACTAATAAACTTTGTACATCAACTAGACTTCCAACAAAAAATTTTTAAAAAATTCAAACCCCACAATTCTAAAATCAAAAGAAGCCAAAGATTAATGTAAGTCATTAATCAGAGATCAGCTGCTTGACAAATCTGGTTCAAAGTGGATACAAAAACAGGTGTCTACTGACAGCAGAAAAAAGAATGCTAAAATAAGACATGTCTAATATGACACTGAAAGGGTACACATTAATTTTTTGTCTTATTTCTTATTTATAAGTTTTAGATAATTTTTCTTAAATAATTCATAAATTTCGGACTTCGTTATTTTTTGAAAAAGTCGGGTGGATTCTGTACTCACAAATAAGAAAGCAAGCATATGATAATGAAAGAAAAAATCTAAACTAAGTTAAACACATCTTAAGAATGTTTCCACTCACATTGATGCATTCTTGTTTTTGTATTTTTTCTTATGTTTATTTATTTATTTGAGAGAGACAGAGTGTGAGAGACAGGAGGGGAGGGGGCAGAGGGAGAAGGAGAAACGGACTCCTGGCTGAGCAGGGAGCCAGATTCCAGGCTTGATCCCAACACCCTGGGATCATGACCAGGGCAAAGGCAGATGCTTAACAGACCGATCCACCCAGGTGCCCATTCTTGGTATCTTTAATGACATTGAGTCTCACAATGCAAATCGAGAATCAGAGAATGTCATAAAGAATACTTCATCAATTAGCAATGACAATGTGACCATCTGCCACATTAGGGCTGCCACCACTGACAGAAATGAAATCTGCCAAATGGATGGGACCAGCCCTGGGGTTACCACACCTATCAAGCGAGATGGTGTTCACTGTAAACTTGCAATGAACTAGGAACATTAAGAACCAGGGGCAGTAAAAGAGACCCTTCTCCATCCCCTTACATACATGTTAAGTTATTACCTTTACCAGCTCTGGCTCTTCTGGCTGAAGGTGAGGATCGTTACCTGCCTGCGAATCTTCAGGATTCTGAGGGGATACAGCATAAGATCTTTCAGTGACAGGCTGCCTATGACCCTTAGTAGAGCCAACAAGCAACATCCGTCCACGGTGGATATGGCATATACAGGATAACCTCTTTTGTTGTTTTATTTAGGGCTGAAATTAATGTCCTGGCGTAACATCCAATTATAATTTTCTGTGACTTTGTTTAAGACAAGGACAAACATAAGACTGAGACAGATACAGGGGTGTCTGGGTGGCTCAGTGCGTTAAGCCTCTGCCGTTGGCTTGGGTCATGATCTTGGGGTCGTAGAATGAAGCCCCACATCGGGCTCTCTGCTCTGCAGGGAGCCTGCTTCCCCCTCTCTCTCTGCCTGCCTCTCTGCCTACTTGTGACCTCTGTCTGTCAAATAAATAAATAAAAGCTTAAAAAAAAAAAAGACTGAGACAGATATAACTGCATAGTTTCTAAAGCAGGCTTCCAACAAAGAACCTACCACAACAAAAATAAATTTACAAAAAGAGGCCTTCAGATGCTACACAATTTTCCCTTTAGATGTAGGGTTGAAATGTATTTCTCAGAAACAATCTCTCTCACTCAAGAAAAGTACTCAATACCTGTCAACACTACGTATTTTTCACAGCTGAAAATCATTACAGTGTTGTCGGGGGTCCAGGGGACCATCTCATTCAGGAAATATTTCAGGGACTCTCACTATATTGTTTTCTTCCAAACCTTATAAACTGTATCCCCATGAGGGCCTGATTTTATAGATGAAATGATCTTTTATTGTATCTTTCCATTAGCACTTAACAATTTTAGGTTTTATGTGTGCCATTTTAAAAAGTATGGGTAATATAACTATCCAAAGTCCATTGAGAAAAAAATGTTATCTTTCTCCCCTCCAAGTTCTTATCTAAAAAACGTAAACCTCAACATCTGGTAATTAGGGATGGGTTTGACCATGTCAATACTAGACAAATGCTTTGGATCTACTGATCAAATGCAATATTTTGCTTTTTATTTATCTTTTCGCTTTTTCAAAAAAAAGGATCCATGTGGAGGACCTGAACGCAGGACCTGAACCCAAGACCCTAGATCAAGATCTGAGCTGAAATCAAGAGTCAAACACTTGAGGCACCTGAGTGGCTCAGTTGGTTAAGTGTATGCCTTCAGCTCAGGTCGGTATCCCAGAGTCCGGGGATCCCACCCTGCATCAGGCTCCCTGCTCAGCTGGAAGCCTGCTTCCCCCTCTCCCTCTGACTGCTGCTTCCCCTGCTTGTGCTTTCTCCCTCTCTCTGTCAAATAAATAAATAAAATCTTACGAAAAAAAAAAATAATCAGACGGGCGCCTGGGTGGCTCAGTGGGTTAAAGCCTCTGCCTTTGGCTCAGGTCATGATCCTAGGGTCCTGGGATCGAGCCCCGCATCACATCGGGCTCTCTGCTCAGCAGGGAGCCTGCTTCCTCCTCTCTCTCTGCCTGCCTCTCAGCCCACTTGTGATCTCTGTCTGTCAAATAAATATACAAAATCCTAAAAAAAAAAAAAAAATCAGATGTTCAACCAACTAAAGCACCCAGGTGTCCCTCACTTACCTTTCAAGGGTATGTTTTAAGGACTATTTTCACTGTACATCCGAACAACAAAGAATAAAAGATCACATATGCAGGTTACTGTGGATTATTACTAGAACAAATTATATTTGTTGGTATCATCTTTCTTCGGGATCTCCTATATCAGAAAGTCATGCTAAAATATAGCTTTTATCACATTAATACCTATCTCAAACACATTCACACACACATACATACGTACACTTAAATGTCTTCAGGGAAACATTAAAAGATTCAGCTTTAATATCTAACTCCCAGGCTTCTTTTTCATAACTTTCCCACTGGAATCACTAGCTCACTGCACTGTTCTCTGCCACAGAGCCTTGCCCTTGAACTCCCTTCTCACCTAAAGTACCTTCACAAACACTTCAAGACTATTTAAATCATTGAATCATTGTCTGGGTACCACCTTAAGTCTCATTGCCCTCATGAGCTTTATCATAGACCAATTTTGCCCGTACTCATGTCCCATTTCTTTTCTTTCTTTTTTTTTTTTTTTTAATATTTTATTTATTTATTTATCTGTCAGAGAGAGGGAGAGAGAGAGAGACCGAGCACAAGCAGGCAGAAGGGGAGAGAGAAGCAGACTCCTATGCAGGACTCAATCCCAGGACCCTGGGAACACGACCCGAGCCAAAGGCACCAGCCTAACTGACTGTGCCATTCGTGGGGTCCCCATTTCTTTTCTTTTATAGCAATCATCTCTTTATCATATGGCTAAGCAACTACCATTCACCTAAATAAATTATAGAACTATTTCTTTTATATGCCTTACTCAATGAGACTATAGTTCCCTACAGCCAAGCACTGTGTCTTAAACATTTTCTTTCTCTCCATGTCATCTATTAAGCTCGATCACTTCTTAATGGGTAGAAAGAGGAGATCACTGAGAGTGGTGGGCACAAGCAGAATGGTCCCTCTTAATTAAGATGGTGTGTGGGTGTGTCTGTGTGTGTACATATTTTTCCAAAATTTCCTAAACAAAATTTCCAATTTAAAATATTCCATTCTTTGGGGCACCTGGGTGGCTCAGTGGGTTAAAGCCTCTGCCTTCAGCTCAGGTCATGATCTCAGGGTCCTGGGACTGAGCCTTGCACCGGGCTCTCTGCTCAGCAGGGAGCCTGCTTCCTCCTCTCTCTTTGCCTGCCTCTCTGCCTACTTGTGATTTCTGTCTGTCAATTAAATAAATAAAATCTTTAAAAAAATAAAATAAAATATTCCATTCTTCTATCCCATAAATATCTGAAATTTCCTGGGAACTATACAAACTGAACATCAAAAGTAAATTTCCTAGGCTCTCTATCAAAACTAGCAAAAGTATTTTTTGAAAGCTCATGTACCTTGATAATTGGTTCAATATGTATAATGAATCTTTTTACAGAGTCCAAGCTTTACTATAATGAACCCAATATCCATGGGTGAAACAATTTGATTCAGTTACCAGAAGGGATGTGGGTAAGGTAGAGAAGTCACAGACTTCAACAAAAACCAACATGCTCTCAACCCACGAGGCCGGTTAGGACCCGAAAAAATCCCAACTTACCAAAGGTCCAACTGAAAAAACCATGGCAGCCATAATCTCTTCCTCTGTGTTCCCCTCTCTGGCAAGAGTGGAGTCCTGCAGGGGCATACCTGAGAAAGAGAAATAAGCCATGAAAACCCATGCTGCCTTGGAAATCATAAACTTACCCAGCTGGAACCCTGACATTACAAGAAAGCAATGACTTCCCTAAAGAACACAAGATTAACCCTCCAAAACCAGCGAGAAAAAATGATCCTTGATCCTGGCGATCTTGTCATTTTAATGCCCTTAAATGTAGTCATGGCTAGCAGGCCAGACATTGTACAAGGTTCTTTTAATTTGAACTTCACATCAGTCCAATGGGAATTATATTGCCATTCCACTGATCCGGAAAATGAAGCTTAGAGAAATAATACTATTTATCCAAGGCAATGCATGACCCCAAATCAGTCTAACTCCAATGCACAATTTTTCCATTAAATCAGCTTGCTACGTGATGTGGAAGAAAACAATATAATCTTTCTTTGCCACAATCACCTATTCATTTAAAAATGAAACATTCGGGGCGCCTGGGTGGCTCAGTGGGTTAAGCCTCTGCCTTCAGCTCAGGTCATGATCTCAGGGTCCTGGGGTCGAGCCCTGCATCATGCTCTCTGCTCAGCAGGGAACCTGCTTCTCTCTCTCTGCCTGCTTGTGATCTCTGTCAAATAAATAATTAAAATCTTTAAAAAAAATAAAAATAAATAAAAATGAAACATTCTAAGAATCTCTTCTTCCTATCTTTCATGTGATGATTAATTTGCTAACATTTTCAGAGATTTCAGCTACAAATTCCAAATTTAAAAGAAGCCCTGATATGTTTCTCTCAATCTCATATTCAAACAGATCTTTATCTAGTCATTCTGTATCAGGCAAACCCAAATAAGAAGGAAGCAGAGGGGGGAAAAATAAAATAAAGAATATGACCCAGCTAATGCTGAGTTTGGTTGCAAAACGAGAGTCTGCAAACTCTTACAAAAATGTTTATAAATGTTTGTAAACATTCTCTTAATTAAAGGGCAAAGTTTCAGGATGATGCTGTAAGACATATAAAAGGGCAGTGGTGCAATAAGAATAAAGCTCCCCAGATTTTGTGAAATTCATTTTAATGAAGTTTCCCAGGAAGTTTGATGCTCTCACCATGCAGTAGGGCTTGTGGGGCCCAAGGGAATCTATGCAGAATCATGCTGAATCTGTCCCTGCTTTACAGAGTCCATTTGTCTCCATTAAGAATTCATATCCAAGACCTTTGTATTCAAAAGCGTAGTCCAAAGAACAGCAGAATAAATATTATTGGAGAGCTTGTGAAAATGTAAAATTTGAGGTCCAACTCCAGAACCGATTAAATCAAGAATCAACTTTTTAATAAGATCTCTAGCTGATTCATGTGCACACATCAAAGTTTAAGACAATATGGATCTAATAAAGATCATGCCAACAGGGGGGACAAGATGGCGGGGTACTAGGAAGAGGCGTCTTTTCAGCTGGTACCCCAAAGTGAGCTGATTACCTACCAAAGAACTCTGATCACCCATGAAATCAGCCTGGGATCAGAATTATACACGTCTGGATCTCTACAGGGGCAGAAGACGCCAGTGAGCAGGTAAAGCGGAATGGGAACAGCGGACTGATATCGGAAGATAAACAAAAGGGGGAGGGAGCCACCAGAGGCGACCGGTGCGAAAGTAATACCCCCATACGAGCGAGAGTGTCCTGCGTCTGGGGACCAGCATTAACTTGGAGACTGGTTGAAAGCACTCCAAAAGAGCAAAGGATCGCAGGGTCAAATTGTGGGAATCGGGGCAGCTAGGGACAGGGGCTTAAGTCCCCGGTCCCAGACGGCCTCCCCGGCGCGGAGGCAGAGAGAGTGCGGCGGAGAAACCGGCTCCTGGTCCCTAAGCCGCCAGCGCGCCCCAGAGCGCGGGGGTTCCGGCTCCTGTGAGGGGATGGGAGCTGCGCTGGTCTGCAGAACGCGCGCTAGCCCTACCACAAAGCTTGAGATGCGCGCGCACGTCTCTCCAGCTCTCCTGGGTTTCTAAGGCCCTGGGGCGCTTCTTGACCCGGGCCATTGTTTCAAAGTCTAAGCCGGGCGCGCGCGAAACTCTTCCCCCGACAGAGGCGCGCAAAAGCCCAGCCCGCGGCTTACGGACCAGCGCCCCGTTCTCAGTGCCCCAGACGCGCGCCCGACCCACAGCTGCCTCTGAAAAGAGGTGCGCGCAAGCCGGGCACTCCCAGCCCCCGCCGGCGGCAAAATCTCAGTGTGTGATCGCTGCTTGGAACCTCTCTGGTGGTCAGGAGCTCCCAGACAGCCGCCACTGCCTTGGCTTTGGGGACAAGCAAAAGATCCTGCGCCCCCAGGGTCTTTAACTTGGAACCTGCACTGCCAGCGTCCAAGGGGGAATTTATTCAGCTTCTGCACCCAGACTGAGGCTCCTCTCTGAGACGGAGATCAGGAAGTGTTCCAGGGTGCACCTTGACTGCACCAGAGTTGATACATCCAGCTACATCTGTTCAGTCTTCTCCCACCAAAATGACTAGGAGGAGGAATGCCCAACAGAAGAAAAATACAGAGGATGGACCTTCTGCAACAGAGCTAACGGCTATCAACATAGACAATATGTCAG
This sequence comes from Neogale vison, assembly GCF_020171115.1. Lineage (NCBI taxonomy): Eukaryota > Metazoa > Chordata > Mammalia > Carnivora > Mustelidae > Neogale > Neogale vison. Next base: position 63,369,082 of record NC_058095.1, read on the forward strand.
AAAGAGAATTCAGGCTAACAATTATCCAGGCAATAGCTAGGTTGGAGAAAGCCATGGATGACCAAACAGAATTGATTAGGGCCGAACTGAAAGCGACCAGACAGGATGTTCACAATGTTAGGGCAGAGCTTAAAGCTACCAGGGAGGAGGTCCACAATGCTCTCAATGAGTTCCAATCCAATCTAAACTCTCTCAAAGCTAGGGTAACTGAGACAGAAGATAGAATTAGTGATCTGGAAGACAAACAGATAGAGAGAAAGGATCAGGAGGAAGCCTGGAACAAACAGCTTAGATCCCACGAAAGCAGAATTAGGGAAATAAGTGATGCCATGAAGCGTTCCAACGTCAGAATTATTGGAATTCCTGAAGGGGAGGAGAAAGAAAGAAGTCTAGAAGATGTCGTGGAACAAGTCCTTCATGAAAATTTTCCGAATCTCGCGAATGAAACCAGCGTTCATGTACTAGAGGCTGAACGGTCTCCACCCAAGATTATACACTCCAAAAAAACATCACGACACCTGATAGTCAAATTGAGAAATTATAATTGTAGGTATAATCTCTTGAAAGCTGCCAGGGCAAAGAGGCTCCTTACTTACAGAGGGAAGCCCATCAGAATAACGTCAGACCTGTCCACAGAGACCTGGCAAGCCAGAAGAGGCTGGCAAGATATATTCAGGGCACTAAATGAGAAGAACATGCAGCCAAGAATACTTTATCCAGCAAGACTGACATTCAAAATGGATGGAGAGATAAAGAGTTTCCAAGACCGGCAAGGCTTAAAAGACTATGCAACCACCAAGCCGATACTGCAGGAAACATTAAGGGGGGTGCTATAAAAGAGGAAAAATCCAAAGAATAGCATTGAACAGAAATATAGAGACAGTCTACAGAAAGAAAGACTTCAAAGGTAACTCGATGTCAATAAAAACGTATCTATCAATAATCACTCTCAATGTGAATGGCCTAAATGCACCCATAAAACGGCACAGGGTTGCAGATTGGATAAAACGACAGGACCCATCCATATGCTGTCTACAAGAGACCCATTTTGAACCTAAAGATACACGCAGACTGAAAGTGAAGGGGTGGAGAAGCATCTTTCATGCCAATGGGACTCAAAAGAAGGCTGGGGTAGCGATTCTCATATCAGATAAATTAGACTTCAAACTAAAGACTGTACTCAGAGATACAGAAGGACACTACATAATCCTTAAAGGGACTATCCACCAAGATGATCTAACAATTGTAAATATCTATGCTCCCAATATGGGAGCAGCCAATTACTTAAGAAAACTGTTAATCAAGATAAAGAGTCATATTGATATGAATACACTAATCGTAGGTGATCTTAACACGCCTCTTTCAGAATTAGACAGATCATCGAAGCAGAAAATCAATAAAGAAACAAGAGCATTGAATGACACATTGGACCAGATGGACCTCATAGATATATACAGAACATTCCACCCTAAAACAGCAGAATACTCATTCTTCTCAAGTGCACATGGAACCTTCTCCAGAATAGACCACATACTGGGTCACAAATCAGGACTCAGCCGATACCAAAGGACTGAGATTATTCCCTGCATATTATCAGATCACAATGCTTTGAAACTGGAGCTCAATCACAAGGAAAAGTTCCGAAGGAACTCAAACACCTGGAAGCTAAAGACCACCTTGCTTAAGAATGCTTGGATCAACCAGGAGATCAAAGAAGAACTGAAACAATTCATGGAAACCAATGAGAATGAAGACACTTCGGTCCAAAACCTATGGGATACAGCAAAGGCGGTCCTAAGGGGAAAATATATAGCCATCCAAGCCTTGCTCAAAAAAATTGAAAAATCCAGAACACACCAGCTGTCTCTACACCTTAAAGAACTGGAGGATCAACAACAAATCAAACCAACTCCACACATAAGAAGGGAAATCATCAAGATTAGAGCTGAGATCAATGAGGGAGAAACCAGAGATACAGTAGAACGTATCAATGAAACTAGAAGCTGGTTTTTTGAAAGAATCAATAAGATCGATAAGCCACTGGCTACACTAATCCAAAAGAAAAGAGAGAAAGCCCAAATTCATAAAATTATGAATGAAAAGGGAGAGATCACAACTAACACCAAGGAAGTAGAAACAATCATCAGAAGTTATTACGAACAGTTATATGCCAATAAGCTTAGCAACCTAGATGAAATGGATGCATTCCTGGAAAAATATAAACTACCAAAATTGAACCAGGAAGAAATCGACAACCTGAATAGACCGATATCTAATAACGAGATTGAAGCAGTGATCAAAAATCTCCCAAAAAACAAGAGCCCAGGACCTGACGGGTTCCCTGGGGAATTCTACCAAACCTTCCAAGAAGAAATAACACCTATTCTCCTGAAGCTGTTTCAAAAAATTGAAGCAGAAGGAAAACTTCCAGACTCTTTCTATGAAGCCAGCATTACCCTGATCCCCAAACCAGGCAAGGACCATACCAAAAAGGAGAATTTCAGACCAATATCACTGATGAATATGGATGCTAAGATTCTCAACAAGATCCTAGCCAACAGGATCCAACAACACATTAAAAAGATTATCCACCATGATCAGGTGGGATTCATCCCTGGGCTACAAGGATGGTTCAACATTCGTAAATCAATCAATGTGATACAACAAATTAATAGGAGAAGAGAGAAGAACCACATGGTCCTCTCAATTGATGCAGAAAAAGCATTTGACAAAATCCAACATCCGTTCCTGATTAAAACGCTTCAAAGTATAGGGATAGAGGGAACATTCCTGAACCTCATCAAATCTATCTATGAAAGACCCACAGCAAATATCATCCTCAATGGGAAAAAGCTTGCAGCCTTCCCGTTGAGATCAGGAACAAGACAAGGATGCCCACTTTCACCACTCTTATTCAACATAGTATTAGAAGTCCTAGCAACAGCAATCCGACAACAGAGAGAAATAAAAGGTATCCAAATTGGTAATGAAGAAGTCAAACTCTCTCTCTTCGCAGATGACATGATTCTTTATATGGAAAACCCAAAAGACTCCACCCCCAAACTACTAGAACTCATACAGCAATTCAGCAGCGTGGCAGGATACAAAGTCAATGTGCAGAAATCAGTGGCTTTCTTATACACTAACAATGAAAATACAGAAAGGGAAATTAGAGAATCGATTCCATTTACTATAGCACCAAGAACCATAAGATACCTGGGAATAAACCTAACTAAAGAGGTAAAGGATCTATACTTGAGGAACACTCATGAAAGAAATTGAAGAAGACACAAAAAGATGGAAGACCATTCCATGCTCTTGGATCGGAAGAATAAACATTGTTAAAATGTCTATACTGCCTAGAGCAATCTATACTTTTAATGCCATTCCGATCAAAATTCCACCGGCATTCTTCAAAGAGCTGGAGCAAATAATCCTAAAATTTGTATGGAATCAGAAGAGACCCCGAATCGCTAAGGAAATGTTGAAAAACAAAAATAAAGCTGGCGGCATCACCTTACCTGATTTCAAGCTTTATTACAAAGCTGTGATCACCAAGACAGCATGGTACTGGCATAAAAACAGACACATAGACCAGTGGAACAGAGTAGAGAGCCCAGATATGGACCCTCAACTCTATGGTCAATTAATCTTCGACAAAACAGGAAAAAATATACAGTGGAAAAAAGAGAGTCTCTTCAATAAATGGTGCTGGGAAAACTGGACAGCTATATGTAGAAGAATGAAACTCGACCATTCTCTTACACCGTACACAAAGATCAACTCAAAATGGATAAAAGACCTCAACGTGAGACAGGAATCTATCAGAATCTTAGAGGAGAACATAGGCAGTAATCTCTTCGATATCAGCCACAGCAACTTCTTTCAAGATACGTCTCTAAAGGCAAAGGAAACAAAAGCGAAAATAAACTTCTGGGACTTCATCAAAATCAAAAGCTTCTGCACAGCAAAGGAAACAGTCAAAAAAACAAAGAGGCAACCCACGGAATGGGAGAAGATATTTGCAAATGACAGTACAGACAAAAGGTTGATATCCAGGATCTATAATGAACTCCTCAAACTCAACCCACACGAAACAGACAAACACATCAAAAAATGGGCAGAAGATATGAACAGACACTTCTCCAATAAAGACATACAAATGGCTATCAGACACATGAAAAAATGCTCATCATCATTAGCCCTCAGGGAGATTCAAATTAAAACCACATTGAGATATCACCTTACACCAGTTAGAATGGCCAAAATTAACAAAACAGGAAACAACATGTGTTGGAGAGGATGTGGAGAAAGGGGAACCCTCTTACACTGTTGGTGGGAATGCAAGTTGGTGCAGCCTCTTTGGAGAACAGTGTGGAGATTCCTCAAGAAATTAAAAATAGAGCTTCCCTACGACCCTGCAATTGCACTCCTGGGTATTTACCCCAAAGATACAGATGTCGCGAAAAGAAGGGCCATCTGTACCCCAATGTTTATAGCAGCAATGGCCACAGTCGCCAAACTATGGAAAGAACCAAGATGCCCTTCAACGGATGAATGGATAAGGAAGATGTGGTCCATATACACTATGGAGTATTATGCCTCCATCAGAAAGGACGAATATCCAACTTTTGTAGCAACATGGACGGGACTGGAAGAGATTATGCTGAGTGAAATCAGTCAAGCAGAGAGAGTCAATTATCATATGGTTTCACTCATTTGTGGAGCATAACCAATAGCATGGAGGACAAGGGGGGTTAGAGAGTAGTAGGGAATTTGGGTAAATTGGAAGGGGAGGTGAACCATGAGAGACTATGGACTCTGAAAAACAGTCTGAGGGGTTTGAAGTGGCGGGGGGGGGGGGTGGGAGGTTGGGGGTACCAGGTGGTGGGTATTATAGAGGGCACAGCTTGCATGGAGCACTGGGTGTGGTGAAAAAATAATGAATACTGTTTTTCTGAAAATAAATAAATTCGGGGGAAAAAAAAAATCATGCCAACAAATGGACAACCTAGAAGAAATGAGTAAATTCCTGAAACATAACAATCTACCAAGACTGAATCATGAAGAAAGAGAAAATCTGACAGACTGAATACTAGTAAGGAGATTGGATCAATAATAAGTCTCTCAAAAAACAAAGTCCAGGACTAGATAGTTTCATTGGTGAATTCCACCAAACATTTAAGATATGAATTAGTACCAATCCTTCTCAAACTCTTCCAAAGAACATAGAGGAAGGAACACTTTCAAACACATTTTATGAGGCCAGAATTATTGTGAAACCAAAACCAGGCAAAGACACCACAAGAAAAGAAAATTAGACGTCAATGCCCCTCTTGAATATAGATGCAAAATTCCTCAAAAAAATTAGCAAACTGAATTCAACAATACATCAAAAGGATCATACACAATGACCAAGTGGGATTTATTCCAGGGATCCAAGAATGGTTCAACATCTGCAAGTCAATCAATGTGATGTTCACCACATTAATAAAATGAAGAATAAAAATGATATGATCATCTCAAGAGATGCAGAAAAAGAGTTTAGCAAAATTCAGCATCCATTTATGATAAAAAACTCTCAATAAAGGCCATATATGACAAGACCACAGCTAACATACTCAGTGGTGAAATGATAAAGCTTGTAGAACAAGACCAGGATGCCCATTCTCATCATTTATATTCAGCATAATATTGCAAGTCCTAGCCACAGCAACTTGGCAAGAAAAAGAAATAAAAACTATACAGATTGGAAAAGAACCGTTACTATTCACAGATGACATAATATCATATATAGAAATCCCTGAAAACTCTGCCAAAAAAACTGTTAGGATAAACAAAAAACGGTTAGGATACAAATTAACTTAAAAAATCAGTTGTGTTTCTATACACTAATAAACTGGAAGAAAGAGAAATTAAGAAAATAATCCCACTTAGAATTGCATCAAAAAGAATAAAATACCTAGGGATAAATTTAACCAAAGGGCTGAAAGACCTGGTGCATTGAAACCAGAAGACATTAAATGGAAAGATATTCTGTGCTCAAGGATTAAAAGAACCAATATTGTTAAAATGTCCATACTACCTAAAGCAATTTAGAGGTTTAATACAATCCCTATCAAGTACCAACAACATTTTTCACAAAACTAGAACAAAGCATACTAAAATTTCCGCAAAAAAAAAAAATAGTACTACATTTTCCAGCAATTCCACTTCTGGGCATTTATCTGATGGAAACAAAAACCCTACCTCACAAAGATATCCACACTCATATGTTCACTGTAGCATTAATTACAATAGTCAAGAAATGGAAGTGTTTGTTGACAGCTGAATAGATAATATAATACCCTCAGAGGAATATTATTCAGCCATAAAAAAGAAGGAAATCTTGCCATTTGTGAAAAACGTGGATGGACCATGAGGACATTATGCTAGGTGAAACAAGTCAGACAGATGTAGACAACTATCACCTCACTGCTATGTGGAATCTAAAATAAAAAAAAAAAAAAAAAACAACCGCCTATTGCAAACTTGAACTCACAGATACAGAGAACAGATTGCCAGAGATGATTGCCAGAGGTGGCAGTGAGCAGTGGACGAGATGGGCAAAGGTGGTCCAAAAGCTATAAACTCCTAGTTACAAAATAAGTCAGTCCTGGAGATGTAATGTACAGAATGGTGACTATAGTTAATAATATTGTATTATATATTTTAAGTTAATTAGGGTAAATCCTAAAAATTATCATCACAAGAAAAAAACCTGTGATTATGTGTGATGATGGATATTAACTAGATTTGTAATGATCACTTTGTTATCTATAATGATTATTTTATATACCTGAAACTAAGATAATATTTATGTCAATTACATTTCAATTAAAAAATGAAGTACTAAGTATCTCTGTAGATGAAAAAAAGAAAGCAAGCTCTCATTATAAACACACATACATACACTAAAATAAATCATCATGCCAGGGGGTGGGGAGGTGGGGGGCACATGAGTGGCTCAGTTGGTTAAGTGACCAACTCTTGATTTTGGCTCAGGTCATAATCTCAGGGTCATGGGATTGAGTCCCATGTGGGGCTCCATGCTCAGTGTGGAGTCTGCTTGATTCTCTCTCTTCCTCTCCTTCTGTCCCTCCGCCCGCTCTCATATGCTCTCTCTAGAATAAAATAAAATAAAACCTTAAAAAAAACCTGAATATATGACGTTCTCTAACCATGATGTAGTAGTATTACAAATTTAAGTTTGGAGGGGGGGGAACCCAATCACCAGGAAATTAAAATAGATCCTCCTGAGTACTTATTAAGTCAAAGAGAGAACTTTAACTGCCAGTGAAATAGAAAATGAAAGAATTATAGGTTAAAAACTCATGGGTTGCCAAAACTTTCAGAAAGATAAAATTTATATCCCTAAATACATGCAACTGACATTTTTAAAAATAAAAATATTAAACATTCAACTATATAAAAGAAATAATTAACAAGCAAACCATAAAGAAAAAATAATAAAGAAACTAGTAAGAAAACAAAACAGTTGACAAAGGCAGGAGCTGATTCTCTAAATAATGAAATACATATGCCACTGGCCAAAGAACAATACCAGTAAATCAAAAATAGAAACAAGAAAGGGGCTATAACATATAAATCATCTTAAAACCGTATGTCAATAAAAAGAAAATTTCTCAAAGAACAATTTTTGCTTAAAAATTTGTAAGACTGACTCAAACAGCAGGAAACTTGTGTAGGCCAAAGTAGCAGATAACTGCTAAGTGCCTTCCAACATCCAGTCTCCCCTTTTATACAGGCAAAGGCTTGAAATCTCAGCTGGACACAAGGCCACCCAGGTAGAGACATTTCCCAGCCACCACACAGGCAGGTGTGCCCATGTGACTAAATTATAGCAAATGGGATTTAAACAAGAGAGCTGACGTCACATATTTAAAAGGGAGCTGCACGGCCTCCAGTTCCTCATTTCCCCTTCCAAAGGCCTGGAACGCAACCAGCTGAGAGTGAGCCAGCCTCTGCCATAGGAAAGCCAACACACCCAGGAGGTGCCAAAGCGAAAAGCTGAATGGAAACTGGGTTTCCAGAAAACCTAATGGATGAGAGCTGCCTACCCCTATCACCTTGGGCCACCTAACAGCTCAGACTTCTGTATCAGAAAGAAATAGGCTTTCTTGTTCAAATCACACAGACTGTTAAAGCTGAGAAATTAATTTCCTAGTTAGTAGAATGAGTGGCCCTGAAAGAAAAATGGGAAGTTCTCAGGTAAGCAGGGGCGAGTAAGGTTTTAGTTAAATCAAAAAACATGTGGTGGGGGGGGCCTGGGTGGCTCATTGGGCTCGGGTCATGATCTCAGGGTCCTGGGATCCAGTCCCGCATCAGACTCTCTGCTCAGCAGGGATCCTGCTTCTCCGCCACCCCACCACCACCCGCCTCTCTGCCTACTTGTGATCTCTGTCAAATAAGTAAATCTTTAAAAAAAAAAAAAAAAAAATGACCTGAAGAGTCCGTGGGCGGGTGGCTCAGTGGGTTGAGCATCTGCTTTCAGCTCTGGTGGAGATCCTGGATCCTGGAATCAATCCCTAAACTGGGCTCCTGGATCAGCCCAGAGACCACTTCTCTCTGTCCTTCTGCCCCTCCCCCATCTGTGCTCTCAAATAAATCTTAAAAAAAAAAATTAAAAAAAGAATGACATGTGGCATCATTGCTTTTTAAATTTGTAAGGATTAATAAACTCCCCCTTGGCAATATGCCATACAGATAATGCTAGCTAAATATGGTTAATACCAAACTGTGCCATAAACATCTTTTAAAGTTTTATCATAGAATAAGCAATGCTACCTAAAATTCAATAAATTCAGCCTGATCTCAGTTATGTAAAAATAATGCACAGAGACAAAGACAGCATGTGAATAAGCCAAAACTCCACTGTGACCTGAGCGTTGGGCCCCAGGTGTTTACCTTCCTTCCGGTTTTCTTCACTTTCCACGTTGACAATAAGGAGGAGTTTGGTGTTGGTTCTAACTTCGGTTTGGCTACTGTGGAGACACGCCCACAAGCAAACCACCTGAGCTCAAGGCAAATCATCTGAGCAGTTGCTCCTTTCACCTCCGACAGGACACAGAAGATATCCAGGCCGATACTTCATTCACCAGTCATAATTTCCTAGATGTTTTCTCTGGATATTGCGACTTCACCCAAGCCCTGTCTACCCAAGCACTGCGGAAGTTATCAGGGACGTGAGAAATTTCTCTCGCTGTGGCTCCCAAGCCAGCTTTGTTATTCTAGTATATGTGCTGCCGAAGCGAGCATAGCTTTGTTATTCTAAAATAACGACGGGAACCATATTCTTTGTGAGAACTTCAGCGCCTGGGACCAGTGCAGCATTTCCCAGCCAAAGCAATGATGCCATTACCACGTCAGGGAGAGACAAGGGACTTAAAAGTGATGATGTGAAATGCCATAAAACGAGGCAGAGAAAAACTGCCCCGGGCACAGAAGGACAGGAGTTCGTCCGCCTATCAGGTCACCAGGTGTGAAACCGGTCCGTCCCCGCCGCTTCAGGAAGACTCCTTCCTACCCCGTCGCCCCCTTCCCCAAGGAGCACATCTGGCGTCCCCCTCCTCCCTCCGTCAAAGGCGCGGGACTGGGAAGAGAAGGCCAACCCCGGTCGAACCACGCAAGCCGGGGCCCCGCGCCCGATCCAAGGACACCGACGGCTCCCGAGCCAGGCCAGCGGGAGACCGAGCGGAAAGCGAGGCAGGAGGCCCAGCCCCAGTCGCCTCTCAGGTGGGCGTGTCGGCTCAGGGACAGGGACTCCGGAGGGACCGGCCTCGCCCCGGACGCCGCCGGGAGCCAAGCGCCGAGGGAGGCGCAGCGGAGAACCGGGGCCTGGCGCCGGGGCCAATGAGTACCTGGCTGCCGAACTGAGGACAACTGCGGGCACTCACAGAGCCGGACGAGACCGCTTCCATCAATGGCGCCGGCTTGGCTGGGCCGGCCACCAGGCAAGCCAGTGCGCCTGCGCAGTCGGGCTTCCGAACTACAGCGCCCAGAATCCTCAGCGCGGAGCGTTTTTGGTTTTGGTTTTTTGTGGGGTTTTTTGGCCCCCCATTTCTCTTCTTTTTCTTCTACTTTTTTGTCTGCGTTTAAGAGGAAATTGGATGTGTTTATCGACAGTTTGGGTGACTGAAAAAATCTATTCAAATTGAACAAACTTGTATTGAGAGGCTATAACTATGTGTCAAGCATTAGCACGAAGGAGGCAAAAGATGACACCACCTCTTGACTCTGAACGTTTCAGGGTGACTAAAGAAATAAAGTCAATTATGGAAGATACAGGCCTTTTGCAAATTAGCTAAAACTTCGGATGCCAGTAGAGTTGGTAAGTGCGTGTGCGCACTTTTGCTTGTCTTTCTTGAATGAAAAATTCATAATGCTTTCATTATAATTTCTGGGTTTTTGATCTAGAACTTCCTCAGCTCATCCAAATTTAAAAATAATAAATATTTATATTAATTTATAGTAATATTTTTATCTTATTATTCATATCGATTTTTATTTATTATTATATATTATATATGATAAAGCATGCATTTCTTTGCCTCAGTTCCATGGTTTAACGCCCAAAGGCCTTATTTTCCATAGTGAAACAGACTTCATAAAGTCTCTAGGGCATCTTCCCTCAGTGAAACCATTTCCTCCCTAACCCAGTCCTACTCTGTGTGCCTTGGATTGTATGCTGCTGTGATTTTATATGGGGCCCACACAGAGTGAGCATAGGGGGAGCATATGACATATGGGGATCTGCAGGGAAATAGCTCAGTGAAGCTGAACGTTGTAGAACTGGGTTCTTGGGATCTCAAAAAGCCAGTGGATACCTTTGGAGAAAATATGACATGTGACACTTGAACTATGAAAGGAAAAAATGTAAGTGGGAAATCAAACTATTGGAGATAACAAGTATATCTGAAATGAAAAAAAAAAAAAAACAGAAGATTAAGAGCTAATTAGACACTGCAAAAGGAAAGAATCATGAATTCAAAGGCACAGAAATAGAAACTGTCCAAAATGAAACACAGGGAAGAAAAATAGAGCATCAGTGAGTTATGGAACAACATGAGGTAGCCTAATTGTGTGTAATTAGAATGGTAGAAGGAGGGGAGAGAGATAGGGAGTAGAAAAATACTTGAAGAAATGACTAAATACTGTCAAAATTTGATGAAAATTAGAAACCCACAGATCCAAGAAGCTCAGTGAAATTCAAAGAAAACACATGAAGAAAATCACACCAAGGCACAGCATAATCAAATTGCTACAAACCAGTAATAAAGGAAAATCTTAGAAAAACAAAGGTATGTATTTACTGGGTTCAAAGATAATTAATTTTCATTAAGGGGGGGAAAAGGCAAAGCAAGCCAGAGGACAATGGAGTGCTTTTAAAGTACCGAAAGGGGGGCCGCCTGGGTGGATCAGCAGATTAAACCTCTGCCTTCAGTTCAGGTCATGATGTCAGGGACCTGGGATTGAGCCCTGCATCAGGCTCTCTGCTCAGTGGAGAGCCGGCTTCCCCCTCTCTCTGCCTGCCTCCCTGCCTACTTGTGACCTCTCTCTGTGTCAAATAAATAAATAAAATATTTAAAAATAAATAAATAAAGTACCGAAAGGGGGGAAAAAACCTGTCAACCCAGAAATTTATACCCATCAAATTATTCTCATGAATGAAGGTAAACTGATAGTGAGATGAGATGGAATAGGAACACTTCTCTCTGTATCCATTAATTACAGCTAAAAACCCTTGATACTCTATATAAAACAAATTAGGAAGACTCTGAAAGTTGGACAGGAGGCAGGCCAGCTAGGGATCTTGCAACCTGGGGAAAGACACAGTGGTAGGTTTTCTACATTTTTGTTTTGCATCCTGTATCCTGAGCTGGGTGCTGGAGAAGCTGGCAATCCAATATTCCAATGGGTGCAGATACAAAAAAAAAAGAAAAGAAAGAAAGAAAGAAAAAGATAAAAAGCTCCAAGGAAAGCTTGTCGTACTCCAGCTAATGGACGAAGAAAAGAGCAGCCTAGAGTGGCAAAAAACCTTTAAGAAAATAACCACTCTGCTTCAGCCAAACACCACAGAAAAAACTGTGGTCCTACTTCATCCCCAACAACAAAGACTGAAATGGGGTGCTCTTCTGTCCTTGCAGGGATAGTGTCAGAGCAGGCAGTATGGGCAGCTGCAACCTTCATTCCCACCCAGCTAGTAGTATTGAGCCTCCCTACACACAATGTCAGTGACAGCTACATGGAAGTGGTAAGAGATGCCTCTCTCCTCCTAGAAAAGGTGTCATTAATGGTGATGGTTTAGTGAGGAGCCTGAAATTCTACTCCTGACCAGCAGGAACAAGAAATAACCCTCCTCAGAGCTGTTAATAGAAGCTGAGTTTCTTGGACTCGAATTCCCACCATAGAGGTGAACATCCTTCTCCCACCAGAGTGTTGTCAGGGGAGGCCTGCTAAAACACAAATTTGACCAAAATTTGGTCTCTAAATTTGACCAAAGACAAAAGTTTTCATATGAAAGATGCTAATAAAATGCCAACTGCAGTCTAAGACAGATCATAATCAAATTCTTGAGAACTAAAGATGAAGAATCCTGGAAGCAACAAGAAATAAAGGACACTGTACAAGTAACGGAAAAACAATTCAAATGACAGTAGACTTCTCATCAGAAACCATGGGGGTCAGAAGGAGATGAAACAACATTTTTTAAGAAAGAAAGTAATTGTAAACCCAGAATCTGAATTTAGTCAGTGACAATGAAGCAAACATTCTTCCCATCATGTTTCTACCCTTGTACTGCAATTTAAAGGTACATGGAAACAAGAAAATACATTGTTTGATATAACATGCTAAGATTCTTCCTGAAGATGAGCCAAAAACTATTTGATGACAACACTCAATAATTTAAAGAAGAGAAAGTGGAAGAGAAGCTTGAAGTGAAAGAATAAGAAGCGGTATGGGTTAAAAATAGATGATCTAGGAGAAAAGTAAAGTTCTCCAGCATGTAGTATATAGTTAAGCATGTGCCTTCTGATTGAAATGGTGACAGATGGTCTTTATTTCAAGTTGTTCAGATGCTAAGATAGTTCATGAAAGAGGTTTGCCAAGCACGGAAGGGTCAGAAGTGTTGTCCTCTCTTGGACCCCCTGGATGTCAGAGCTGGTTCAGAATATGCATAGCTGTGAAAACCTTGGGTGCTCACTGCAGACATGCTGAGCTGGTTTCCCAGATGAGCATTAGCTTTTCATGGTGGAATGTGTCCGGAGTGGGGATGCCTTTTTTTCTGGATAGTTGGGTGCCTAGGTGGCTCATTGGGTTAAAGCCTCTGCCTTCGGCTCAGGTCGTGATCCCCGGGTCCTCCGCATCGGGCTCTCTGCTTAGCAGGGAGCCTGCTCCCTCCTCTCTCTCTCTCTCCGCCTGCCTCTCTGCCTACTTATGGTCTCTGTCTGTCAAATAAATAAATAAAATCTTTTTTGAAAAAAAGAAATGAAAATACATACTTCTTTTTGCCATACAAATCAGTTACACTAGAAAATCAAAGTTTTCTCTCTCCTAGTTTCATAGAAATAGCAAATTTCTGCATTACCTCAAGATTCAGTATTCAAACAATAGCGAATTGCCAGATTTCATTTTTATAAATATTTCACCGCATATGTGATGGTGTCATCACAACAATAGGATATTCTTAAGTAAGAATATTTCACATAATCAGAGCTACAGAGAAGCAACTTGGTCATCATCTTCATGTTCTCCCAAAATGAAAGTTTTGACAACTTAAAATAGATGGTTCTATGATATCAGTATTTTTCAAAGGCACAGTTTAAAAGGTACTACACATTTAAGACTTTACAACTCTGGAAATTATTCCCAAGTGTTACCAGCATTAAAAAAAATCATAGAAATTGTTCTTTGCTTTTGTATTCTAAAGAGCTTGGAAAAATTAACTTGATAATCCTTAGCCATTGTTCTTTTCTAGAATTTTCCTTACATTTGTTAATGACGTACATGTATATATACAATGTCCAAATTCTTTTATGCATATCCAAATCCTTGTTTCCAACTCTTTTGTATAGCACCAGGATTTCAGGAGTAAGAGAGTAGGAGAAACTTATTTTAAAAAGATCTTTCTTTAAGAAAAAAAAATGGGGGCGGTCTTTCTGTACTTTGAAATTAGAACTAAAAATTGTTATTATATTTTTATTTGCAGAATTTCTTTCTTACTCAGCCTCCCTGTTGCTGTTGAACTTAAATGAACTGGACCTTGAATGTAATAAAAATAGTATCTAAGAATTCCATATTTTCATGGATGGTTAGAATGAGATCATTTTAAGTTACATTAGTTTTTGGCCCAATGCAAACTGCAGCTGCCTTTAGGCATAATGTAACCAAAAAAATCCTCTGTGTGTTGGCTATGGCTAGGATGTTCAGTTATTGACTTAATATGGATCTAAGAGCTTAAAGGAGGCAATACTGAGAGGATTTTAAATGAGTCTTTTTTTAAGTGCACACATTATAAATATTTCAAAAGTGAAATACAAGTTTTCATCTTGAATGTGTCTATATATTTCATACATTTATTCGCATGTATTGAGCTTTTTTGTCTAGGTGGAAGAGTAAGAAAACGCTTTAAACTTATTGCATTGTCTAGTCTGTCTTCCTCAGGATGGACATTATTTTAACTTATTAATTTTTGCTTGAAAGTTATCTGAGATGTCACTGTGTTTTTTGTTTTGTTTTGTTTTGTTTCGTTTTGTTTTTTGTTTGGGGGGTTTATTTGAGAAAGAGAGAACCTGAGTGGGGGGAAGGGCAGAGGGAGAGGGAAGAAGAGACACCTGAATGCAGAGCCACTGGACAATCCCAGGACCCTGAAATCATGACCTGAGCCTAAGGCAGACACTTAACCAACTGAGCCACCCAGGCATCCCTTACTTATTCAAAAGATGTCTCAAGATAATAGATTCTTGGGGGGAAAAAACCTTCTGAAGAGTGATGTTAAAATGAAAATATTGGAGAAAGCCCCAAGATAACAATCAGATGTACATTTTAAAAGTACATGGCCAAGAATGAATTAGATGGCTCCTAATTTTTTTTCCTCTCCATTAAGGGCATAAACTGGAGAATACAAAAAGACTTTTCAAGATCCCTTATCTGTATTTGATATGCATTCTCTGCAGATGAAGTCTGACCACTGAAGAAATCCAAAGGGTAAGAAATGAGGTGTCTAACGGCTGATATGTATGAGAGAAGTGGTTGCACGAGTGCCTTGCACTTGCAGAGTTCCTTAAGGCAAAGTGTGCATATCATGAACATGCGAGAGATGGCAATGGGGTCATCTCTAAGATGAGAGGTAGAGTACATGGGCTTTTAGCAGAAGCAGCTGAAGTTACTACCAGCTTCCTAAGAACTGAGGAAGGTATAATTGCTTAGTGCTCAGATGCATGAGCACATACTAGAATTCCAGAAACATGAGAAGATTCCAGAAAGATGGGAAGATTGCTAAAGAACCTGTGGAGGGGCCCCTGGGTGGCTCAGTCATTAAGCATCTGGCTTCTGCTCAGGTCTTGTCCTGGGAACAAGCGTGTGTCTGGGCTCTGGGCTGAGCAGGGAGTCTGCTTCTCCGTCTCCCACTCTCTGCTTGTGTTCCCTCTCTTGTTGCTCTGTCTCTATTAAAACACACACACACACATACACACACACACACACACACACACAAAACAAACCCATGGAAGTGTTGAGTCACTTTTACACCTCTACAAAGTCCAAAAAGCACAACAGCAGGCTACAACAGCACCAGCCAAGGGCTTTTCTTAATTATATGGAACCAGTCATTTTCATTTCTAAGTTGTGACTACATTTTACAAATACAATTACAAAATCTCTTTTCCCCGAAATGTTATGGGGCTCCTTTTCCCCAAATTGTGACGGACAGGATTCCAGATGACTCTATTGGCATCCCTCTCACATGTGACCCTCATTTGGTTCATATTCATGTGATGTGATGCAGACTTTGCCTGAATTTTCAGCCGAAGGAAAAACCAGCCATCAATGAAATTTCAACTGAAAGTGACACATAAAAATAAAGTTGCTCCCTCCTCCTTCTCATGATTTCTGTTTAACACCCTAGTTACACTTCACACCACAAAGGGGAAATATATTTATGATGTAATGTTATGAAAACATCTGCATAGTGAGATTTCTTTTAAGTTCATTTACTCTTGTTTAGTAACCATTACACCCAATGTGGGGCTCAAACTCATGACCCCAAGACCAAGAGTCATGGGCTCTTCTGAGAGAGCCAGACACCCCCTCATCTGTGTAATAAGATAAAAACTACAATATAGGTACATAAAAATAAAGCCTAGAATAAACATGTTATACTACTTATTTCTGGGTGGCAAGATTTAGGTTGTTTACTTAACATTTTTCTCTATTTTTACCCTTATTATAATGTTATTTTTACAATAAAACATATGGCTATTTTATTTTTAGGAAAGACTTGAGGGGTGCCTGGGTGGCTCAGTTGTTAGAAGTCTTCCTTCAGCTCAGGTCATGATTACAGGGTCCTGGCATCAAGCTCCACATGTGGCTCCCTCCTTGGAGGCGGGGCTGGTTCTCCCTCTCCCACTCCCCCTGCTTGTGTTCCCTCTCTTGCTGTCTCTGTCAAATAAATAAATAAAATCTTTAAAAAAATGATTTGAAATAAATAAGCAAAATTTATGAAATGATTATTAGGATGGTTGGGTTATAGGGAATGTTTTCTTTTTTCTATACTTCCTTAGTATCTAGCATCTAGTTTTATAAAACTAGTATCTAGTTTTATAAGATAAAAATAATTTTTAAAATTTTGCATATCTTTCTGTGGTAGATTATACACATTTATGGGGTTTCTCCCCAGTTTGAATTCTCTGATGTTCTACACCATGTATCATCTGGCCAAATGCACTTTCCATAGTCATTACATGTCAGTGGTTTCTCTCCTGTATGTATTCTTTTTTTTTTTTTAAGATTTTATTTATTTATTTATTTATTTGACAGACAGAGATCACAAGGAGGCAGAGAGGCAGGCAGGGGGGTGCGTGGGAAACAGGCTCACTGCTGAGTAGACAGCCCGATGCGGGGTTCGATCCCAGGACCCTGAGATCATGACCTGAGCAGAAGGCAGAGACTTTAACCCACTGAGCCACCCAGGCGCCCCACATTTGAAAGGTTTCTCACCAGTAGAAGAGAATTTATGCAGACTGAGCTGGGACATGTTAGCAAAAAAATTCCTACATTTATTAATGTTTTTTCTTCATCGTGGGTCTTTTGATGTACAATTACTCCTCAAAGATTTCCCACAATAGGTACTTTGAGATGGCTTGGATGCAATGTGAATTTTCTCATGCTCTGTGAGACTTACCATTTGAGTGAATACTTCCTCACATTCAGCACATTGGTAAGGTTTCTCCACAGTACGGATTCTGTGGTGAACAATTAGGTGTGATTTTAGCCTGAATGGTTCCTTGCATTCATTACTCCCATAAGGTTTCTCATTTGTATGAATTAACTGATGAACAGGAAGAGATGAGGAACACAAGGAGGCCTTTCCACATTCACTGCATGTGTACAGTTTGTCTCTCATGAATTCTTTGACATACAATAAGGCTTGGTTTATTTCTAAAGTTTCTCCCACATTCGTTACATATATACATGTAAAACCACGTATGTAGCTTCTTCCTTGCATGAATTCTCTGATGTGCCCTGAGGTTTTGCATACAACTAGATGATTTTCCACATTCACTACATTCATAGGGTTTCTCTCCAGTATGGATTCTCTGATGTATGTCAAAATCTGCGAAACTCCTGAATGCCTTCCCACATTCATTGCATTTACGTGGCCTTTCTTCAGAATGGGTCCTCATGTACAGTAAGGTATAAATTATTGCTAAAAGCTTTCCCACAATTGCCACATCTGTAGAGCTTCTTTCCAGTGTGACTTTCTTAATGTCTGGTGAGTTTTGATGTCGGAGGCTTTACTGGAGGCTTTACCCCATTCATGACATACATAAAGTTTCTTCCAGAATGAATTCTCAGTAGTTGGGTAAAGGGTGCATTTCCTGAAGTCTTTTCCACAGACAGTGTGCTCATAAGGTTTGTCTTCAGCATGAATTTGCCGATAAGCGATTAAAGTTGAAGAAACGGGGGCATCTGGGTGGCTCAGTTGGTTAAGTGTCTGCCTTTGGCTCAGGTCATGGCCTCAGGGTCCTGGGATTGAGCCCTACATCAGGCTCTCTGCTCAGCAGGGAGCCTGCTCCCCACCCCTGCCTGCTTCTCTGCCTACTTATGATCTCTCTCTCTGTCAAATAAATAAATGAAATCCTTTAAAAGTTGAAGAAACAATGAAGGCTTTCACACATTGATTACATTTATAGGGTTTTCTTCACTGTGAATTTTCTGTTGATTGTCTTATGTTGATATGAAGGTCTGCAGGTTGACTCAAAACTTTCCCACATTTATCACATTTAGATTCATATAGTTTCTCATAGATGCCTCCTTAGCACAGTAGATTCATATAGTTTCTCTCTAGTATGAATTCTGTGGCATTGAATAAGGGATAACCTAAAACTAAAAGCTTTTCCACATGTATTACATTTATAAGGTTTCTCTTTACCATTACTTATCTTATCTATTTTAAGTCGGGAGGCCTGGCTCACATCTGTGTTGCCTTTAGTAGTTTCGAAAATTGTCTTACCCAGGTTAGTTCCTGATGGAATAATTAGCTCAGAGTTCTCTTGACAACTTTGTCCATATAGATTGCTTAGGTATCACTGTCTTCTATAAGAATTCTCTGTTCTTTAAAGTTTGATGTTGTTGTTTTTAATTTATTTATTTGGAAGACAGGGATCACAAGTAGTCAGAGAGGCAGGCAGAGAGAGAGAGGAAGAAGCAGGCTCCCGGCTGAGCAGAGAACCCGATGTGGGGCTCGATCCCAGGATCCTGGGATCATGACCTGAGCCGAAAGCAGAGGCTTTAACCCACTGAGCCACCCTGGCGCCCCCAGAATTCTCTGTTCTTTAAAGAGAAGAGACTTCTTCAACAAGAAGTAACTTTCTCAGGGACAGTTTTTTCACGGGTAATTATTTTCCATTCAAAATTTCCTAACTGTTCTGTCGCAATAACCTGTTATCTCTTTTCCAGGATTCTCTTAAACTAGGGTCCTGTGGGTCATTATTAATGAATCTTCCTATTATGGTCCCCTGGCAAGTTTCTTCAGAAGTATCTAGGATCAAGTTGCTTAGTTTCAAGTTTGATCTTGTAGTCTGAAAGAGATGGAAAAAGCAGAAAATTATTTCCAATGCAATGGGAAAGTTAACTGCTCTAGTGTAAACATGATAGTGAAAATGAAAAGGATCAGCATTCTACTACACAATTATTACTAAAATGAGTTCCAATCATTTGTTAAAGCACGCAAACATCACAGTGAATTTTCATTGTATTAGCTTTTAGTCCCATGACCATCTACACATGGAATATTATACAGCCACAAAGTATTTTTATTTTTATTTTTTTTTAAGATTTTATTTATTTATTTGACAGACAGAGATCACAAGTAGGCAGAGAGGCAGGCAGAGAGAGAGAGAGAAGGAAGCAGGCTCCCCACTGAGCAGAGAGCCTGATGTGGGGCTCGATCTCAGGACCCTGATCATAAGCTGAAGGCAGAGGCCCAACCCACTGAGCCACCCAGGCACCCCAGCCACAAAGTATCTTCAAAAGACAAAGTAGGGTGCCTGGGTGGCTCAGTTGGTTAAGCATCTGCCTTTGGTGCAGGACATGATCCCAGGATCCTGGGATTGAGTCCTGCATAAGGCTCCCTGCCACTCCCCCTGCTTGTGTGCTCACTCTCTGGCATATAAATAAATATAACCTTAAAAAAAAAAAGAAGTATTGTACTAGATATTTTAAGGTTTTAAAAAATAAGATAAAAGCAATATATGAAGGTATATAAAATATAATCCCAATTCTGTAAAAACAATGAACAATGTCCCCAAATGTGAATATTTATGTACATATATATGTGCATTTGACTACAGAGAAAAATATGTCAAAATACATATGTTTGTTAACATGGGTCACCGGAGGTGGGGAGAGGGGAATAATGGAGGGAGGGCCTATCAAAAGAGAAAAAGAAAATGAAAGACTCTACTAAATATAAATAGTAAATGATTCATGCATTTATTCAAAATTAAATATATTTATGGAAATAAGGGTTTAAAAATTAAATTTATTTTCAACAAATGCAACTTATTTTCCAATATAGCTATTTAAGTGATATTTTGACAACATATTTTACATTTTAGAATCTTTTATTACTTTTAGCATAAAATCCCCTGCTTTACTCATATTTGATACAACTTATATGCCAAGATCACAACTACAGTGAAAAGTATTTATAACTATAATATAGATTTAGGATACAAGAGAAGGGTAATGATATTTTTAAATTGCCCAACTTAGAAAATTAAAAAAATTAATGTGGGAAGTTTATAGAGATAATTAGAGCCCATAAAATCCATCATATATTAACTAATGATGGAAAAAATTTTTTCTCAATAATTTGCTTTATGACAATTCCCTCAAAGTTGAAAGAGACAAAAATTCATGATCATAGTGCCAATTAAGTAGAAAATATATAAAAGCTTGGAAACAAATAGGAAATTTTTTAAAAAGCAAAAATTTTTCAAAATGCGGAGGGAGGAATCAAGATGGCAGAGAAGTAGCAGGCTGAGACTACTTCAGCTAGCAGGAGATCAGCTAGAGAGCTTATCTAAAGATTGCAAACACCTACAAATCCATCAGCAGATCGAAGAGAAGAAGAACAGCAATTCTAGAAATAGAAAAACAACCACTTTCTGAAAGGAAGGACTGGCAGAGAAGTGAATCCAAAGCGACGGGAAGATAGACCCCGGGGGGAGGGGCCCGCTCCCGGCAAGCGGTGGAGCAACAGAGCACAAAATCAGGACTTTTAAAAGTCTGTTCCGCTGAGGGACATCCCTCCAGAGGCTAAAATGGGACAAAGCCCACGTGGGGTCAGCGTGGCCTCAGGTCCCGCAGGGTCACAGAAGGATCGGGGAGTCTGAGTGTCACAGAGCTTACAGGTATTAGAACGGGGAAGCTGGCCACAGAGACAGAGCCAACAGTGAGCTCACAGCTTGGTGTTATCTTGTACCTGTCGCAGGCTCGGTGAGCTCGGAGCGCGGCCAGAGGTCCAGGCAGACAGGAGTTACTGGGCGCTGTTCTCTGAGGGCGCACTGAGGAGTGGGGGCCCCCGGGCTCTCGGCTCCTCCAGGGTGGAGACCAGGAGGCCGCCATTTGTATTCCTGTCCTCCGGAACTCTATGGAAAGCGCTCAGGGAACAAAAGCTCCTGAAAGCAAACCTGAGCGGGTCACCCAGCCCGGCCCTGGTAAGGGCGGTGCAATTCCGCCTGGGGCAAAGACACTTGAGAATCACTACAACAGGCCCCTCCCCCAGAAGATCAACAAGATCCAGCCAAGACCAAGTTCACCTACCAAGGAGTGCAGTTTCAATACCAAGGAGAGCAGAATTCCAGAGGAGGAGAAAGCAAAGCACGGAACTCATGGCCCTCTCCCTATGATTCTTTAGTCTTGCAGTAAATTTAATTTTTTTCTCATTTTTTTCTCTTCTTCTGCTAAAATTTTTTTAACTTTTACCCTTTTCTTTTTTTAACGTTTTTAACTAGTTTATCTAATATATATTTTTTTCTTTTTTATACTTTTCTTTATTCGTTTTCTTTTTTTAATTCTTTTCTTTCTTTCCTTTTTTTTCTTCTTTCTTTCTTTCTGAACCTCTTATTATCCCCCTTTCTCCCCCCTCACAATTTGGGATCTCTTCTGATTAGGTTAAAGCATATTTTCCTGGGGTTGTTGCCACCCTTTTAGTATTTTACTTGCTCCTTCATATACTCTTATCTGGACAAAATGACAAGGCAGAAAAATTCACCACAAAAAAAAGAACAAGAGGCAGTATCGAAGGCTAGGGACCTAATCAATACAGACATTGGTAATATGTCAGATCTAGAGTTCAGAATGACAATTCTCAAGGTTCTAGCCGGGCTCGAAAAAGGCATGGAAGATATTAGAGAAACCCCCTCGGGAGATATAAAAGCCCTTTCTGGAGAAATAAAAGAACTGAAATCTAACCAAGTTGAAATCGAAAAAGCTATTAATGAGGTGCAATAAAAAATGGACGCTCTCACTGCTAGGATAAATGAGGCAGAAGAAAGAATTAGTGATATAAAAGACCAAATGACAGATAATAAAGAAGCTGAGCAAAAGAAGGACAAACAGCTACTGGACCACGAGGGGAGAATTTGAGAGATAAGTGACACCATAAGACGAAACAACATTAGAATAATTGGGATTTCAGAAGAAGAAGAAAGAGAGAGGGGAGCAGAAGGTATACTGGAGAGAATTATTGGGGAGAATTTCCCCAATATGGCAAAGGGAACAAGCATCAAAACTCAGGAGGTGCAGAGAATGCCCCTCAAAATCAATAAGAATAGGCCCACACCCCATCACCTAATAGTAAAATTTACAAGTCTTAATGACAAAGAGAAAATCCTGAAAGCAGCCTGGGAAAAGAAGTCTGTAACATACAACGGTAAAAATATTAGATTGGCAGCAGACTTCTCCACAGAGACCTGGCAGGCCAGAAAGAGCTGGCATGATATATTAAGAGCACTAAACAAGAAAAACATGCAGCCAAGAATACTATATCCAGCTAGGCTATCATTGAAAATAGAAGGAGAGATTAAAAGCTTCCAGGACAAACAAAAACTGAAAGAATTTGCAAACACCAAACCAGCTCTACAGGAAATATTGAAAGGCGTCCTCTAAGCAAAGAGAGAGCCTATAAGTGGTAGATCAGAAAAGAACAGAGACTATATACAGTAACAGTCAATTTACAGGCAATACAATGGCACTAAATTCATATCTCTCAATAGTTACCCTGAATGTTAATGGGTTAAATGCCCCAATCAAAAGAAACAGGGTATCAGAATGGATAAAAAAAACAAAACCCATCTATATGTTGCCTACAAGAAACTCATTTTAAGCCCGAAGACACCTTCAGATTTAAAGTGAGGGGGTGGAAAAGAATTTACCATGATAATGGACATCAGAAGAAAGCAGGAGTGGCAATCCTTCTATCAGATAAATTAGATTTTAAGCCAAAGACTATAATAAGAGATGAGGAAGGACACTATATCATACTCAAAGGGTCTGTCCAACAAGAAGATCTAACAATTTTAAATGTCTATGCCCCCAATGTGGGAGAAGCCAACTATATAAACCAATTAATAACAAAATGAGAGAAACACATCAACAATAATACAATAATAGTAGGGGACTTTAACACTCCCCTCACTGAAATGGACAGATCATCCAAGCAAAAGATAAACAAGGAAATAAAGGCCTTAAATGACACACTGGACCAGATGGACATCACAGATATATTCAGAACATTTCATCCCAAAGCAACAGAATACACATTCTTCTCTAGTGCACATGGAACATTCTCCAGAATAGATCACATCCTTGGTCCTAAATCAGGACTTAACCAGTATCAAAAGATTGGGCTCATTCCCTGCATATTTTCAGACCACAATGCTCTGAATGTAGAACTCAACGACAAGAGGAAGTTTGGAAAGAACCCAAATACATGGAGACTAAACAGCATCCTTCTAAAGAATGAATGGGTCAACCAAGAAATTAAAGAAGAATTGAAAAAAATCAGGGAAAAAAATGATAATGAAAACACAACGGTTCAAAATCTGTGGGACACAACAAAGGCAGTCCTGAGAGGAAAATATATAGTGGTACAAGCCTTTCTCAAGAAATAAGAAAGGTGGGGCGCCTGGGTGGCTCAGTGGGTTAAGCCGCTGCCTTCAGCTCAGGTCATGATCTCAGGGTCCTGGGATCGAGTCCCACATCGGGCTCTCTGCTCAGCAGGGAGCCTGCTTCCTCCTCTCTCTCTCTGCCTGCCTCTCTGCCTACTTGTGATCTCTCTCTCTGTCAAATAAATAAATAAATAAAAATCTTTAAAAAAAAAAAAAAAAGAAAGAAAAGAAACAAGAAAGGTCTCAGGTACACAACCTAACCCTACACCTAAAGGAGCTGGAGAAAGAACAAAAAAGAAACCCTATATGGACATTGGGGAGGGTATGTGCTTTTGGGTAAATTGGAAGGGGAGGTGAACCATGAGAGACTATGGACTCTGAAAAACAATCTGAGGGGTTTGAAGTGGCGGGGGGTGGGTGGGAGGTTGGGGTACTTGGTGGTGGGTATTATAGAGGGCACAGCTTGCATGGAGCACTGGGTGTGGTGAAAAAATAATGAATACTGTTTTTCTGAAAATAAATAAATTGGAAAAAAAAAGAAACCCTAAACCCAGCAGGAGAAGAGAAATCATAAAGATCAGAGCAGAAATCAATGAAATAGAAACCAAAAAAACAATAGAACAAATCAATGAAACTAGGAGATGGTTCTTTGAAAGAATTAATAAAATTGATAAACCCCTGGCCAGACTTATCAAAAAGAAAAGAGAAAGGACCCAAATAAATAAAATCATGAATGAAAGAGGAGAGATCACAACTAACACCAAAGAAATACAAACTATTATAAGAACATACTATGAGCAACTCTATGCCAACAAATTTGACAATCTGGAAGAAATGGATGCATTCCTAGAAACATATAAACTACCACAACGGAACCAGGAAGAAATAGAAAGCCTGAACAGACCCATAACCAGTAAGGAGATTGAAACAGTCATTAAAAATCTCCAAACAAACAAAAGCCCAGGGCCAGACGGCTTCCCGGGGGAAATCTACCAAACATTTAAAGAAGAACTAATTCCTATTCTCCTGAAACTGTTCCAAAAAATAGAAATGGAAGGAAAACTTCCAAACTCATTTTATGAGGCCAGCATCACCTTGATCCCAAAACCAGACAAGGATCCCATCAAAAAAGAGAACTACAGACCAATATCCTTGATGAACACAGATGCGAAAATTCTCACCAAAATACTAGCCAATAGGATCCAACAGTACATTAAAAGGATTATTCACCACGACCAAGTGGGATTTATTCCAGGGCTGCAAGTTTGGTTCAACATCTGCAAATCAATCAATGTGATACAACACATCAATAAAAGAAAGAACAAGAACCATATGATACTCTCAATAGATGCTGAAAAAGCATTTGACAAAGTACAGCATCCCTTCCTGATCAAAACTCTTCAAAGTGTAGGGATAGAGGGCACATACCGCAGTATTATCAAAGCCATTTATTAAAAACTCACCGCAAATATCATTCTCAATGGAGAAAAACTGAAAGCTTTTCTGCTAAGGTCAGGAACACGGCTGGGATGTCCATCATCACCACTGCTATTCAACATAGTACTAGAAGTCCTAGCCTCAGCAATCAGACAACAAAAGGAAATTAAAGGCATCCAGATCGGCAAAGAAGAAGTCAAACTATCACTCTTCGCAGATGATATGATACTACATGTGGAAAACCCAAAAGACTCCACTCCAAAACTGCTAGAACTTGTATAGGAATTCAGTAAAGTGTCAGGATATAAAATCAATGCACAGAAATCAGTTGCGTTTCTCTACACCACCAACAAGACAGAAGAAAGAGAAATTAAGGAGTCAATCCCATTTACAATTGCACCCCAAACCATAAGATACCTAGGAATAAACCTAACCAAAGAGGCTAAGAATCTATACTCAGAAAACTATAAAGTACTCATGAAAGAAATTGAGGAAGACACAAAGAAATGGAAAAATGTTCCATGCTCCTGGATTGGAAGAATAAATATTGTGAAAATGTCTATGCTACCTAAAGCAATCTACACATTTAATGCAATTCCTATCAAAGTACCATCCATCTTTTTCAAAGAAATGGAACAAATAATCCTAAAATTTATATGGAACCAGAAAAGACCTCGAATAGCCAAAGGGATATTGAAAAAGAAAGCCAAAGTTGGTGGCATCGCAATTCCGGACTTCAAGCTCTATTACAAAGCTGTCATCATCAAGACAGTATGGTACTGGCACAAAAACAGACACACAGATCAATGGAACAGAATAGAAAGCCCAGAAATAGACCCTCAACTCTATGGTCAACTAATCTTCAACAAAGCAGGAAATAATGTCCAATGGACAAAAGACAGCCTCTTCAATAAATGGTGTTGGGAAAATTGGACAGCCACATGCAGAAAAATGAAATTGGACCATTTCCTTACACCACACACGAAAATAGACTCAAAATGGATGGAGGACCTCAATGTGAGAAAGGAATCCATCAAAATCCTTAAGGAGAACACAGGCAGCAACCTCTTCGACCTCATCCGCAGCAACATCTTCCTAGGAACATCGCCAAAGGCAAGGGAAGCAAGGGCAAAAATGAACTATTGGGATTTCATCAAGATCAAAAGCTTTTGCACAGCAAAGGAAACTGTTAACAAAACCAAAAGACAACTGACAGAATGGGAGAAGATATTTGCAAACGACATATCGGATAAAGGACTAGTGTCCAAAATCTATAAAGAACTTAGCAAACTCGACACCCAAAGAACAAATAATCCAATCAAGAAATGGGCAGAGAACATGAACAACATTTCTGCAAAGAAGACATCCAGATGGCCAAAAGACACATGAAAAAGTGCTCCATATCACTCGGCATCAGGGAAATACAAATCAAAACCACAATGAGATATCACCTCACACCAGTCAGAATGGCTAAAATTAACAAGTCAGGAAATGACAGATGCTGGCGAGGATGCGGGGAAAGGGGAACCCTCCTACACTGTTGGTGGGAATGCAAGCTGGTGCAACCACTCTGGAAAACAGCATGGATGTTCCTCAAAATGTTGAAAATAGAACTGCCCTATGACCCAGAAATTGCACTACTGGGTATTTACCCTAAATATACAAATGTAGTGATCCGAAGGGGCACATGCACCCGAATGTTTATAGCAGCAATGTCCACAATAGCCAAACTATGGAAAGAACCTAGAGGTCCATCAACAGATGAATGTATCAAGAAGATGTGGTATATATACACAATGGAATACTATGCAGCCATCAAAAGAAATGAAATATTGCCATTTGCGACAACGTGGATGGAACTAGAGCATATCATGCTTAGCGAAATAAGTCAATTGGAGAAAGACAACTGTCATATGATCTCCCTGATATGAGGAAGTGATGATGCAACATGGGGGCTTAAGGGGGTAGGAGAAGAATAAATGAAACAAGATGGGATTGGGAAGGAGACAAATCATAAGTGACTCTTTATCTCACAAAACAAACTGAGGGTTGCTGGGGGGAGGGGGGTTGGGAGAAGGGGGATGGGATTATGGACATTGGGGAGGGTATGTGCTCTGGTGAGTGCTGTGAAGTTTGTAAACCTGGCGATTCACAGACCTGTACCCCTGGGGATAAAAATATATTATATGTCTATAAAAAATTAAAACTTAAAAAATTCTTCAAAATGCAAAGAAAAACTAAAGACAGATTAAAAAACTATAGAAATTCTCCACCGTGCATATACAAGAGAGTTCTTAAAATACAATGACTGAAAGTATTCATTTACAACATTCTTTTTTTATTTTTTCAAGGGCTATTCATCTACAAGCTGTGGTAAGATTTATTTACTTCCTGTTTTCCCTGCCAAAGAGGAAATCTTGGAAACAGAAACTATGTGTCATGGAGTTTATTATCCATGCTGACTACTTGGCAAAGGCTCATATAACAAATATAAGAAGAATGAATTATTTGAAGCCCTCTTTCTTATATATTCCCACATGTAGATATGCTCAGGGAAAGAAGCAGATTCTCAAAGGAGAGTGGTATCAGAGAATAATTAAACAACCTATTTTTCACATAAGACTAGAATAAAAAAGTGTTTGCAGTGAAAAAGATTTTTTAAACGTGCTTCTTTAAGGGATGCCTCGGTGGCTCAGTTGGTTAAGCGTCTGTCTTTGGCTCAGGTCACAGTCCCAGGATCCTGGAATCGAGCCCCACATTGGGCTCCCTGCTCAGTGGGGAGCCTGTTTCTCCCTCTGCCTGCTGCCCCCCCTGCTTGTGCTCTCTTTCTGATAAATAAAATCTTTAAAAATAAAATAAAATTGAAAAAATATTTCTTTAGAATATTCTGAGATTAGAAACTGAGCAAATGCAAATCTGTGGAGACCCCAGTTCACTATAAACTGAACAACAGTGCACCCCTACCCAGCTCAAAAAATAAAACATTACCAAAACAATAAAATAAAATAAAATAAATCATTACCAATACATTTGAAGTCACCTGTGTGGCCTTCCTGGATTTTATCCTTGTGGGGGTAATAACCTATCCTAAATGTTGGGTTAAACATTTCCTTGCTTTTCTTTATAGTTTGACTAAATGTATATGTATCTCTAAACAATACACTGCTTAACTTTGTTTCTGTTACAGAAATCAATTGTATCTATCAAATTTAAGTGACCATCAACTTAATACACACTACTATATGCATAAAATGTTATATATAAACCTAATGGTAACCATAAATTAAAAATCAGTATAGATACGCAAAAATTAGAGAAAAAGTAATCCAAGTATATCGCCAGTGAAAGCCAGAAAACTGTGGGAGAAGAGAGCAAGAGAATAACCATAAAAACAATTATGACAAGTAACAAAATGTACATACCTATAAATGAACAGAATGCTCCAGTCAAAAGACAGAGGGTGATGGAGGGGATTAAAAAAAAAAAAGTATAAGACCCATCTATATGCTGCCTACAAGACACTCATTCCAGACTTAACGACACATGCAGATTGATAGGGAAGGGATGGTAAAGCATTTATCATGCAAATGGATGTGAAAAGAAAGCCAGGATAGCAATATTTATATCAGACAAAACAGACTTTATGACAAAGACCGTAATAAGAGATGAAGAAGGATACTTCATAATCATAAAAGGAAGAAACCCAAAAAGAATATAAAACAATTGGGATGCCCAGGTGGCTCAGTCAGTTAGGTGGCTTCCTTTGGCTCAGATCATGATGGCAGGCTTCTGGGATCGAGTCCTACATTGGGCTCCTGGCTCAGTGGGGATCCTGCTTCTCCCTCTGCCTGTTCTATCTGCATGAATTCCATCTCTTGCTATCTCTCTCTATCAAAGAAAAATTTAATATTTTTTTTAAAGATTTTTTATTTTTATTTATTTATTTGAGAGAGAGAGACAGTGAGACAGAGCATGAGCGAGGAGAAGGTCAGAGAGCGAAGCAGACTCCCCATGGAGCTGGGAGCCTGATGTGGGACTCGATCCCGGGACTCCAGGATCACGCCCTGAGCCGAAGGCAGTCGTCCAACCAACTGCGCCACCCAGGCGTCCCTAATATTTTTTTTTTTTAAATAGCAAAAACCTCATTTATATGAAGAAATCGACATTTTTTTAAAGGACAATAAAAACTCCTTTTCTCTGCTATTGTGATGTGTATGGTTGACTGTTCCTTGCCTTGTGTTCTCAAAAGACTTTCAGGAGGGCACCTGGGTGGCTCAGTTGTTAAGCATCTGCCTTTGGTCTGGGTCCTGCCCTGGGATGGAGCCGTGCATCGAGCCCCACATCGGGTTCTCCGCTCAGTGGGAAGCCTGTTCTCCCTCTCCCACTCCTCCTGCTTCTGTTCCCTCTCTCGCTGTCTCTGTCAAATAAATAAATAAAATCTTAGAAAAAAAAAAAAAGGACTTTCAGGATCAAGGGCTTCCTGGTCATGAAACAAAAGCAGAATTGTCCCATTCCACAGTGGATTCAGATGAAAACTGGTAGTAAAATCAGGTACAACTCCAAAAGGAGGTACTGAAGGGGAACAAGCTGGGTCTATAAGGGTGGCACATAAGACCACACACATATTTATGCTGCTCGAAGGTCACACGCTTCTATCTTGTCACTCTATAAACATCCCTACTACATAAACAACAGACTTGTTTCATCACAGAAGTGATTTTTTTCTGTTACTATGCTTCTGCACCAGTAGGTTGGTTCAGTAATAGATATGTGAGACCTTTTGAGTGAAAAAAAAAGGCATAAAAAACTTGAAAAGTGGGAACCTATATCATTTTTCCTAGGTTGGCAGACTTAATGTCTTATCAATTGCCTCCAAAATAATCTATAAATCCAATGATAATGGAATATTTGCTACATGGCATATTTGCTAAAACTTGGTAAATTGATTACAAAATTCTGATAGTCAATGTGCTAGAGTAGTCAAGAAACTTTCCTTCCTTCTTTTTTTTTTTTTAAAGGTTTTATTATTTCACACAGGGTGGGGAAAGCAAGCACAAGCAGGGGTTGCAGCAGACAGAGGGAAAGCGAGAAGCAGATTCCCCATTGACCAGGGAGTCCAATGTAGGGCTTGATCCCATGACCCTCGGATCATGACCTGAGCAGAAGGCAGCTGCTTAACTGACTGAGCCACCCTGGTGCCCCAAGAAACTTTCAGAAAAGGAAAATATCAGAAATATTTTCTACCAGATATCTGCTAGTGCTTTAAATCTCTATAAATCAGGACTATGTGATGATCCTCGTGCACAACTGTATAAATACATCAGTCAAACAGGTTAAGGAATAAGGAAACACTACCTGGTACATAGATCAAGTTGGTTTATAATAAAGGCAGCATTTCAGACAACTGAGGAAAACATGACTCGTTCAGAAAATATTGCATTGGCTACTCATTTAGCAAGATAGATTTTTACTTCATTGATCTCTAAAAATAAATTCCATAATGTGATATATTTTCTCATCAGTACATGCCTGGCAAAAGTGTTGAAGCTTGACAGCACCTAACATTGATATTTACATGTACTGGAAATTGGTATTCTCATTCTTATTTACGAATGATGAGAATCTTTCAAAAGGCATTTTTGAAGCCTCTATCAAAATCTTTAAGGTGGAAATCTTATGATCTATAACACATTAATACAAGTTTGTAAATGATTTGTGCAAGAATTCTTGCTGTAGCATGGAGTGTAAAAGCAAGGAAGTCAGCCACCAAAAGGGGAATATATGAAGAAATTATGGTACAACCATATGATGCCATATACAATCCCTTAAAAGAAGAAGGTGCTTCTAGAACATTCGAACATACACGCACTCAAACAAGTGGAACAAAATCCCAACGATCACATCCCAAACTTGCTAACATTTATTTCTGTGGGGTGGGACTGAAGGGATGATAAAAGGTTTCACTCTTTACTTTAAAAATTTATTTGTTATTTAATGAAAACCAAAATAGTTGTTTAGAAATGGCAGAAGGTACATCCTACCTCACACAAAACTAATAATGTAGAGCAGCCATACTTCCTATGGAATTCTCCTCTAAATGATGGGGCTCTGGGAAGACTTTACCTGAAGACGAGATAAAAGACATGAAAATCAAGTCTACCTTGAAAGTCCCAGACACTTCGGACTCGAAATCCTGACATACCAGTTCATAGGAGTGTGATGTCCTCACCCAGGAGCACCCATCAGAACCCTCACAGTGTCCCACCTCAGAAGGGTCACAAGAGTTGCTACACTTCCTCACAGATCCCAGAGAGGGGCATCCGTGGTCCTTGCTGCCAGGGGTCTTAACACTGTCACTATTTTCCTAGAGGCCAACAATAACCACAAAGCAGATTAGCTCCGGATATCAGAACACACATACAAGAAAGAGAAGGAAATGTTTGTTGAGTGCCTTCCTTGTTCCATGGAACTCTACTAAGATTTACCTGTATCACTACATCTAATGTTTATTTCATCCCCATACAGAAGCTATAATTTTGCACATTTTCTTTTTTTAAATTTTTTTTAAAAAGATTTTATTTATTTATTTAACAGAGAGAGATCACAAGTAGGCAGAGAGGCAGGCAGAGGGAGAGGGGAAGCAGGCTCCCCACTGAGCAGAGAGCCTGATTTGGGGCTTGATCCCAGGACTCTGGGATCATGACCTGAGCTAAAGGCAGCGGCTTAACCCACTGAGCCACCCAGGCGCCCCCATTTTTTTCTTAAAAAAAAAAAGATTTTATTTATTTATTTGGGAGAGAGCTCATGAGCAGAGGGAGAGGCAGAGGGAAAGGGAGAAACAGACTGAGCTGAGAGTCTGGTATGGGGCTGGATCCCAGGATTCTGAGATCAAGACCTGAGCTGAAGGCAGATGCTTAACTGACTAAGCCACTGATGTGCCCTTAATTTTGCAGATTTTCAAGAAAAGGAAACTGAGGCCGATGGAGATAATGTCCCCAATCTCTGGAAATAACATAACATAACATAACATAACATAACAAACATAACATAACATATAACTATACTTTTATTTTATTTTATTTTATTTGACAGGAAGAGAGAGATCACAAGTAGGTAGAGAGGCAGGCAGAGGGGGAGGGGGATGCAGGGTCCCCGCACCAGTAGGCTGGTTCAGTAATAAATATGTGAGACTTTTTGAGTGGAAAAAAAAAAAGGCATTAAAACCTTGAAAACTTAAAAATTTGATGTGGGGCTCGATCCCAGGACACTGAGATCACGACCTGAGGCGAAGGCAGAGGCTTAACCCACTGAGCCACCCAGGCACCGCCAAAAGATACTTTTATATATTATTTATTAACATATATAATTGATATACAACTCACTATATGAAGATCATATATTTCACCTTTTTTTAATTTTCCCTAAAATTTAGTGGAGAAACAAGTTGTTTCTTTTGGGGAAGCACATAAAGAATCAATTTATTAAGTACTTAGGCAATTTTAGCTTCACACAGAAAACATAGCTTAATTTAATCTCTTCAACAGTTTGTATAATATAATGTTTATCTGTAATTTGAATTAGATGTGTTTGAACTAGCTCATGAAACTATGTGTCATCCTTCCCATTTCTAATGTTTGTAATTTACTAAGGTTTTGGGGGACTAAATACATAATAAATTTTGTGTGTGTTCCACGAATACTCAAAAACCAAGATATATATTTAAATTTACAGGTTTGGCCTTATTGATATGTTATTTAAGCTCTCTACAAACCTATTTTAAAAATCTAGCTCATGGCGGGCATCTGGGTGACTCAGTCCTTAAGCATCTGCTTTCAGCTCAGGTCATGATCCCAGGGTCCTGGGATAGAGCCCCTCACTGGGCTCTCCAATCAGCAGGGAGCCTGCTCCTCCCCCTGCACCCCCCCCCCGCCAACTCCGCCTACCTCTGCCTACTTGAGATCTGTCAAATAAATAAATAAAATCTAACAACAACAACAAAAAGAAATACATTTTGTAAGGTTATAGCTGCCATAGGTAGAGATTGTTCTGATGGATCTGAGCAAAGTAAACTGAAAACCTTCTGGAAAGGATTCACCGTTCTAGATGCAATTAAGAACATTTGTGATTCACGGAAGAGATCAAAATATCAACAAGAACAGGAGTTTGGAAGAAGTTGATTCCAATCATATGGATGACTACTTCAGTAGAGGAAGTTACTGAAGAAGTGATAGAATTGGTAAGAGACCTAGAATTAGAAGTGGAACCCAAACATGGGACCGAATTATTGCAATCTCATGATAAAACTTTTATTTTATTTTATTTTATTTTAGGGAGAGCCAGAGAGAACGGTGGGGAGCGGGGGCACTGCAGAGGGAGAAGGAAGGAAAGGGAATCTTATGCAGGCTCCACACCCAACGTGGAGGCTGATTTGGGGCTCGATCTCATGACCCCAAGATTATGATAAAACTTTAACAGATGAGAAGTTGCTTCCTAAGGATAAGCAAAAAGTTGTTCCTTGAGATGAAATCTATCCTGATGAAGATGCTCTGAAGAATGTTGAAATGACACCAAAGGATTTAGATTACATGAATTTAGTTGATAAAGCAGAAGCAGGGTTTGAAAAGACTGACTCCAATTCTAATAGAAGTTCTGCTGTGGGCAAAATGCTATCAATTGGTACCACATGTCACAAAGAAATTGTGAAAGAGTCAACCCATGTGCTCACCTTCACTGTTGTCTTATTTTGGGAAATTGCCTCAGCCATCCCAAACTTCAGCAACCACCACCCTGACTGGTCAGCAGCCATCAGCACTGAACCAAGACCCTCCGCCTGCAAAAAGATTAGGACTTGCTGAAAACTCAGGTGATGGTTATGTGCATTGCTTTTTTAGATATGATGCTATTTCACACTTAATGGACTACAGTATAGTCAATATAATTTTATATGTACTCATAACACTCATTTCTGATTTTTTTTCTCACTGCTATGATTTATCAGTAGGTTCCGGTTATAAAACTATTTTTGGAATATTCTAAAAATATATACTATACTGATAACAGTGGTTCCTCTGGGGAGATGGAGGAAATGATCTTCAGGTGGTAATCAAAAGAGTCTTTAGATTTACCTGTGATGCTTGGGGTTTTGTTTTTAGTTGAAAATTGATTTATGTTTTATTTGTATCTTGTATAAAATTTAAGGATTAAAGAAAAATGGGCAAAAAAGTAGGCAATTTCACAACATGAAATGCAATGCCCAATAAACATGAAAAGATAGTCTCAGTAATCATTAGTGAAATAGAAATGAATCAATTTAATCAATTCGTTCAATTAAAAAAGTGATACAGTAAAAAGTTCTGACAATACCAAATGTGGCAGAATGTGGGGAAACACTGCCAGTAAATACAGGCAGTAATAATAAATAAATAAATAACATTAAATAGTATAACCACTGTAAGGACAATTTGGTGGTAAATATTTATGTAATCAACAGTTTAAAATCTTTTGATCTGTAATTCCATGTCTTGATTGTGGCAATGCCTAGAAGGGTGATTTGGGCAATTTCCTTCTGCTTCAGGGCTTTGGGTAACCTCTTTTAAACAGGGAAAACTATCCTATTTTTCTTTCTCCCTCTAATAGGAAGCGTCCTCTGCCAGTCACCTGCTAAATGACCAGCTACTTCCCGCCCCTTGTGTCAGAACCTTTTCCTAGGGTATTTTAGGGTGTTGTTAATTTTACAAGTCTTGATGGCCAAGACTAGGTGATGTATAAGCAGCTTGGGTATTTTATCAGAAAGAAATTTCCTATGCCATGATTCCTAAACCTGACTTGCTCTGTAAAATACATGAGATCATCCCTTGTGTGATCTTCAGGGCCCCAGCCCAATCTAGCAACCCCTGATTCGTGCAATCATAATATGCCAAGGAAGAGGGATTTAAAGGGGATTATCTGGGCGCCTGGGTGGCTCAGTGGGTTAGGCCTCTGCCTTCAGCTGGGGTCATAATCTCAGGGTCCTAGGATAGAGGCCCGCATCGGGCTCCCTGCTTGGCAGGGAGCCTGCTTCCTCCTCTCTCTACCTACTTGTGATCTCTGTCAAATAAATAAATAAAATCTTTTTAAAAAATAATAAAGGGAATTATCTGCACTGCCTCTGCATTCCAGCGGGCTTACAAAAAAGGGACTGGGACCAGCGAGAAGAATGCCAACCTGGCAGGTAGGGCACGTGACCCTCAGAAGGCAACCACTCACACTGCCAGATGCACTTTTCAGAAGAGGCCCGAGATTCTATCAGCTTCCTCCTCCTCCTCAGGTTGAGCAGGGGACACGCGGGCTAGGGGGCCCTACTGCCAGGGGTTGGCACGTTAGGCTTTCGGGGGAATAGGCTCCTGGCCCAGGACCCCAACATGAGGACGTACAAAGTCGTTGGCCTCTGGATGCCCCGAAGAGAGTCAAAGTTACTCCCCCCAGTACGCCTCAGCCCCTCTGGCATTTCAGGGGCACCCCAACCAAAGGCAAGAGGCCTGCCCAGCGCCCCGCAGGGGTCTGGCCCTGTGCCTGGGGTGGCACAGAACGCCCAGTTCGTCACAATGGCGCCGGCGGGCAGTGGGGACACTCAGTGCGCGTGCACTCCAGTGCACTCCAGCACACACGAGGTGCTTGCCTTTGCTTCCGGTTTGGGTGAATGGAGGCTGGTCCGCTTGATGCCCTAACCCAGGGTGGTGCAGGGCGCTGCTGGGCGAGGCAAGCCCGAGGAAACCTGTAAGGGCATACTTAGCCAGAGCGAGCCATTTTGTTGTTTATGCAGTAAACTTAGATTGAACCTACCCTTTCCCCGCCAAGAGGAAAGCGCTTAGAAACAGAACTGGTGAAATACGGCCAAATAGCCCCAATAACGGAGCACAGATACCAGGACATGTCAGGCTGAGCAAAAATAACGGAGCCCAGATACAAGGACCTGTCCGGCCAGGTGGAAACATCCAATCAGTAAAAGCGCAGGTATTACCTCTCTACCGGCCAAGGACGTGTTGGGTCAGGTGGAGATGTCCAATCAGTGAAAGCACACATATTACCTCCCTACCCGCCAAAGATGAGCCAGGCCAGGTGGAAACGTCCAATCAAGGGAAAGTGCACATGTATTACCCGCCAAGGAGTGTGAGCCCTGCCTATCAGGTGCCAGACAAGGCTGCCGATTCCAGCCAAGGTCATAGGCTGAATTAAATGACTATCATGGGGTGAATTGTAATTCAATTGGCCTCCTGTGTGTGGCCAGGCTCAACCACATGGCCTTTACTCTATAAAAGTTAGTCTGTGAGGCTGAGAGGGTCGCCTTGTTGCAAGAGACGGCCCTGGCCGGTCAGTTTGTTTCTCCATGCTTGGCACGAAATAAAGCCCTGCTTAACTTTGGCTTTGTATCAATCTCGTCCTTTTGCCACGGACCCTTTCAAACCAACGTAGACTCCAAGAGCGACTGTAAAAATATGACTGAGAAGCGCACGGGAGACTGTGGCCCACAGGCAGGATAGGCGGACCTTTGTAACTTAGGTAAAGCCTTCGATTCTGGGCTGGAGGGGCCCATGGTGTCCAGTCCTCAGCTCGTCCTTCCTGCAGATCCTCAAATGAAAACCCTGCCCTCACCCCGTGCTCTGTAACAGAACGTCCCTTTCTTGGGTGTTAGGCCACATATTCTTCCTGGTGCTGCCCCAGTTTTGTTCTCAATACCCAGAAAAGTATCTTCCAGATCTTTGATGAAGTTGAGGACATTTGGGTTCTTTGAGGCTGCTCCCCTTAAGCAGGAGAGGGTTCTCTCTCTAGACTGTTCCTGCACCAGCCTGGGGGCTCCAGGTTCTCCTCCTGCCTTCATGGTAGCAGCTCGTGTCTCACGCCTGTTTTGGATCCACTTCTCACAGTGCGAAGCAGTATTTTTGGTGGTGTTGCATGTCATCAACAGCCATGAGCATGTAGATAACTGCCTTGTTGCTATGTGTAGTTCACACTAGAAAGCTCTAGCTACATCATGATGATTAGCGTGTATAGAATTTACTATGGACCAGGCCGTTCTAAGCAGCTTACATACACTGATTCATTGAATTCTCACAATAACCTATCAAGAATTATTACGTTATTATTCCATTTTTCAGATAAGATAGTACAGAGAGGTGACCTGACCTGCCCAGGTCCCCTCTAAACACCTCAGATGGAACCTGTCCCACATTGAACTTACTGTCTTGTGCTGTCACACAGGCCTCCCCCATTTTATTCATTTTAATGATACTAGCTTCTGTCGGGTTGGAGGAAACTTGTTTTTATATAGATGAACCTACCACATGCTGCATACAGCACTCTAGTGTTTTTTCATCAAAATAGCCACATTGTTCTCCCTAATTGCCTTGCTAGCAAGTGAACTTTGAACTTACAACATGGATGTATTCTAATATAACGTCATTTTGTCTATGTCCTACACTGAGCTTTTACAGAAGAAGACGATTTGCAAATAGGATTTTGTTGTTGAAAATGTTTGAAAAGCCCACTGAGCCCCTGATCTCTTTCTGGGTCATAAGTGACAGCAGAAGCCTTCTGTTTGGAAACCTGCGGGACCATGTGCACTCCGAGGGCTGGCTGTAATGACCCAAGTCATCACTCCTCGATGGATCATAAGCTGCGGCAAATGGTAAAGACCTTCCGAAATAGGTATACCGCATTTCATGTCATTCTTTTTTTTTCTTTTTAAGTGGGCTCCAGGCAGAGTGAAGCCCAGCATGGGGCTTGAACTCACTTTAATGATTCGTTGATTCTTTTAGGTTTTCTCTAGAGATACTCTATCCTGTTATATCACCAGCAAATAACTACATAAAATGCATACAAGTTCAACTCATTTAATCCTCTCCTAGATAGCTCATTTCACTTTCACAACCACCATTGAAGTAAGTATTATTTATTGCCCTCATTCTACAAAAAGAAAACTGAGATACAGAGATGTTAAGGAATGTGCCTGGGGTTATATAACATGCAGCAGAGCCAAGATTTTAAATTTAAAACCTGGTAGTCGGGCTCTAGGGTCTGTGATCTTAACTTCTATGTATATAAATAATTGCCATTCAGATGTTATCTCTTCCAACATCCTAACCAGCCCCTCCCCTTTTCTCCCCCCCCTCCTTCCTTATTTTGGACAGTACTGTATTTCCTCTTCTACTATGTTGAACATCAACAATGATAATGTTCTTGTCTCATTCCAAGTCTGCAAGGGAATACTCCCTAATCACCCTTATTAAACTCACATTTATGGTTTTAGAATATAGATTTTTTTTTAAAGATTTTATTTATTTATTTGACAGAGAGAGATCACAAGCAGGCAGAGAGGCAGGCAGAGAGAGAGGAGGAAGCAGGCTCCCTGCTGAGCAGAGAGCCCGATGCGAGCCTCGATCCCAGGACCCTGAGATCATGACCTGAGCCGAAGGCAGCGGCTTAACCCACTGAGCCACCCAGGCGCCCTAGAATATAGATTTATAAAAGTTAAGAAGGCTTGAGGCGCCTGGGTAGCTCAGTGGGTTAAAGTCTCTGCCTTCAGTTCAGGTCATGATCCCAGGGTCCTGGGATCAAGCGCCCCATCAAGCCCTGCATTAAACCCCGAATCAGGCCCCACATTGGGCTCTCTGCTCAGCAGGGAGCCTGCTTCCCTTCCTCCCTCTCTCTGCCTACTTGTGATCTTTCTGTCAAATAAATAAATAAAATCTTTTTTAAAAAGTTAAGGAGGCTTATCTGAGTTTTTAACCTAGTCATAAATAGATATTGAACTTTACTAAATGATATTTGTTTCTGTTGATTTAATCATTTTAATTTTATCCTTTAGAGTCCATTAATGTGGAAAATTTCATAGCTAGATTTTCTGATGTTAAAATCTGTATGATCACGGTATTAGTTAAATTCAGTTACCTAATATTCTATTTAGGACTTTTGCATCTATATCTAACGGTAGAATTACTTTATAATTTTCCTATTCCATATAGTGTCGTTATCAATGTTAAGAACCAAGGTTATACTGAGTTGCTAAAACAAATGTGACAGCTTTATCTTTTTATTTTCCTCAGTTTTTTTTTAATCATTTTTTAAAACCATTTTATTTATTTATTTATTTATTTATTTGACAGAGAGCTAGAGAGCACAAGTAGGCAGAGCAGCAGGCACAGGGAGAGGGAGGAGCAGGCTCTCCACTGAGCAAGGAGCCTGATGCTGGGCTTGATCCTGGGATCATGACCTGAGCCGAAGGCAGCTGCTTAACTGACTGAGCCACCCAGGTGCCCCTTTCCTGGTTTGTTTGTTTTTTTAAGATTTTATTTATTTACTTGAGAGAGAGAGAGAGCAAACACAAGCAAGTGGAGGGAAAGAGAGAGAGAGAAAAACAGACTCATTGCTGCCTAGGAAGCCTGACGTGGGGCTCGGTCCCAGGACCTGGGGTCATGACCTGAGCTGAAGGCAGAGGCTTAACCAATTGAGCCATCCAGGCACTATTTTCCTGTTTTTAGAACATCTTACATAAGATAGAGATTTATTCCTTAAAAGTTTAGTAGAATTTGGAAATTGGTTTCTTATTTCAATCTTTTCAATCTCTTATGGTAATTGATCTATTAAAATATCTATTTTAATTTTGTACTGATTTTTTCATTGTATATTTTCATAAATTTATCTAATTTATGCTTTCAAATGTATTGTTTATTAATCTGTTGTGTCTCCATTTTTTCTTAGTTCATCTGTCTGCTTTCTTTTTTATTTTTTTAAGATTTTATTTATTTATTTGACCGACAGAGATCACAAGTAGGCAGAGAGGCAGGCAGAGAGAGAGGAGGAAGCAGACTCCCGGCTGAGCAGAGAGTCCCATGAGGGGCTTGATCCCAGGATCCTGGGATCACGACCCAAGCCGAAGGCAAAGGCTTCAACCCACTGAGCCACCCAGGCACCCCTGCTTTCTTTTTGAGATTCATTACTGTCACTGCAGGCTTTTTGTAGCTTCTTGTAAAATCTATTCATTGAACCAGCTTTGGTTTTATCTTCTCCATTGGTTTTGGGTATGCTACTTCAGTGACTTTAATCCTTTCTTATTTCTATATTTCTTATTTCTTTTGATTAATCTGTCCTTCTTTTTAGCTCTTTGAATAGACTCCTTAGCCAATTTGTTTCCAATTTTTCTAAAATGTGTTTGAGGGGCGCCTGGGTGGCTCAGTGGGTTAAAGCCTCTGCCTTCAGCTCAGGTCATGATCCCAGGTCTGGGATCGAGCCCCGCATCGGGCTCTCTGTTCAGCAGGGAGCCTGCTTCCCTTTCTCTCTCTCTGCCTGCCTCTCTGCCTACTTGTGATCTCTGTCTGTCAAATAAATAAATAAAATCTTTAAATAAATAAATAAATAAAATGTGTTTAAAATTATGTGTATCCCCTTAAGTACTCTTCTGGTTGTGTCCCACAAATTTTGAATGAATCTTTTCATTGTGTTCCCTTATTTCTTTCATTATTTCCTCTTTAACCCAAAATTTATTTAGTAGTATATTTCATTTTGGTTTTATTATTCAGAAAGACAATTTTTAGCTCTTTTCATTTTTGATTTCTGTTTTATCACATATGGTCAAAAAAGATAGATCTGTACTATCCAATATGGTAGCCAATAGCCATATGTGGATAGAGAACCTGAAATGTGCCTAATCTGAATTGAGATGTGCTCTTAGTGAACAATACACACAGATTTTGACAACTTGGCACAAAAATACAAAGTGTCTTATTAGTAAATTTGATATTGATTGCAAGTTAAATATATTGGGTATATTGGGTTAAGTAAATATATTTATTTAATATATAAGTATTATATATAATATATAAATATTTTTAAAATACAGCTACTAGAATATTTTGTTTTATTTTTTAAATTATTTTTTTATTTTTTTTTGACAGAGAAAGCACAAGCAGGGGAAGAATCAGGCAGAGGGAAAAGCAGGCTCCCCAATGAGCAGGGAGCCTGATGCAGTACTTGATCCCAGGACCCTGAGATCATGACAGGAGCCAAAGGCAGATGCTTAACCAACTGAGCCACCCAGGTGTGCTGGCCAGTTTTAAATTACATATGCGGCTTATATTATATTTCTTTTTTTTTTGTTTTGTTTTGTTTTTTTTTCCCAATTTATTTATTTTCAGAAAAACAGTATTCATTATTTTTTCACCACACCCAGTGCTCCATGCAAGCTGTGCCCTCTATAATACCCACCACCTGGTACCCCAACCTCCCACCCCCCCGCCACTTCAAACCCCTCAGACTGTTTTTCAGAGTCCATAGTCTCTCATGGTTCACCTCCCCTTCCAATTTACCCAAATTCCCTACTACTCTCTAACGCCCCTTGTCCTCCATGCTATTGGTTATGCTCCACAAATGAGTGAAACCATATGATAATTGACTCTCTCTGCTTGACTGATTTCACTCAGCATAATCTCTTCCAGTCCCGTCCATGTTGCTACAAAAGTTGGATATTCGTCCTTTCTGATGGAGGCATAATACTCCATAGTGTATATGGACCCTTATATTATATTTCAATGATCTATAATGTATGTAGTGAATAGATGTGTGATAGTTAAACTCACTGAGGCATCTTCTGTATTTAAGCCTATAGTCAATTTTTCTGAATAATGCATATATACTAGAAAAGAATGCATATCTGTTTGTTGCATGTCAAGTTGCATGTAAATCTATTACCTTGGTCTTCCTTTTTAAAAACAGAAAGAGAGAGTATAAGCAGTGGGAGTGTCAGGGAGAAGGAGAAGCAAACTCCCACTGAGCAGAGAGCCCAACACAGTGCATGATCCCATGATGCTGGGATCATGACCTGAGCTGAAGGGCAGATGCTTAACCAACTGAGCCACCCAGATGCCCCTTGTCTTGGGTTCCTTAATCCTGTTATTAAAACTTCTATAGCTCTCCTTCCTCTTGTCTGCTTATTTCACCCGTTTCTCAGGGGTTATGTAAAACTTTCCTACTATAATTATTGATATCAGTCATACTATCTACTTGATCTCTCATTTCTTTTATAAGTATACAGTCAGTCTAGATGAGATGATATGTAGACTTATTTCTCCCTAATCCTTCCTGCTGCATTTATTATAAATGCTAGAAATAACAAACAAGAACTCTGACAGGTGGAAAGAGGAATGTGGGCTGGGTAGAGAGACAGACCTCAGGACTAGAGGAACAACATGGTGGCAGCGCAAGTCACAACCCAAACCTAGCATGGGAAGGTGGCCCAGGTAGACTCATTTCTCCCATAGAATGAATAGAGGCCCTACCTATAATACCAGGAGAGCCTTGTAGCACTGGAAGGGGGACTTATTGGAAGCCCCACCAACAATAAGAAGCCACGGAAAGTATCCTCCTTCCCTACCAGCCTGACTCTCTTCCCCCATCCATAACACCAAGTAGATGGGCAGCACTCGCAAAAGGAGAGGATCTGCCACATCGTTCAGTCAGGAAGCTTCTTTGTCCCTTAAACTGAAACCTCCTCCCCAACCTAGAGCTAAGGTAGGAGGGAACTGTCACTAATGAGAAATGGCGCTGATAAAGGGGATCCCACCACTACAACTGTCCTGATTGAGAAGCTTCTTTGCCTCCCCCAAATGTGAGAC
This sequence comes from Neogale vison, assembly GCF_020171115.1. Taxonomy (NCBI): domain Eukaryota; kingdom Metazoa; phylum Chordata; class Mammalia; order Carnivora; family Mustelidae; genus Neogale; species Neogale vison. The sequence goes on from NC_058095.1 coordinate 63,412,121, forward strand.
CTCTCTCATGCACAGAGAGAAACAGACTCTAGATGGCACAATCTGGGGGATCTGACAACAACAACCAGTTGGCCCAAGAAGTGCTCTCTGCCCCAGCTAGACCCAGGAATCCCCACCTGCCCACCACAGCACACATCCACACCCACATCTAGAGACTCCCAGTTGGATGGGTCCTACTGCTGGCATGTGAATGCCACCACATAAAGGGCCCAACCCAGCAAGCACTCTTCTTCCTCATGGGCTGGAAACCCTTTACCCCACCTTTGCCCAGCCTGGGAAGCTCTTTCCAATCACTCAAGCAGCACCAGCAGGGACCAGTGGGAGCCCCAGCAGTACCAGATACACCAACCAGACCAAAATTGTACCACAAAAGCTCTGAAAATTAAATTCTTGCTGAAATCACAGACTACAAAAGTAGGCTAAGACCTGTATGCTAAGCCTAAAAAGAGTGATAGTGGTCTAAAACAGAAGATTTAAATAGGACACCGAGTCTCCTAATATAACGGGCAAAATCTCCAGGAATCAATCCAAAATTACCCATCATACTGAGAACCAGGAAGATCACAACCTGAAGGAGAAAAGGCAGTTGACAGTGCCAACACTGAGAAAAAGGCAGTGAAGAGATGTCACATTACCTACAGGGCCACAGCAATTTGAATGACAGGAAGTTTCTCACCAAAAACCATGAAGGCCAGATGAAAATAGCACATTTTCAAGTGCTGTCAGCTTGAAGGGAAAAAAATTGCCAACCATGACGTGAGTATCAAAAGAAAGTATCTTCGGGAGTGAAGAGACGATCCAGACATTCTCAGATGAATGGTAACTAAAAGAATTGGTCACTTAGCAGATCTACCCTTAAAGAATGGCTAAGAGAAATTCTAAAACGAAAAAAAAAACAAAAACAAAAAGCACCACGATATAGCAGGACTCACAGAGCATCATAAAAGAACAAATCATGGAAGAAACAGAAAGGTAGGCAAACACAATACTCCTCATGAGTTTTACAAGTATACAGATCCCTCTTTTGTCCATATGGTGCTTTTATCTTGAATCTAATTCTATTAATAACATTTTATGTGGGTATTCTTTTAGTTCAATTTGCCTGTTATATCCTTTGTCATCACTTTGTTTTCCATTTTTCTGTGTTGCTTCATTTCCAATGTGTATTTTGTAAAGAACGATTTGCTGCATCTTTGGGTTTGTGTTAGTTTTTTTCTTAATTAATTAATTTTAGGAAAGAGACAGTGAATGGGGTGGGTGGGAGAGGACAAAGGGGGAGGGAGAAGTAGGCTCTCTGCTGAGCAGGAAGCCCAACACAGAGCTCAATTCCAGGTCCCTGGGATCATGACCTGAGCTGAAGGCAGATGCTTAACCAGTTGAGCCACCCAAGTGTCCCAGTTTTTTGGTTTTGTTTTGAATTCAAACAGAGATTCTCTGCCTTTTGATGGATGAGTTTGACTCATTTACATCTTTTGTAATAAGTTATGTAACAAGTCTTATTCTGTGCTTTCCCTTGACCATACTTTATTGTTGTTTCTCATTGTCCTCTTGTCTGGGTTTCCATTAAATTATCAGTTCTTGGGGTGACTGGGTAGCACAGTCGGTTAAGTGTCTGCCTTCAGCTCAGGTCATGATACCAGGGTCCTGGGATCCCTGCTCAGTGAGGAATCTACTTCTCCCTCTCTCTCTGCCCCTCCCCCTGCTTGTTCTCTCTGCCTCTCTCAAAAATAAAATCTTTTAAAAAAATTTTTTTAAATCAGTTCTTTTGCTCTGGTTTGAATGTTATACATGTTCTTTTACCCTCATGGTACTTGTACCTAATTTATTAAAACCACACCTATGTTTCTTACCCACAGCCCATCTATTTATCCAACTTGTAACTATGTATATCCTCCCTCTACTCAAGACAAGTAACTTAGCCACCTTATTTGTGCATTTCTACTTCCCAACCTCATCCTCACTGGTACTAAAATTTTAGTGGAATTGTTATTTACATGTAGTTGGTAAATACATGTTTCACTACCTCTGTTCCTTAAAGATGATAACAAATCCTTTATTAACTTATTTTTGCCCTTACTGTCTTTTATATCCTAAAGCATCTTCCTGAACTCTTTTCCTTCTTGCTGACATACATCCTCCAAGAAAATTTCCAAGGTCTTGTATGTATGAGAGTAGCCTTATTTTGACTCATTTGCATGATACTTAATTAAAATATAAAATTCTAGATTCAAACTTTTAATCTTTTACAATTGGAAAATATCATTACACTTTCTTCTGTAGTCAGTACTATTAGTGAACAAGTAGGTTTATTTATTCAATTATTACTTATTAAAGGGCCACAAAATGCCAGGCACTACTTTTAACACAGGGGATTTGGCAGTGAACTGTGTTTTATATGTGATCAGTTTTGTATCTGGGAGTGTTTAGAATTTCTTGCCATTTTTTGTGTAAGAGGTCATGAAGAGTGACTGCCAATTGACCTGTGAGCTACACCCAAGGAATGGGAGGTTCCTCACCCCCTCCCCTGCCCTTGGAAATATATGTTCTGCCCAGCATTCCCACAGTAGGAGTCATTTTGGGGATGTAGCCTTGAGAGAGTAATGTGTTGTTTAGACCATGTGGACTGAATCCAGTTAAAGCCTGTACAGGAACTTTAAAGATTCTGGTGGGCAGGTGCAGAGATCAACTTGTCTCTTGAACAGCTGTTCAAGAGAACCTAGTATATTAGTTTCCTTGCTTATTAAAATTGCTGCCTACCAACCTGCAGTAGTCTGCCTCTTCCTTCAGTCTTTCCTTGCCATATATGGGGGCCGGTTTCAAATCCCACCTAGGGAACTCCCAAGGTTGTAAATCAAAATTTATGTTGTTAGATTTTATTATAATATGTGGTGTCTTTTCATGTTTTTCTTGTTTGACTTTCTAGGAGAACTTTCAATTGAAGTTCCTAAACTTTCATATCTCTATAATCCTTGGTTATTATTTCTTTAAGTATTTTACCTGTTTATTCTTCCTTTCCTTTTAGGATTCTCATTATATAAGTAACTATTCAGTCTCCATGTTGCTTAACGTTTCTTTTCTAGGGGCACGTGGGTGGCTCATTTGTTAGACATCTGCCTTCAGCTCCAATCATGATCCCAGGGTCCTAGATCAAGCCCGGCATCAGGCTCCCTCCTCAGCCAGAAGCCAGTTCTCCCTCTCACACTTCCCCTGCTTGTGTTCCCTCTCTCGCTGTGTCTCTCTCTGTCAAATAGTAAATAAAATCTTTTTTTAAAAATTTCTTTTATATTTTTCAACTATTTATCCATTTCTGTTCTCTTATGGAAGAGTAGCGCCCAGCTTTAGAATTTACTCTAGCTTTATACATTCTGGTATTCAATAAAATATTGAATATTTTATTTCAACCATTTATATTTTTCACACATGGTTTCATTTTTATGATACATTTTCACTAAATATTTCTTATGCCATCCTTTATCTTTTAGGACAGCTTTTTAAAAATACATATATTTTATCCTAAATGATCCACTAATTCTACTTTATCTTCTATAAATTGTCCAGTTTATTTTCTTTTTATGGCAACAGAATTCTTCAAGTATTTTTTTTTCCCTGTAAACCCATACTCTCCAGGCCCAGGTTATAAGCTGGTAACACAGGATGGGAAGAGAACCAAGCCCTGGAGTGTTTCCTCAGTCTTCTTCAGCTCACCAGGAAGTGCCCAAGCTGTAGATCATATGTTTGTATGTAGAGAGGGCAAAGACTATTTAGGGGAATTTGAGTTATTTTAAAAACAGAGAATCTATAGCATTTACTACTCTCTTCCTACCAGATGATCTTATCCCTCAGAGAACCTTTCTATCTCTACCTCTTTTTTTTTTTTTTTTACAGTAATTGCCTGGCTCAGGGTGTGTGTGTGTGTGTGTGTGTGTGTGTGTGTGTGTCAGAGTGAGAGAAAGCTCAATAAAACCCTTTGAGGTGGGTATGATTGCATCTATTAATATCCACTCTTCTCCTGGCCCTGTTCTAGGGCTACCCTGTGCAATGGTGAAGGAGTGGGCAAAGAATTACACAGGGGAGTAGATGGAAAGGAGCACAACAAAACACCAAAAAGCACCCCACTCCCTAGGACCAACTGTAGCCATCTACCTTCCAGAGGGTTTCCAATCAATTTTTGCTTTAAAGATTTTATTTATCGGACAGAGAGACACAGCGAGAGAGGGAACACAACAAGGAGAGTCGGGAAGAGAGAAGCAGGCTTCCCGCTGAGCAGGGAGGCAGATGTGGGGCTCAATTCCAGGGCCCTGGGATCATGACCTGAGCCAAAGGTAGACGCTTAATGACTGAGCCACCTAGGTGCCCCGCCAGTCAATTTTTCAATAGTTTCTCAATTCAACAATCTCCCTCTTTCCAATGGATATTCAGGTTGGGTTTTGGGAGAGGAGTTAGTCCTCTACATTAGGATGCTGTATTAGTAATCTTTTCTTTGCGTAGCAATATTACTATATACTTAGTGGCTCAATACAGCATACATTTATTATCACATGGTATCTTTGGGTGAGGTCTGAGCACAGCTTATCTGGGTCCTCTGCAGCCAGCTATTAAGGTTTCGGCCAGGACTGGGTTCTCATGTGACAATTCTACTAGAAATGATCCACTTCCAAGCACCGGGGCTGGGGTTTGTTGACAGATTTTAGTTCTTGCTGACTGTTGGCTGAAGTCCACCCATAGATCCTTGCCATGTGAGCCCTCCAACATCACACCCTTGCTTCATCAAAGCCAGCAAGAAGTCTCCAGCCAAGAGGCAAGAGACACGTCACCTTAGTTGTGTTCTATTGTTTAACAGTAAGTCCCAGGTGCTACTTACACTCCAGAAGAGGAGATTACACAGGAAGAGAGGATTACACAAGGGTGTGAGCCACAACAGATAATGGGAACCAGAGAAGGAGTACCTTCTCCTGGGGACTAACAATCATCTTTCCTCAAAGTTTTTTGAAAGCCATTTCAAAAGTTTTAAGCAGTAAAGGAACATTAAATTCTGGCTCTAGAATGATCGGTGCCCAGAAAGTGTGGAGAATGGACACAGAGGAGAGAAAAATGGAATTAGGAAAATCACTTAGGAGACTAAGTGTAATCCTCGTGAAATGGTGGTGGCCGGAGATAAGGGAATGCCAGTGGGAATAGAAAGAGATGAACAAAACTGGAGAGCTGTTTTAAAATGTAACAAATAGGACTTGGAGATAAATAGTGAAAAGGGAGAGTTGAGGATATTCTGGTTCTGGCTTTTGTGAACGGGTTTGTGGACAGTGAAAACGATTCACTGAGAAGAGGAAGAGCAGTTTAGATGTATTTAGATGTTTAGTTTGGGGTGGGTAGCTTCGTGCAAGAGCAGAATCGGAGACTAACAGTGCTCCACTGAGCAAACAACCTCTTTATATAAATCAAATTTTTACGGCTGCAAGGAAATCTGTTGCTCCAAATTTGTTGAAACTGGCTGAGTCTTTTCAACTCATCTATTTCATGCAAGTTAATTTGCAGTATCACAAAGCAGTCTATGGATACAGGAACATCGGTCTGGGTAGACAAAAACACGCCTTTCACGTTGTTTGAAGGCAAAGGCTGAGTTTGGGGAGGACAAAAGTATGGGAAAAGACATATCCTGTACTATAGTTTACAGGTAAATCATTAGGGTTGAATTCCTCAGCAGCCCTAAGCACTGCGGGGCAGTCCCACGATCACACAAAGCTCGGGTACCGACACCAACTCTGCTCTGTCTCTCTTCCGTTCGCGCTCTCCCTTGGGTGAATCCGACACCAGCACCGCGGCCCGATACTCTCGCGAGAGGGAAGGAGACCACAGCTCCCTCGATTCTCCCAACCGCGCCACGTGTGTTCCCACCTGCAGAGAAACGGAGTATGGCAACGCCCAGGGGCTTCTGGGATTCGTAGTTCCGGGGCTGGCTGAGGCCTGGCAGCCTTGCCCCGCTCCTTCTTAACGCATGCGCGACTCCGAGCTGGCCCAAGAAGTTCGTAGCCTTTGTCAGGCCCGGGATGGGAGGTGAGTTGGCCGTTCCCTTGGCGCTCTTCTCCACTCAGCCTGGATGGTGGCCCCTGGGGCATCAGTTTATGCCGAGTCGGGGCTGCAGTGCGCGTTTATGGAGGGGGCCTCGAGGGCGGACCATGAGCCCCATCCCTTCGCGCTCCGTTCCTTATCCCTCCCGCGGCTGCCGCCTCCCCGGGACGCGAGTGTGAGCGCGGTGTTGGCGGGTGCGCGAGGGGCGGGGCGCGGGGCCTTCGCGGGGCTTCGGGCCAAGCCCGAGCGCGGCGGGATTTGTCTGCGCGCCTGGTACCTGGCTGGTCCCTCGCAGCCGTTCAGTGCCCCCAGGGACAGCTGCAGGCGGCAGGGACAGGCACCTGGCACCCAGCCTCAGGGATGCTGTCCCCGGTTTCCAGATTCCAGCCTCGTAGGACCGAGCCAGGCTCGAGAGTGAGGAAAAATTCCGACCCGAGCTGATCGAAGCCTTCCAGCAGAGCCCCCGGAGGGAGTGCAGGAAAGAGGACGACGAGGCCGCGGTGGCTTCTCGCTGTTCTGCCTGGAGAAGTCTGAACTGGGTGGGAGATCAGAATATTCGGAACCCGGAGCAGGTAGTGATCATGGAGACCGACTTGTCCGACAAGCCTGAGAAAAGAGGTAGGAGTTGCCGAAGTGTTGTTTAACTTGTGTTGGGGAGGGAGAAATTCTTTCCTCCCGAAAGGAAAATCAGTTGCCTCACAGAAGGTGGCTCTTGGCGGAGAGGGCTGTCCGTCTCCTTTGTCTGGGGGACCCATGGGCTCTTGCAGGGAGCACGAAGGGCTTGGTGTGGGATCCACCATCTCTCCAGCTGGGCGCATAATGGACCCTTCAAAGCCACCCCCAAAATCCGAGCGTAAGGTTAGCTCCTAAGGCGTGAGCAGAGCCTCGATTACTTTTTCGCACACATTCTTCCTCCCAGATGATTATGCCAACTTAGCTTCAGTCGTGGGTCTGAGAATTTCACTTTCTGGTTGGCAAAATATTTTCCACACCTTTTATGCCACTTTGCATGATTACCATGTGACTTCAATAAGCAAATCATTTTTTGTGTTATATAGGAGAAAGCGGGCCTAGAAGTCAGTAACTGACCTCCAGTTTACCAGAGCAGTCTTTGTTGAAGTTTGGTCTGTGACCTCCTACATCAGGATTACCTTCCTGAGTGCCTGTTAGATTTCTAGATTGCACCATAGATTCAACTAATGATAATTATTTGGAGGTGGGATGCAGCAATCTTCGTTTTAAATAAGCTTGCAGGGTGATTTCTGAAAGCTACTGAGCCTGTTTTTTTGATATGGACATTAAGTTCAGGGAGAAAACTGACTTAGTTTTATTTCTAGATCAGAGTGTGCCATCTTTCCAGAATGTGTTAGAATTACAGCAACTGAGTGAACTTAAGTCCTGAGTAGCAACACTTCTAGACATTTCTCCATGATCCTGGGATCCTGGGTTGTTTGGGGCTCCCTCCCTACTTCTTTACAGTGTTTGTAGGGAGCACCATTAGTATGGGGAGGGAATTTTCGACTTGTAAATCAGAGTCACAGGATGGATCTAGGCCCTATCATTATACTGCTTTCTTGTCCTTAGCTCTGTGTTCCCAGGACTCGCCCTTTTCCCCAGACCAGAGCACAGAAGAGGGAGAAGTGGCAGCTCTGCGCCTCACAGCTAGATCCCAGGTGAGTGTGAGTCTCTGTTAAAAATAACCCCTCTCCCCGTTGTTTCTCAGAGTACAGATGTACTCTCTCGTTTTTGATTTGGAGTTTCTGTGTCCGCTAGAGCCCGTATAGAGAGCTGGATTCCAGCTCTAAGAGACTCCTTGAGTATCTAATGAACTTGGTAGAAAATGGCTAGTATGTACCCCTAGTACCTTCTCCACCTAGTGTTTATTGTCATTATCAGTAGGTATGTAGAAAGCCTTGCCCTTCTTTTAACTTTTATGCTCATTTCTGTGCTTGAATAACATAGGAAACTATTTTGAAAGAAGATGTGGCACATACCTATTGAAATATGTGTCTGTCTAGGAGAAACAACATACATATGACTGTTAAATAGAAGCGTAAGAAAGCACCTTAAATGCTGAAGCGAATTATGAAAACAAGGGTTCAAATAGTTCAAAGAAGTGCTAGAAAGGGAAAGCCTGTGCAGGATTTAATTTAAAGAGCTAGAATCCGGTCCTCCGCGATGATGAACATTGAAGTATTTTAGAGGTGAAGTGTTAACGTCTGCGGCTTACTTCCCAACCCCCACCCAAGAGAATATATCAAGGATTGTTGAACTTGAGTGGTGGCTGTACCATATGGGTGAATAGTGTGTTAGTCTCTCAATTTTTTTGTATATTTGAAAGGTTTTTTTTAAAGATTTATTTGACAGATCACAAGTAGGCAGAGAGAGAGAGAGGAGGAAACAGGCTTCCTGCTGAGCAGAGAGCCAGATGTGGGTCTCGATCCCAGGATCCTGGAATCATGACCCGAGCCAAAAGCAGAGGCTTTAACCCACTGAGCCACCTAGGCACCCCTGTATATTTGAAAGTTTTTATGGAAAGAAGGTGGGGAGGAGAAAAGAACTCTCCATGATGTGTGTGGCATACCTCTGTTCACTTTCTCTTTGCTACTATAATCAGAGTGTAGAAAAGTAGACATTGCACTACTACTATTTGAAAAGTGACTTCTCAGGATCCCCCTTTTTTTTTTTTAAGTTTTTTTTTTTTTTAATAAGTTTTTTACTTATTTAAGCAATCTCCACACCCAACTTGGGTCTTGAATTCATGACCAGAGTCATACACTCGTCCGACTAAGTCAGCCAGGCATCCCTTCTCAGGATCCTTCTATACTTGCTTATTTCCATTGCTTTCTCAGCTGCCTTACATGATTACTGAAGACTTTATCAGTCAAGAAGTTGTAAGTTGCAGCTCATGAAAATTCAGATTGACTTAAGCAAAAAGAGTTATTGAGTCACATAACTGAAAAATCCAAGTGTGGCTAGAAATAGAACCCAGACAGTAATATTAGCATGTATTCTCTCCATTTCATTGAGTTTTGTTTTTTGTTTTTGTTTTTGTTTCTCTCATTGTGTTCTCAAGCAGGCTTTTTTCCTTAGTGCCTCTTCCTAACAAATTCAAGCTTACATCTTACTGTGTTGAAGACCACAGAAAAAAGTTATCTTGTCTCCTAGTCACTGGAGCCCAGGTCCTGGAATTAACTCTTGAATGGGTATGAGGTATATTCTGGCACCATTATTGGCCAGATATAGTTGTAATTCTCTAATTAATTGGTGAGGCCTAGGGAGTATACCTGCACACACTCAAACAAATACACATCCCATCCATGAATCAGGGATGGAGTTAGTAATACCTGAGCTATACTAACAGTAGCCAAACATAGTGGCCAGAGGAGAATCAGGGTGTAGGTACCAGAGGAGGGGTGAATGCTTTATATATTTCAATACTTTGATATTGGATTTAAGACTGTTAATAGCTTCAGGATGGATTAGACCTTTTTTTTTTTTTTTTAAGATTTTATTTATTTATTTGACAGAGAGAGAGAGATCACAAGTAGGCATGAGGCAGGCAGAGAGAGAGGGGGAAGCAGGTTCCCTGCTGAACAGAAAGCCTGATGTGGGGCTCAATCCCAGGACCCTGAGATCATGACCTGAGCTGAAGGTAGAGGCAGAGGCTTAACCCCCTGATCTTTTATATAAATTTTAAAAACTGTCTTTTGCATTGCATTAGATTTTGTTTGATGCCAACAACTATCTTTCTTACTGGAATTTGTCTGGGCTGGTTGCTTTTTTTTTTTTTTTATCTTTAACGTATTAGATTTTTAAAAAATATTAAAGTTTTAATTCTTGCTCACTGTAACTAGGTGAACAGCACAGATATATATAATAAGCATAATATTACTTGCCTCCCCAAATTCAGCCCTCCCCCTCTCCCTACGGAGGAGGACAGTTTGGTGTATATCTCTTTCCACTTCCCTCTCATCCCCAACTTTGGGATTTTTGTTTGAGTGTCCTTTCTGTAAATAGGATGTGGGTTTTTTTTTTTTTAAAAAAAACACCTTTTTATGCGGTAAATGAACTAAGTCATATTAACTTTATGTTTCAGATTTTTCTTGCCACGTGATTTTTATAATCGTTTATTATGCTTTATTTCTTTTGTATTTTCTGCCTTTCATGCAATAGCTTGCATTTTTGTTTGTATTTTTTCTTTTAATGGTTTGGAAATTAATTCCTATTGTGTGTCATTTTAACTACAGATATGCAGATTATAGGAACAAGGTCATTTTTTCCTTATAATATCTATTCAGTGGCTACTTAATGATTTTCATATTGTATTTTATTTTCCAAAGATGATTCTTGATTTTGTTTTATTACTTAAGTCTCAGATTATTTCTACTTTGAAACTTTATTTTGAAATAATTTTAGATTTAAATAAATGTTATAAGTAGTAAAAAGATTTTTCATATACTTTCCAGTTAGTCTCCAGAAGTTAACATTTACCTTACTTTTTATAATTCATCACAGCTTTTATATATTTTGTGCTATATAAACTTGACCCTGTGATAATTACACAGGAACATTTATAAGTTATATCTGTACCTTCAATTAATTTGTTCGTGTTAGTTTCTAGTTTAATGCTTTTTCCTTTGAATTCTGTGCTTGACTGTCAGTCTTCTCACTGCGTGACTATTTCACATTTCCAAATCCTGTGTTTCAGTTCATCTTCTGGTTGGCTAGATTGATTCTTTAAGTTTTTATTGAGGACTCACAAGGAGAATGACTCAGACATGCCTTTTTCCTCGGGCCGAGTTATGACTCAGACATGCCTTTTTCCTCGGGCCGAGTTTTGTTTACTTTGCCAACCTGCACTGTTGACCCATTGATTCATGTTTTAACTCTGTATTCTCTAGAAAAATGATAGTCTCAATGGAGAAACCATAGTCTTACCTCTTTGGATTCTCATACTGAATCCGCAGTCTGCCTGGCACATGATTAATACCCAGTGACTTTATACCTAGAGTATTCCGAATCTGAGTACATTAGAATGCTTATCATTTATTACTGTTATTTCCTGTCCTGTGTATAGCTTACGCATCTGCTCGAGGGCCAGCAGAAACTGGGGGTTGAAATTGAGTCTGTTAAGTGAGAGATGGTGAACAAAGTATGTTTGTGTCTTAGGCATCAGTGACGTTCAAGGACGTGGCCATGGACTTCACCCCAGAGGAGTGGGGGAAGCTGGATCCCGCACAAAGGGAGGTGATGCTGGAGAACTATAAGAACCTGGTCTCGCTTTGTAAGGATGGGTTCTCATCGTGACTCTAGAATCTGTGTATGGGGACATCATTACGTTACTGGAAGTGAAATAGCTTAACGAAGCCTTTACCTTTGCATTCAGAAATCATAAAGTATTGCTCCCTTTGGGCCCAGAGAAAAATCTATTTCTGCCATAGTTTCTTGGTGAAATGTCTATGCTGGTTTTGTGTCAAAATTCTTTTTCGAATGTTAGAAACCTAATTCACGCTGGCTTAAAGGGGATAAAAATATTGATTCAGGGAATCCTATATACTGACAGAAATTTTCTTAATTTTTTTTTAACATGTGGCTTGGCATTGCCCTGTCTTAGCTTTATTCTTAGGATCTCCTCCTGTGGCAGAGATGGCCATTGGCAGCTCCAAGGTTGCATGATTCTTCCAGTTAGAGTACTCTCCAGCCAGTACGAATCTTGTATTCACCTCTCTGGGGGTGTGTGTGTGTGTGCGTGTGTGCATAATGATTGCCCCTATATGATTCACACTGGGTAGAAGAAACTATGTTAACTCTTCCCAGTGATATTTACACATGAACATTGTAAGTTACATCTGAACCCGTAATTTGTTGCCATCGTTTTCCAGTTGAATGCTTTTGGCCTTGAATTCGTTTTGTGCTTATGTAATAAATTCCCTAAGAAAGTAGGTTCTGGTAACTAAAGAAGAAAGAAGTGAAAAACCTTTAGAAAGAAGACAAAAATTTTGGTCACAACTTTTAGCCACTGAGGTCTGCTTTCTTCATCTCTTCCCAAAGCTAAAGCACTCACCTGTAGTGTCTCCCTGGAAGAGAGAATTCCTCAATAGAGAAATAAAGAGAAATTCTCTTCTCTCTGTCTTTTAAAGTAAGCTCTCTGCCCAGTGTGATTCTTGACCTCATGACCCTGAGATCAAGGGTCCCATGCTCTGTAGACTGAGCCAGCTAGGTACCCTAGAAGTTCTCTTCTTTTTGACAGGCAAGAATATCTGCCTTTTCCAATGCATATAAGCTCCTTCCCAGACCCAGACTCTTGCTTCAAATACTTTAAGCAGCATTCAGAAGCCCACCCTCCCTCATTCCTGATCTTCCTATAATACCCTGTCTTTGTACATCATAGGATTGGGTCTATGTTATAGAATAGGTCTTTGTGCCCATCACAGATAGTTAAGTCCTGTTCCTTTTTTGTTCTTTCTTTTTTAAACGAGCAGGGCTTCCGGTTTCTAAACCTGAGAACTACAGTTTGGAGAATGGAAAAGAACCATTGGTGCTTGAGAGAAAAGCCCCTAAAAGCAACTACGGTGAGTTGGCCAAATGGGGGTCTCCAGAAATAACAGCCCCACAGGACAGCAGAAAGGGGCACTTTTCAGTGCTTAAGAGAGAATATTAGAAATGCCTATGTGCTTTTATTTTAAGTGGTGCACTTATTTTAAGTGATAGAGCACTGTGACTAATATAAAAGTGGAGAGGAAAAGTAACATATGGTTTCACTGTCAAAATCAAACATACGCTAATATTCTGTTCCTCTTTCCTTTGTTTCTTTCCTCTGTTTGGCAACACAAAATAAAAATACCATAACTGTACGGGTCTGTGAATTTTCACAAATGAACATGTTCATGGAACTAGTGTCCAGATCAAGGAGCAACCTTACCAGCCTAGCAGTACTCTTGTCATTCATTTCTCCCAAGGATAACCTTATCTCAACTTCTAACACCACAGACTAATTTTGGCTGTTCTTGAACTTCATACAGACTACGTTCTAACGTCTGGCTTTCTTCACTGAATGTTACTGTGAGAAACAGCCATGTCTTTGCATGTAGCTGTGTTCCATTCTCTGTGTTGTGCGGTCTTTCATTGGTCTAGACCAGTTTATACACTCTCTTGGGATGGGCACCGGGGAGGTTTCCAGTTTGGGGCTATATGAGTAGCACCACTGCGTATATTCTTTGGTATATCTTGTGGTGAACCCATGCAGGCAAACCTTGGAGATAGTATGGGTTAGGTTTCAGAGCACCAGAGTAAAAGTGAGCATTGCAAAAAAGGAAGTCAAATGAATTTTTTGTTTCCCATTGCATGTAAAAGTTAACATTTATACTATACTGTAGCCTAGTAAGTGTATAATACCATTAAATCTAAAAAAAAAAAAAAGTGTATACACCTTAATTAAAACATATTGTTAAAAACTGCTAACCATTGCGGGGTGCCTGGGTGGCTCAGTGGGTTAAGCCTCTGCCTTCAGCTCAGGTCATGATCTCCGGGTCCTGGGATTGAGCCCCGCATCAGGTTCTCTGCTCAGCGGGGAGCCTGCTTCCTCCTCTCTCTGCCTACTTGTGATCTCTGCCAAATAAATAAATAAAATCTTTAAAAAAAAAAATGCTAACCATCGGGGTGCTGGGTGGTGCAGTCGGTTAAGTATCCAACTCTTGATTTTGTCTTAGGTCATGATCTCGGGGTCCTGAGATTGAGCCCAGCGTTAGGCTCCAAGCTTGCTTAATATTCTCTCTCCCTCTGACCCTCTCCCACTGTCACTCACACTTTCCCAAAAAAAAATGCTAATTGTCATCTGAACTTTTAGCAAGTCATGAACACGATGACATCACCATAACAAATATAGTAATAACGATAAAGTTTAAAATATTGCAAGAATGTGACTCAGAGACACAAAATGAGCAAATGCTGTTGGAAAAATGGAGTTGTTAGACTAGCTTGATGCAGAGTTGCTGCAAACCTTCAATTTATAAAACAAAACAAAAACGCAGAATCTGCAAACTCAGTGAAGTAGACGATAATGAAAGCAAGGTGTGCCTGTCTGTGCGTTTCTGTTGCATTAACACACGGGGAGCAGTGTTGGGTCCTGGGATAGGTGCATGTTTACTTCTGGTAGATAGTGCCAGATAGGCTTGCAAAGGCATTGTCCTAGTTACAGTTGCACTTCTACTAGCAGAATATGTGATTGTGGGAGCTGCTCAGCATCCTTCCCAGCACTTAATATTGTCTGATGGCTTCACTGAAGCCATTCTTATTGGTTCGTGCAATCTTTTCAATAAATAAGAAGAGTTGGGGCCCTTGGGTGACTCTATCAATTAAGCGTCCGACTCTCGATTTAATTTTAAGTCATGATCTCAGGGTCATGAAATCGAGCCCCACATGGGGCTCTGCGCTTGGTGGGGAGTTTGCTTGAGATTCTCTCCTCCGTCTGCACATCCCCCAACTCGTGCTTGCACACTCTCTAAAATAAATAAAATCTTTTTTAAAAATAGAAAGCTTCTAAAAAAGGAAAAATGTTACAGATATAGTTGAAGTCCTTTTGCTTTCTCTGTAGAAGTAACTAGTTGGGGTAAATCATTTTAATGTGTTTTGTGTATCTTGAGAGTTGGTTTAGGTCCATAACTAGAGTAAGAACTACTGGATCTTCAAGTATCACGTGTTTAGCTTTCTTAGGAACTGCCAAGGTCCTACCACCATCCTGGCAAACAGTTGATGCTGTCGCATTTAGTAATTTGTGTCAGTCTGATGGGTATCAAATGAAATTTCTTATTTGTTTTTTTAAATTTATTTTATTTTATTTATTTGAGAGAGAGAGACCATGAGAGGGGAGAGGTCAGAGGGAGAAGCAGACTCCCTGCTGAGCAGGGAGCCCGATGGAAATTTCTTATTTCTTAATTTACATTTCTCTAATTTCTTAATTTACATTTCTCAAACTCATGAGTTTGAATATTTCATATATTTATTAACTACTCAGGGTTCCTCTTTTGTAAATTACCTGTTTATATCTTTTGCCTTATTTTTTGAAATTGGGCCATTCCCATCTTTTTCTTGATTTGTTGGAGTTCTTTATACATTTTCAATAGTAATATATGACAGAGGTACCATTAGAAATCAGGAAAAAAATGGTCCTTTTTATCTGTGGCTTAGTCTATTTTAGGTTGTCTTATGCATACAGAATTTTAAAATTTTAATGTTATTAGATTTATTTCTTTTTTTTAAGTGCTTTACTATTTTCTGAATTGTCTTCCTTATTCCAATGTCGGGAAGACAATCTCTACTTTATTCTAAAATGTTCAAGTTTTGTCTTAAGGGTAGGACCTCTTGGAGGTTTTTTGCATGTTATGTGAGTAAGGAACTACTTTTAATTTTTTTCCATGCTGAAAACTGGTAGTCCAGAATCATTTATTGAAAAATCTATGTTTTGTCACAGATTTGTAGCACTAACTCTGGTAGACTCTGGTGCCATGTATACTTTGGTCTGTTTCCAGGCTCTTTGGCTTATTTGTCTGTCTGTACCACAACACATTGTTTGAATTATACTTTATAGTATGTATCGCTAAAATGAAACTTACTGTCATATTCTGTTTTTAAAATCTTCTTGTTTTTGGAATGTTGAGTTTTTAAATCTTCCTCTGTGATCGTAGATATGTCTGTTTCCTCTTGTATGTAGGCCGGTCAGTTTTTGTGACTTTCCTATTCACCACCCTTCTCCCTTTTTATGTGGGAGATATTGCCATTTTCTGAATGATCTAAAACTCTTCATACCTGAGGCATTTATTATTATTGTCAGACATTTTTTCTAGCTTTTGCTTTTCAGCCTTGCTTTTTAATGTACAAATTTAATGCATTACAATCTTCTCCATTTTCTGATATTTGATCAGTGCTTTGAAAGTTCTCCCTCCAAGACGAAAGACATACTTGCTTCAGTTCTATTTGTCTTTTAATTTTTCTTTTGAATCCATAATCCATTTGGAATCACCTCTTCTCTGGTGGTATCTTCTTAGGTTTGTTTTCTGAACACTTGCGTGTTTGAATGGCTCAAGGCTTGGTTTTAATCTCTCATCCCTCTGTGTATTTGGAGTCATAAACTTGAGCATCTGCCTGGGACAGCAGGTAACACACCTGAGTGAAGCAAGCTGGGTAAGCAGGTGGGGCTGATATACTGGAAGAGCACACAGCTCAACGGAAAGGAGTGGCCCTCCTTCCATTTAGCCGTCGCTCAAGAGCTGGCAAATTTTTTTATGTAAAGGGCTAGGTAGTGAATAATTTATCTCGTGAGACATATGGCCTCTGCTGCCACGACTCAGTCTGCCATGCTGGTGTGGAAAGCAGTCTTAGTTCTTAAATGAATGGGTATGGTTGTGTTCCAATAAAACTTGATTTAAAAAAAAAACAGGAAGCTATAGTTGCTGGTCTTTGCTCTGACTGGTTGTTGACATGCAGTATGCCTCTAGTATTTTCCAAAATTACCCAAAATTTGAATTTCTATGTGAAGTCTCCCCATTTTTAAATGTCGCTAATCTCAAAAATTTGTGTAAACAATGTAGGCCAAACAAAACATGTCTGAGGGTCAGGTTTGTCCCACTGGTTACCTGGTGGCAGCCTCTGCTTTGTCCCATAACTAAATTATCAGCTCTGTCTAATGAATCCCAAATTTGTATCTCGAGCCTAGATCTCTCCTTCAGCCTCCTGTTCTAAACATTTGTGTAACTATTTGATGTTTCCATGTGCTTATGATAAAGATAACTGCAGTACAGCATGTTTATTTTTTGTGAAGATTTTTATTTATTTATTTGCAGAGATCACAAGTAGGCAGAGAGGCAGGCGGGGGGGGGGGGGCAGGCTCCCCGCTGAGCAGAGAGCCCAGTGCGAGGCTCGATCCCAGGACCCTGGGTTCATGACCTGAGCCGAAGGCAGAGGCTTTAACCCACTGAGCCACCCAGGCGCCCCTTCAGTTGTCTTTTAAGTTTTGTTTTTTTTTTTTTAATTTATTTGACAGAGAGAGATCACAAGTAGGCAGAGAGGCAGGCAGAGAGAGAGAGGAGGACCCCTTCAGTTGTCTTAATGACACTCACTGTTTTACCAAATTACACAAGCCAGAAATGTGTGAACAGTTTTTACACTCCCTCTCTCCTTTACCCAGTTTAACTTCGCATTTATCCAGTCATCCTCTAAATATTTTTTTCACTGTTAGCATCCCTCTCTCTTTTGTTGGCCTGGACCACTGTGGTAATCTCAATTCTGCCTCTGTCCCCATAGATTTACAGTAGTCTATATCACAGTGTGAGTGATGTTTTCTTTTTTTTTTTTTTTTTTGTTAAGATTTTTATTTATTTATTTGACAGAGATCACAGGTAGGCAGAGAGAGAGGAGGAAGCAGGCTCCCTGCTGAGCAGAGAGCCCCACATGGGGCTCGATCCCAGGACCCTGGGATCATGACCTGAGCTGAAGGCAGAGGCTTAAACCACTGAGCCACTCAGGCGCCCCTGAGTGATGTTTTCAAAATACAGGTCTGATGGTGTCATCCTTTGGCTTAAAACACTCCAGTGTCTTCCCATTGCTCTTAGGATAACAACCGAAATCCTTGAGGCCTATACAGTCTTATAAAATCTGGCTTTTACTCATTATTCTAATCTAATCTCACACCTGCTGTCCCTGTTTTTGTACTCTAACATAGTGGTTCTTAAGTACTTTGCCATCAAAGGACCATGTTTAAAATTACTGAGGATCTGAAAGAGCTTTATTAAATACACTTATATTTTATGTTTGGGTTATATTTACCAGTACGTACTGTATTAGAAATGAAAATTGGAAAAAATTTTAAACTATTAAATCATGTAAAAATAATTTAAACCCATTTCATGTTAACACAAATAATATAATTTTTATATAAATTTATTTGCTGCAAAAAAATTTATTGACAAGAATGTATTGTTTTACATTTTTGCAAATCTATATTCTGACTCCACTTCTGGATGCAGTTTGTTGTGATACATTGTTTTGGTTGACTTGTGTGAAAGAAATCCAGCCTCACACTAATATATAGTTGGAAAGGGAGAAACATTTCATAGCTTTTTCAGGTAAGTGTAGCTGTTGTAATACTACACCAAAAACTGGGCGAGTGTTAGTTTCTTTCTTTCCTTTTTTTTTTTTTTTTAAGATTTATTTCTTTATTTGAGAGAGCATGTGTGTGGGTGCCTTTGAGCGAGGGAGGGGCAGACAGATAGAGAATCCTCAAGCAGAGTCCCCACTGAATGTGGAACCCAAGGTGGGACTCAGTCCTGGGACCCTGAGATCATGACCTGAGCCAAAATCAAGAGTCGAACCTTTAACCACCTTTGAGCCACCCAGGTGCCCCTGGGCAAGTTTTACTTTCTTAAAGATCAGATATAATGTGGCATCAGGAACCAGATCCATGAATTTTTCATACTCTTTTGTTAAAATCTACTGATCTTTTGGAAAATACTGGTTCGTTGAGTTATGCAGATCTTTTTTTTTTTTAAAGATTTTATTTATTTATTTGACAGACGGAGATCACAAGTAGGCAGAGAGGCAGGCAGAGAGAGAGAGAGAAGGAAGCAGGCTCCCTGCTAAGCAGAGAGCCCGATGCGGGGCTCAATCCTAGGACCCTGGGACCATGACCTGAGCTGAAGGCAGAGGCTTTAACCCACTGAGCCACCCAGGTGCCCCCAGATCTTCTAAATATTGACACATTATATCATGTAGTGTTTTTAAAATCACAACTTTTAATATCACCACTGACCTTATCAGAAAAGTCTTTAAGGATTAAAAAACTACCAGGTTCTCAAGAGCAGATACAAGTTTTCCAAAATTCTGATTTCTGCCCAAAAGCTGAAATTTTACTGAATACTGTTGATTGTTTTTCTTGAAGTGACAGGCTCAGTTTGTTCTTTTTTTTTTTTTTTTTTTAAGATTTTATTTATTTACTTGAGGGGCATCTGGGTGGCTCACTGAGTTAAAGCCTCTGCCTTCGGCTCGGGTCGTGATCCCAGGGTCCCAGGATGGAGCCCCACATCAGGCTCTCCACTCAGCGGGGAGCCTGCTTCCTCCTCTCTCTCTGCCTGCCTCTCTGCCTGCGTCTGATCTCTCTCTGTCAGATAAATAAATAAAATCTTTAAAAAAAAAAAGAAAAATATTTATTTATTTACTTGACACACAGAGAAAGAAATCACAAGTAGGCAGAGAGATAGTGGGAGGCAGGCTCCCCGCTGATCAGAGAACCCGATGTGGGGCTCGATCCCAGGACCCTGAGATCATGACCGGAGCCGAAGGCAGAGGCTTAACTCACTGAGCCACCCATGCACCCCAGTTTGTTCATTTTTGAGGAAATATCTGTCAAATACTCAACTTGGGTAACATATTTTGTCTGTCAGTCATTCTTCCAAGTAAAAACTGTGGTCCATGGGAAAAGTGGCTAGTTCAGCTCATAGCTCCAATGATCCCACAAGTGGTTCTCTTCAAGACAGTCATCATACTTTGATAGGAACAGAACTGCCTTATAATATTTCCTATCTTCTCAACTCAGAAATTTTAAAAGATGTATACTCAAGGCTTGAAATTTAATAAAATCAGTAGTGTTTACTGTTTCCTAAGACATTTTTAAGTGAAACTGGCTCCTTTTTTCCTTAACTGAGAGTACGTGCCAGGGCTAGGTTACAGCTGCTACTAAGTTTATTGTTATTGTCCTGATTTGCGCTAAGTCATAAGTAGTTTTACCATGGTGACTTTTGTAACAGTGCAAATGACAAGACAATGAAAGAGACAGATAACATCTAAACATTATATTGAAAATAGTTTTGAATTCCTGGCTTCCCCAGGGTTTATGGACCACACTTTGAGCTTTCTACCTACATCCCTATATCAGCCTTACATCAAATTATTAGCTCTTAGGCTGTGTCATAATTTTTAGTGGTTTATATCCCTTTAATGCTTATTAAGGTAAGTATTGTCATTATTCCTCATGAAGTAGGTACTGTTATTGCCCATCTTACACATAAGAAAACTGAAATAGAGAGGTTAAATAATTTGCCCTAGGTCACACAGCTCATAAGCGACAGAGCTGGGATTATCTTCATGCATTCCGATTCTAGAGTCCATGCTCTCAACCACTGCTTTTTCTGTATGTCCCTCTCATCTTGGCGCTTTGGTTCGTATCATACCCTCTCCCTGTAATGCTCACGTCTGTGATTTGTACCAGTTACCTGCAACATTCACCCGAACTCCAACTGCACTTTCATTCCAGCTCAGTGATTTATTTCCTCAGAGAAGTCTCCCCTCATCGCCCTAGATTTCCCCCCATATTTTTTCATAGTCATTTGCCTTTTATTCCTCAATACTTAACTGCAAGTACTTTTTTTAAAAAGATTTTATTTATTTAATTGAAAGAGAGAGAGTATGAGAGAGGGGAAGGTCAGAGGCAAAAGCAGACTCCCTACTGAGCAAGGACCCTGATGCGGGACTCGATCCTGGGACTCCAGGATCATGACCTGAGTGGAGGCTGTCACTTAACCAACTGAGCCACCCAGGTACCCTACAAGCACATTTTTACATGCATTTGTGAATGTTAGACAAAATTCTCTCTCCCCTTTTGTACATGTGTCTTTTTCCAGTGCCTAGCACAGAGCCTAGCGTATGGTAGATATTCAATGGATAAGTGTTGAATAAATGCATAGAAAAGTAGCTTGGTGAAGGAATAGAAGTCATTTGGCTGTATAGAATGAGGGACAGGTCTAACTTAATTTTCTTGTAAATGTGTAATCAGTTGTTATAGCAACATTTGTTTGAAAACAGATTGTCTTTTGTTGACTGAAATATCACCTTTGTATTGTTTTAATTTGTATATGCTCGACTATCTCTGACATTGCTCTTCTGTTTCATTGATCTGTTGCTTTGACCTACCACACTCCTTAAATTAGTTTAGCTTTATAGTTTTATATTAGATAAAATATTCTAATATATTAGATGTATTTAAAGAGCTCTAGCTTCCATCTCTGCCCTCTCTCCTCTATTCTGATACTTTCCCTATAAGCAACCATTTTTATTAATATTTCATTTGTCCATCCTTGGTTTTTGGAAATATAACCAAATATGTGCATATATTTATATCTCCCTCCCCATTTTTTCTACATAAAGAGGAGCAGATTGTACACACTTGCAGCTTGCTGGTTTTTAAGATTTTTTTAATTTATTTATTTATTTGACAGATTGCAAGTAGGCAGAGAAGCAGGCAGAGGGGCGGGGCAGGGGGAAGCAGGCTCCCTGCTAAGCAGAGAGCGATGCGGGGCTCGATCCCAGGACCCTGAGATCATGACCTGAGCCAAAGGTAGAGGCTTTAACCCACTGAGCCACCCAGGTGCCCCAGTTTGCTGGTTTTTTTAAAAAATTACTTAATGTATCCTGGAGATAACTTCATATCTATATATGGAGAGCTTTGTGATGTTTTAAAAAGTTGCAAAGTACTGCATTTTTTTTAATATTTTATTTATTCATTGGACAGACAGAGATCACAAGTAGGCAGAGAAGCAGGCAGAGAGAGGAGGAAGCAGGCTCCCTGCCGAGCAGAGAGCCCGATGCGGGGCTCAATCCCAGGACCCTGGGATCATGACCCGAGCCGAAGGCAGAGGCTTTAACCCACTGAGCCACCCAGGTGCCCCGCAAAGTACTGCATTTTATGTCTATAGCATATGCGTTTAATCAGTTCTCTGTAATCAGTGTTGAGATGTTACCAGTATTCTGCTATCTCAGTGTTAAAAGGAGTAGTCTTATGTGTATAAGATACCATATATTTGCCATTATATCTTTGGGAGATCATAGGACATTTTTGATCAGAGACATATAAAAGCATTGTTAGGGAAGGTTAAGCTGGAAATGGAATGCCTATTTGGATGTAAGTAGGACTGCATGACTGGAAACCTGAAAGTCATAATGTCCTCTAAAGTGATAACAGTATATTTAATATAGTAAGTTGGTATTCAATAAGAATTTGTTTCTTCCCTCTTCTGATCTAGTGTGCTCATTTCCTGCGCATCCAGCGATAATACTGGTTCATCTGCATCTCTCCTTCTGTATTTCTGGTCATCTTTTACCCCCTTTTGACTATGCTGGATAAGGTCTACTCATTTTCTCCACATACACTGTGCATTTGTTTCTTTCCATTTGCTTCTCTTTGCAAGTCGTCTTTAAAAAGTCCAATCCACTTCCTCCTCGGAAGCATGCTTTTCATCTTTATTAGCTGTTACAGAACTGTCTTTTGTTGAGTACTGAAAACAAAGGAAATTTGCATTTCCAATTTCTTTCAGACCTGGAGACTAAACCTGAGGGCAAAGACTCAACTTCAGTGCAAGATCTTTCCAATGAATCATGCCAGACTGCAATAATAGATAGACTGACAAGGGATAGTGTCTATGACTCCAGCTTGGAAACAGCTCTTGAATGTGAAAACTGGCTAGAGAATCAGCAAGGAAATCAGGAGAGACACTTGAGAGAAATGCTCAGCCATGTGAATTCACTCCCCGAAGAAAGAGCTCGTGAGCATGATGTTTACTGGAAAAACCTGAGTCCGAAGTCTGTTCTTCTCACTCAAGACAGAGCTCCCAGAGGATCCTATGCCTTCCATACCCTTGAAAAAAGGTTGAAACAGAAATCAAACTTAATGAAAAAGCAAAGAACCTGTAAAGAGAAGAAACCTCATAAATGCAACGATTGCGGTGAACTCTTCACTTACCATTCAGTGCTTATCCGACACCAGAGGGTCCATACTGGAGAGAAGCCCTATAGCTGCAGTGAATGTGGGAAATCTTTTAGCCACAGAGCTAATTTGACTAAACATCAGAGAACTCATACTAGAATTCTCTTTGAATGCAGCGAATGCAAGAAGGCCTTCACAGAAAGTGCATCCCTTGCAATACATCAGCGAATTCACATTGGAGAGAGACCGTATGAATGCAGTGAATGTGGAAAAGGGTTTAATCGAAGTACACATCTTGTGCAGCATCAGTTGATTCATACTGGGGTGAAGCCTTATGAGTGTAATGAATGCGATAAAGCTTTCATTCATTCATCAGCTCTCATTAAACATCAACGGACTCATACTGGAGAGAAACCCTATAAATGTCAGGAATGCGGGAAAGCCTTCAGCCACTGCTCATCCCTTACTAAACATCAGAGAGTTCATACTGGAGAAAAGCCATATGAATGTAGCGAATGTGGGAAAACCTTTAGTCAGAGCACACATCTTGTTCAGCATCAGAGAATTCATACTGGAGAGAAACCCTACGAGTGTAACGAATGTGGGAAAACCTTCAGCCGGAGCTCAAATTTTGCTAAACATCAGAGAATTCATATTGGAAAGAAACCATACAAATGTAATGAATGTGGAAAAGCCTTTATCCATTCATCAGCTCTAATTCAACACCAGAGAACTCATACTGGAGAGAAGCCCTACAGATGCGATGAATGTGGGAAAAGCTTTAAGTGCAGCTCATCCCTCATCAGACATCAAAGAATTCATACTGAAGAGCAACTCTGAAAAATTCCTAAATGTGAAGAAATGTAAGTTGGCTTTATCACTGTGTTAAATATCTGAGTAGTTTAGGTGGGACACCCCTAAAGTCCTGCTCAAGGACCAATTTTGTATGCATCTACTTTTACTTGCATAACAGATAGTTTTGAGCCCTAGACAGAATGTTCTTTATATTCATTGATTTG
The DNA here is from genome assembly GCF_020171115.1 of Neogale vison. Taxonomy (NCBI): domain Eukaryota; kingdom Metazoa; phylum Chordata; class Mammalia; order Carnivora; family Mustelidae; genus Neogale; species Neogale vison. Next base: position 63,435,956 of record NC_058095.1, read on the forward strand.
ATCATTATGAAAGCTTCTGGCCAGGGATCTCCTATTTTGATCCCCCAGAACCACTACTAAATAGCCCTTTCGTGGAAATTCAAGAAATCCTTGGAAGTGGATAACTGTATAATCATTGTGAGTCTGGTTTCTCCCTCTCTTTGTTACATGAGAGCCTTGTTATAGCTTCTCACTCTGTAAGGAAATTCTTATTTATAAACTTAGGTGGAGGACTCCTATCTTTATCATCAGGAAGACACAGAGTTGTTTCTCTTTGGATCCAACGTAGATCTCCAGATGTACACCTAGTGTCATTCTTTCAGGGAGGATTATTTCTTTTATATTAGCTATAAAATGTAAGGTTAAGAGTTGAAATATGCTTCAGATTCCCTCCCTCCCCAAAGGCTACTATCTAATTTGATGAACATAAAGTAGAATGTATTGCAGGTTCTAAGTTATGTTCCCCTGGATTATGCTGGTCATACGTTTAGATAATTGTTATCCCTCTATTGTGTAGATTTTCATTTTCTCCTTCCTTGGAATTTCCCTGAAGTTAAGAATGGGTCAAAATCTTAACTGCAGTTTTTGATCAAATGCCTCTTTTTGTATCCTTGGCATTGAATGAGTCCTTGGTTTTTCTATAAGCAAAGTATTAGGGATATTTCATTTCCAACTCATTTACAGTTATTCTGCTTTCTATAAACCATGCTTTGTCGCTTTGAGAAAAAGCCCCTAGGATGCTGAGGGTCTGAAAAGTTGATGAGTTCAATGTGTTATTATATTTAGGGTCCCAGTCAAGGAGGAGAACTGAAGCAACTCTGAGACACAAGGACACACCTTCCTGTCAAATATGGAAAATAGTTCACAGGACAGTGACTCAAAGGAGGATAACAGCTTCCCTCCATGAAGAAGAGGTTGCCATTTCTCTGGCTTTCATGTCTACCCACATTTTGTTGTTGTTATTGTTCTCCCTATATGTTTGTTCGGCTATGTCCAAGAGCCCTAAAGAAGGTAGAAGAGGCATGAAACCACGTGATAAGTTACACGGGTGATCAAAAACAAGTGGTGGGATTGGAAATGCAGAAGCAAAAGTTCAAATAAAAATTTAGCAGAACACTATACAAATGTCAATTTTTATTGTTACTCTGTTGTATGAAGAGAAGAGTATAGAAGAGATAGAAGGAAAACAGTTACAGATTTCTTCTTTCTCTTCTAAATTCTATCCTTTACCAACGTTCAGCAACTAGTCCTTGCTCTTGGCCTTCTCCACATTATCTCTGTTGTTTCCTAGAATTCCTTCTCTGTAAATCTTAGTTGTATTATTGAGGAGAAGTAGAGGAATAGAGTTTAGAGCAAGATCATTAAGGATGAATGAGTTAAATCCAGCCGTGATGGAAATTAAAACAAAAATGGGGCTGAATGAACTGGGAAAACGTTTTGGGAAGAATAAAAAATACCGTGGGCGTGGAAGTGGGTGGGAAGGCTCAGGGACTGAGAGGTCAGGGTAGGAGGCTGACACAGGAACAAGGTAAAGAGAAAGGCACTCCCCTTCATACTCAGTATTCATGTTCAAAAATAGGAACTGACAGGCTGTGACCTGGACCCACGATCAAGTCCACCTTCTGCCTGTATCTCAGAATAATGTTTAGTTGGATCTTGACCACATGCATTCATTTACATTTGGTTGTTAAAACAGTTGCAACAGTGATTGTACGTCCCCCCAAAGCCTATAATACTTGATATTTCTCTTTGTGCCAGTTTCTTGAGTGAAAATAAATTCATTATTTTGGGGCCAAAATTTGACTTCCAGAGTAAGACCCATTTGGGCTTTCCAAAGCTGAGTTTGGATTCTCCCCCTCCTGTTAACATTTATGTGACCTTATTACTTGCTGTCTCTAAGTCTCAGGGCCTCCATCTGTAAGATGGGAATAAATCATCCCTCTCTTGTAAGGTTGTAAGGGTTAAATAAGACAATGTGTGTCAAAGACCTAGTATCGCGTTCACTCTGCCCGCAGAGAGACACGACAGGTAGTTAAGGAGAGCTCTTTTATTTCTGCATGCTAGCTTCTTACACTCCGGAGGATGCTTCTTCCCTGCTGGCCGGCGCGGGGCTTGCCCTGGGGCGCTCTCTGAGGACAGGGAGCCAGCAGCGAGCAGGAGGCGCGGCGGGGCGGCGGCCCGAGTCCCCTCAGCTCCTCCGGCACGGCGGCGCTGGCGGCGATGGCAGTGGCGGCTCCTCGCGCTTTCCTTTCTCCAGGCTGCTGTAGCTGCTGCTCATGCTGCTGGTCCCGTCGTGCGTGGGCCGCCTTCCCCCCAGGTGCAGGCGGCCAGGCAGGGGGTGCTGCGCCCGCCTGCCCCACTAGGTTCCCGGCATGCGGCCCCGAGCCGGAGCCGCCTGCCGTCCTGCTGCAGCTGCGGCCGCCACTCACTCCCTCTCTGGTCCTCCCGGCCCCTCCCAGTTATATGTTCATGGTCAGCCAATCACAGCAGGGTACATGAGTTAGGCGCATGGACACTGCACTAAAGCATACAGGGCATGCAGAGAGCATGCAGGCGCCCAGTCCAATGAGGATTGCTTCCTCATCCGGATGAAGCTTGTTTATTCTAAAGCCTGACCGCACTGGCTCATTGCCAGCCGCCATCCCGTCCGGCCTGCCTTGTGGGGTCCCGGACACCGCAACAACCTAGCTCACAATAAATTAAACAGATCGCTTCTATAAGTATATGTTTGTAAGGTATGTAAACATAAACAAATATATGTATTTTAATGAAATGTCAGTCCATTTGGGCTGCTACAATGAAATAACTCCCCACAGACTGAGTGGCTACAGTTCTGGAGACGGGGGAGTCCCAAGACCAAGGCCCCACCAGGTCCATGTTTTGGGAGGGTCTGTTTTCTGGTTCAGGAATCACCATCTTTCTGTTCTGTCTTCACATGGTGAAAGGATAAGGGGGCTCTGGTACCTCTTATAAGGCCAACTAAACCTTTTCCCAAGAATTCTGCCCTTGTGACCTATTCACCTTCCAAAGGCCCCCACCTCCTAGTACCATCCCTTTGGGGGTTAAGTTTCAAGATAAATTTGAGGAGATACAAACGCAGTCTGCAATAAGTGGCTAAGCATTGATCAGATAGAAATTACTTAGGAATGAATGTGTCTTCCACACTTTTTGTTAACGTCAAGAACTGTCACCATCCTACTGTATAGCGCAGCATAGAGAAGAGGCTTCTCTTTCTGCTCGTCTTTCCATCTGGTGCTGCTCCCTACTCAGCCTCCTTGAGACCTTGGGGAATCTGCTTTATTCTCTCCTAAGTACCACTTAGCCAGAAGCTATCTGATAGTTTCAGAGACTCAAGTTTGTAATCTAAGTGCAGTTTAAAGAGTGTTTAGAGACTAGCTCTAAGTTTTACTGGGAACTCTGGCCCTTGACATTTCAGTATTCTGTTTATGTTTGACGTTCAATAAGACTGTATTTGTACTCCAACATGAACCTTGGAAGTTTTAGTGTTCCACTTTTCAAATGTTTTTGGTTACCTATGAACTAAATTTGACTGCTCTTATTGGCCCACTGTCAATAAAGATGTTGTTTATATATTTATTGTCAGAAACTTTTGTAATTCGCTTCTAAAGTTTCCTAATTTAAGCATAGTTTAAGAGGCAAAGACAGAACAACCATAAACTATCTCCATAGCATTTGGGAGACCAATCACATTTCTAATTGTTCATCTGGGCTTCAAAACTTCTGAAGACCCGGGTTGGGGAATTCCGTCCACAGCCCATGTCTCTGCAAAAAGCTTAAAGAGTACTGGAAGGTTATTTCTACCAAACGGTGTTGAGTCCTTTGGCCAAGTGCAGGTGCCACTCATTTAGGAGGGGGTAATGGGGAAAAAAGACACCACTCATTTATCAGGGGTAACTATAAAAAGTAGTGTTACAACTAGACAAGATCAAGTAGACTGATTTAGTATAAATTTATTTATTTGTTTGTTTGTTTGTTTTTGGCAAGATTTTTACTTATTTGAAAGAGAGAGCACAAACAAGTGGAAAGGCAGAGGAAGAGCGAGAAGTGGGTTCCTTGCTGACCAGGAGCCCAACATAGCACTTGATCCCTGGACCCTGGGATCGAGACCTGAGCCAAAGGCAGACCCCAACTGAGCCACTCAGGTACCCCTAGTATAAATTTTAAATTACATCTGCCTTTTGGGAGGACGATGTTACATCACCCAAAGAATTAAAGCAATAGTCTGTATAAGAACACCGAACAGGGGACACCTGGGTGGCTCAGTTGGTTAAGCCCCTACCTTCAGCTCAGGTCATGAGCTCAGGTCGTGGAATCAAGTCCCTCATCCGGCTCCTTGCTCAGCAGGGAGCCTGCTTCTCTCTCTGCATCTGCCTGCCGCTCTGCCTGCTTGTGCGCTTGCTCTCTCTCCCTCTCTGACAAATAAAATCTTTAAAGAAAAAAAAAAAAAAACTTTAAAAAAAAAAAGAACACCGAACAGTATTCATATTAGCAATTGGCTAGGTTCAATTGTCTGTTAAAAGTTTCTAGTTTTCCTAGATGAGTTTTCACTTTTTAATATCACGACAGGACTCAAGTTGGAAGCTCTTCATCCCTGCTTTCTGCCTTTCCTTACCTAACTCTTTTTAGGTCCCAATGGGGCAGTCCTGGATCCAGAACCACATGAGCTGTCCCTCACCGTAGGTTGTATTGCCAAGAGGCAATCACCGAACATGGCATCTATGGATTACCTGTAGTTCCAGTTGATGTGCTCAAAAATCAGATGTTTTCATTGAATTGTTCTTCAAATTTTTTACAATGCAACCTCATATTTTTTAACCTCTGTTGGTCCATACACCAGATAATCTGCCCTTAGATTGAGTTGACTATACATAAAATGTGCTTACTTCGCTCTCCTTCCCCTTCCCCCGCAGTTCACCCATAAATATGACTGTGGTGGGGCGCCTGGGTGACTCAGTGGGTTAAGCCTCTGCCTTCGGCCAGGTCATGATCTCAGGGTCCTGGGATCGAGTCCTGCATTGGGCTCCCCGCTCGGGGGGGGATTCTGCTTCTCCCTCTCTCTCTGCCTGCCTACTTGTGATCTCTATCAAATAAATAAATAAAATCTTTAAAAAAAAAAAAAAAAGACTGCGGTGTCAGAAAAGTTCAAATGTCTGAGGAATCAGGAGTGAAACTAGAGACTCAGACATTCATTGATCTGCGACTATTTACCCCCATCTGCATTGTTTTTTTCTGTATGGGCTATATTCTCATCAGTCTTTCCCAGTGATGACAAATACATCTCCTGGCAATTCTAAATTAGTATGGCTCTAAGCATTTACAACCCCAAGGAGAATACTTCTTTCTAAATATCTCCAGCAAGAGGCGCTTGGGTGGCTCAGTTGGTCATGATCCTGGAGTCCTGGGATAGTACCACATCGGGCTCCCTGCTTGGCGGGGAGTCTGCTTCTCCCGCTGACCTCTCTCCTGTCATGCTCGCTCGCTCTTTCTCAAATAAATAAAATCCTTAAAAAAAAATACATCTCCAGCAAAATCCGAAGGCTATTTCTGAGCTTTGCTTGAGATCATGCTGATTGATCCTGAGCATTATTGATTCAGTTTTTCAAACTGGAATACAAGAAGTAGAGTAAATAAAACTATTACATCCATTAAATTTATTGAAGCAGATAACTATATCATGGTTATGTAAAATAATACCCTTATTATTGGGAAATGCACATTAAAGTACATAGAGGGATGAAAACAATGCACATTCTTACTCTCAATGCAGAAAAAGTATGTATACATAGAGTAAATGATAAATGATATCCTTTGCTAATACAACTTCTGTAAGTTTCAGATTATTTCCAAGTAAAAACATTTTAGGGCACCAGGGTGGCTCAGATGGTTGAGCATCTGCCTTTGGCTCAGGTCATGATCCTGGGTTCCTGGGATCAAGTTCCACATTGGGCTCCCTGCTCCTTAGGGAGCCTGCTTCTCCCTCTCTACCCCTCTCTGTCTCATGAGTAAATAAATAAAATCTTTAAAAAACCTTTTAAAGTAGAACGATACATTAACAGGACCAAATCAGACCCCGGTAACATATATAAACAAAAGGGAAAAGTACAGACAATGCAACTATGTTAAAAGATTTCCTTTTTTTTAAAAAATATTTTATTTATTTATTTATTTGACAGAGATCAGAGGCAGGCAGAGAGAGAGAGAGAGGAGGAAGCAGGCTCCCTGCTGAGCAGAGAGCCCGATGTGGGGCTCAGTCCCAGGACTCTGAGATCATTGAAAGATCCTGGAGTCGCACCCAAGAATCAAACAGCACGCCTCCACTGGATGCAAATTGCAAGAGGTTTATTGGTTACACAGGCGCCTGCGGACGCATCAGCCTTTGTGGGCTGAGCGTGCCAGGCTAAATTGGGGAGCAGATTATATAGGGCAAGGTTGGGGTGGCAGGAAGCGAGTTTACAGAAGCAGATGCTTGGTTACAGGAATCTGATTGGTTAACCTAAATCAAGCATTGTTAGGCACTGTAACGGTTTGTTCTGGTGGGAAGCGGTGGCGGGAAGTGATCCTACAGAAGCAGATATGCATGGTTACAGGAGTCTAATTGATTAATTTGATTCAGGCATGATTGGGCGTTGGGGTCAGGGCGTTCTGGCGGTTCCTTGGGACAGCACTCTGGAAAGTCCTGGTACATTTTGTTTCTCATTTGTCTCTCCTTTGACAGACCGGGTGACCACAGACAATGTGTTGCCATCAGGCTATGGGGACAATAGGTTGCTAAAACAAACCTTACCAAGGAGGAAGGGGGTCTTTCACATGACCTGAGCCAAAGGCAGAGACTTTAACGTAATGAGCCACCCAGGCACCCCCAAAAGACTTTTTTCTATCTTACTTTAAATCTAAGTATCCAAAAATTACCCATTAATAAGTTTTTGAATGGAAAAGATTCTTTCACGTTTAACCAGAAAAAAAAAAATTATTTTTTAAATTCTTCAAAACCGGGGTGCCTGGGTGGCTCAGTGGGTTAAGCCGCTGCCTTCGGCTCAGGTCGTGATCTCAGGGTCCTGGGATCGAGCCCCGCATCGGGCTCTCAGCTCAGCAGGGAGCCTGCTTCCTCCTATCTCTCTCTGCCTGCCTCTCTGCGTGCTTGTGATCTCAGTCTATCAAATAAATAAATAAAATATTTTAAAAAAAATTCTTCAAAACCATTTAGAAAGATTAACATCACAGTAGGAAAAAAAGTGCAGAAAATTTGCATAGACCTTTAAAAACAGTATATATAAATTTTTAAGAAATATAAAAAAAATAGGCTCAGGTCTTCTAATAATTAAATGATCAAAATATATAAAGATGAAATAAAGAATAGATAAAATGAGAAAGAATGACAATCAGATCATTTCTAATATTGGGTAAAGGGAATAGCTATGCCTATTATGGTTTCTACTGTGGCCATCAAAACAAGCTATATAGTAATTAGAACTCTCTTAAACTGGTGGTTGAGTTGCGTATTGGTCAAACACCTCTGGAAAACTGTTTAGTGATACATAATTTGAATATATGCAGGGACTCTGGCCAAGCCATACTTAAGATATTGATGGCATGGGCGCCTGGGTGGCTCAGTGGGTTAAGCCGCTGCCTTCGGCTCGGGTCATGATCTCAGGGTCCTGGGATCGAGGCCCACGTGGGGGCTCTCTGCTCAACAGGGAGCCTGCTTCCTCCTCTCTCTCTCTCTCTCTGCCTGCCTCTCTGCCTGCTTGTTATCTCGCTCTGTCAAATAAATAAATAAAATCTTTAAAAAAAAAAAAAAGATATTGATGGCATGTGCACCAATGGAAACCAGCAAGAATGGTATGGTTGCCTCAATGCTAATGGCCCCACCCTGGAAACAAAGCAGATGTCCATTAACAGCAGAGCTGATAACCGTGGTATATTCATAAAAAGAATAACACATTGCAGTAAGAATGAATGAATCACTCGGTGAAACATGGATGAGTGTCACCAATATAATCTGAGCAAAAGAAGCCAGACACAGAATAATTCCTGCTGTATGGTTCTAAAAATTTTTTAAAGATTTTATTTATTTATTTGACAGAGAGAGATCACAAGTAGGCAGAGAGACAGGGGGAAGCAGGCTGCCTGTCGAGCAGAGAACCCCATGCGTGGCTCGATCCCAGGACCCTGGGATCATGACCTGAGCCAAAGGCAGAGGCTTTAACCCACTGAGCCACCCAGGCGTCCCTCTGCTGTATAGTTCTAAAAACGCAAATTTATAAAAACGCAGTACTAATCTGTGGTGTTAAAAACTAGATGATGGTTAGCTCTGGCAAGATAGAATGGATCGTGGTTGGGGGACTCTGAAGAGATGGGCTTCTGGGTTTTGTTTTCTTTTCCTCAAACTCAGTTGTAGTTACAAGGTCATATTCACTTTGTGATACATCACTGAGTATTAGAGCTGTGATTTATGCCTTTGTTTTTTGTATGCATGTTATACTTTGATAAATGTATTTGAATACATTTTTACTATTAGGACAAAGAAGGTAAATTATGAGACTTTGCAATCTTTTTTTTTTTTTTTAAAGATTTTATTTATTTATTTGAGAGAGAGAGTGTGAGAGAGAGCATGAGCGAGGAGAAGGTCAGAGAGCGAAGCAGACTCCCCATGGAGCTGGGAGCCTGATGTGGGACTCGATCCCGGGACTCCAGGATCATGCCCTGAGCCGAAGGCAGTCGTCCAACCAACTGCGCCACCCAGGCGTCCCGAGACTTTGCAATCTTAATATCATTTCCATTTTACTCATGCAAAGGATTCCAAGCTGAAATGTTTCAATTATTCAGCTTACATCAACAAATATATAGATATATATTTTTATATATGTATTTTTTTAAAAGATTTTATTTATTTATTTGACAGAGAGAGATCACAAGTAGATGGAGAGGCAGGCAGAGAGAGAGAGAGAGAGAAGCAGACTCCCTGCTGAGCAGAGAGCCCGATGCGGGACTCGATCCCAGGACCCTGAGATCATGACCTGAGCCGAAGGCAGCAGCTTAACCCACTGAGCCACCCAGGCGTCCCTATATATGCATATTTTTGAACATCCACAACTATCTGATATAATGTCGTTTGTAGAAAAAGCACAATTATGTTTATAGTTTGCTGCATCCGTAATCTTTTTTTTTTTAAAGATTTTATTTATTTTTTTGACAGAAAGAGATCACAAGTAGGCAGAGAGAGGGGGGAAGCAGTCTCCCCACTGAGCAGAGAGCCTGATGCGGGGCTCGATCCCAGAACCCTGAGATCATAGACCTGAGCTAAGGCAGAGGCTTAACCCATTGAGCCACCCAGGTGCCCCTGCATCTGTAATCTTTTAGTTGAAAGTTGAGCTAGCTATCCACACCCATCCATGTGGTGAAGCTGCTTTCCCAGAAGAGTCCAACCTGTGACAATTAGTAGAGACATCAAAAAAGTCGTTTCTTCATTATCTCTGTAAAACATTAGCTTTCTTAGAAGCACATGCCATCTCTCATTTGGGGTTTTTCTTTTTTTTTTTTTTTAAGATTTTTATTTATTTATTTGACATTGACAGTGAGAGAGGGAACACAAGGGGAGTGGGAGAGGGAGAAGCAGGCATCCTGCTGAGCAGGGAACCCGATCCTGGGCTTGACCCCAGGACCCTGGGATCATGACCTGAGCTGAAGGCAGATGATTAATGACTAAGCCACCCAGGTGCCCCTCGTTGCAGGCTTTTCTTTCATTAATTTCTGTGACCTTGTTATCAGAAAAGATTTTATGTTCCAGGATCACAGAGAGGGCATATTTATAACTATTCTATTTGCTACAGTGGCCATGGAGACAAGGCCCATGTGTATTCCCTGGATCCCAGCAATGACCATTCCTTGATGTAATGGAAAATCTGCTGTGAGCCGGAAAGTCATGGATCCTCTCCTGGGGAGTCCTGGTTAGTACCTGAAAAGAGACCTGCACTGGGAATTGTGGAGGCTGAATACAGTCACAGTCCCCGCATCTGATGCTTGACGTCCACAGGCAGTCAACAGGGGAAGATCACTAACAAGTTGGAATCCCATGAGCAGGAGCTTGGACCTCATACAGTCAGACTGAAACCTACATCCTCTGACCTCTGACCTTGGTGACCAGGGCATCCTACAGAAGGCAAGGCCCTTCATCCTGGAGCTAAATACACATCTGCATCCCACAAATCAGAGAAACTGAAGGAAAAATCCAAAGAAAGGCAAAGCAAGTGCAGGTCTAGATTCTGCTTCAGGCCAGTGAGGTGAGTCATTGGTTTAGCAACAATGTGTATGTGTGTATGTGTCCCTTTTGTTCATTTCATTGTAAATTCTAGGCTTTAGTGGGTTAAGCCACTGCCTTCGACTCAGGTCATGATCTCAGGGTCCTGGGATCGAGTCCCGCATCGGGCTCTCCGCTCAGCAGGGAGCCTGCTTCCATCTCTCTCTCTCTCTGTCTGCCTCTCCATCTACTTGTGATCTCTCTCTATCAAATAAATAAATAAAATCTTTAAAAAAAAAAAGTTCACTAAGGTTAAGGTCCTTTGGAAATTATATATAAGCTAACTACAGAGCAACACATTTACTGTTGATATCAAAAAGCCTGTCACAAGTATAATTCAAGGGAACTGAACACCAATGCTAAGTTTTTCATTATCTTAAACATGTGGAAGTAATATAACTTAGCAGATAAGTAAAACCGTAAGTTTAGATTAACTAAGCCCTCAGGGAGAAAGCAAACCCAACTGTGATAGTGTGATTTATAATAAGAAATATATATATTTGGTCTTTGTCCTCAATTCTGGCAGAGTTCCTAAAACCCTTGGAATTTCCTAAGTGATGAGAGTGATAAGCCTTTTGTTGTGTTAATGACTTTTGGACAGCACCTAAGAATGGGAGCTGCTTGCCAGGAAAACCATCCAGGTGGTTAGAAGGTTGGAACTGGCCCTACCCCCCTTGACCTTGGGAAGGGGACAAGGGCTAGAGGTCAAATCAGTCATCAGTGGCCAATGATTTAATCAATTGCACCTATGTAACAAAGCCTCCATAAAAACCGAAACCCAGGTTGGTGGGAAGTTTTGGGGGAGGTGGTGTGCTTGGAGGGGATAGGGAACCTCTACGCCCTTTCCCCACCCCTTGCCCAGTACATCTCTTCCAACTGGCTGTTTGTGAGTTAAATCCTTTTGTAGTCAACTGGTGCTCTTCTAAGTGAAATGCTACTCTGACTTCTGTGAGTGGCTCTAGCAAATTAATTGAACCCAAGGAGGGGGTCACTGGAACCTCCAATCTATGGTGGGGGGGGTTGGTCAGAAGCACAGGTGACAACCTGGATTTGTGACTGGCAACTGGAGTGGGGGGGACAGTCTTATAGGACTGAGCCCTTAGCCTCCTCTGGAATCTGAGGCTATCTCCCAGTCCTCGTATCAGAATTAAATTATAGGACACCCATTTGATGTCTAAGGACTGCTTGGATGTATACGAAAAAAAACCTACACACTAGAATTGGTGATCAGAAACATGCCAAATATTACAAAACAAGAGAATGCATGCTTACTCAAGAAGAAGCATCTGGCTCTTTTTCAACCAAAATCATCAAGCCAGTCTGATTCGTTTACAGAGCCACCTACCTCGGTTATGGGCAATTGGTTCTTACGAAAAAAAAAAAAAAAAAAAAACTGTAAACTAATGTTTCTTTTCTTTTCTTTTTTTAAAGATTTTATTTATTTATTTGACAGAGAGATAGCGAGAGAGAGAACACAAGCAGAGGGAGTGGGAGAGGGAGAAGGAACCCGATGCGGGGCTTGATCCCAGGACCCTGGGATCATGACCTGAGCTGAAGGCAGATGCTTAACCGACTGAGCTACTCAGGTGCCCCTAAGCTCGTGTTTCTATGAGAAGTTTTACTTTTGTATTCCTAAAAAGGCCATATTCAGAGAATTAGAGGTTTAGTTTCTCCTCTGAAACTCCTAGAGTTTCCTTATATTAGATTTATAAAAAACTCCTACCATTCTCTAGAAATTAATCAGAATTCCTTTACCTAAAGTCTTTATAACTTAATTAATCCCCTCCAATTGTAGAGAAATATTTGAAAAACACACAGTAAGATAAATGTGTCTCATTTATAGACACAGATACGCAAATAGCTTGCAGCTTTTCACCAACCTTAACCATAAGTCAAAAGTAAACAATACAAAAGCTCGCCTGTGCAGGTCTCATAGGACTGCTGTCCTTTTTGATGGATAGGAGACATTTTCTGGAGTTGTATGAAATCACATACAAACAAACCAATTTTCTGTCTTCTCCCACACATCAGCAGGTTCATCTGCTATCACCTGCCCAACATAGATCTGATCTGAGGAACTTTTTTCTTTTCTTTTTTCTGTTCTCTTTTCTTCTCCTTTCTTTACTCCCTCCTTCCTTCTTTCTTTCTTTATCTTACATTTTTATTTGACAGGACAAGCAGGGGGAGCAGCAGGCAGAGGGAGAGGGAGAAGCAGGCCCTCTGCAGAGTAGGGAGCCTGATGTAGGGCTCGATCCCAGGACCCCGGGATCATGACCTGAGCTGAAGGCAGCCCCTTCTCTGACTGAGCCTCCCAGTCACCCCTGATCTGAGGAATTTTCTAAAGCAGAAAAAAACCTAGGGGGCAAGAATGGGAAGACTTATAGTGCTGTCAACAGTCCACTGTGGAAAAATCCTAGGAACATGAAGACTTGTTGAAAAGGTAGGGCGTAACATCTGATGGAAAGTTGATTTTTTTGCAAGATACTTCAATGTGGGAAAAGAGGTTTCAGATTGAAGTTTATCTTTATTTTACTACAGAGCCTTCAGGAAAGAGTCCACGTATGAATGCACATGAATGAAGATCACAAAGAATTCTGACTTAATCATCCATTGAAAAGTTACTTCAGAAAGACAGTTTTAATTAAAGAACCACAGACCAACACTAACTATTTTATATAAGAACATTTGCTCTAGAGAGAAAATGTGAGTATGTCAACTTAGTGGGTCATGGGCATCGAGACTTGGTCAAACGTTATTCTGCGTGTGTCTATGAGGATGTTTCTGGATGAGATGAATACTTGAATCTACAGACTGAGTAGAGATTGCCCTATCTCAGGTGGGTGGACCCCATTCAATCCACTGAAGATCAGAACTGAACAAAAAGACTGAGTAAGAGGGAACTCCTCCTCCCTGTTGAGCTGGAACATTGGTCTTTGCTGGCCTTCACACTTGGGTAGAAACATCAGCTTTCCTTGGGTCTCAAGCCTGCCAATTATCAGACAAGTAGGCAGAGAAGCAGGGAGGGGTGGAGAGCAAGCTCCCCACTGAGCAGAGAGTCCAATGTAGGGCTTAATCCCAGGACATCTGAGACCATGGCCTGACCCAAAGGCAGACACTTAACTGACTGAGCCACCCGGATGCCCCCGTGCCACCCAGATGCCCCCGTTTCTTCAACTTTAATTGCTTATCAGCAAATTCATGCTGAAGACAAACGTTATGAGCACACTGACTGTGGAAAAGCCTTCAGGAAATGTGCACACTTTACCCAACTACTGAGAATTCATACTGGAAGAAACTTCATGTATGTCATGAATGGGGTAAAGCCTCCAGTCAGACATCAAAACTCACCAGACGTCACACTGGATTCCTCACCAGAAGTCACACTGGAAAGAAGCTCTACAGATGTGGCAGTTGTGGGGAAGCTTTTAGCAATAATTTATACCTTACTGTACATGAGGATCCATTCTGAAGAAAGGCCACATAAATGCAATGAATGTTGGGAAGGCATTCAGGAGTTTCCCAGATTTTGCCATACATCAGAGAATCCATACTGGAGAGAAACCCTATGAATGTAGTGAATGTGGAAAATCAATTATTTGTACACAAAACCTCAGAGCACATCAGAGAATTCATGCAAGAAAGAAGCCATATACATGGCTTTACATGTATACATGTAACGAATGTGGGAGAAACTTTAGAAATAAATCAAGCCTTACTTTATGTCAAAGAATTCATGAGAGACAAACTGTGCACATGCAGTGAATGTGGAAAGGCCTCCTTGTGTTCCTCATCTCTTCCTGTTCATCAGTGAATTCATACAAATGAGAAACCTTATGGGAGTAATGAATGCAAGGAATCATTCAGGCTAAAATCACACCTAATTGTTCACCACAGAATCCGTACTGTGGAGAAACCATACCAATGTGCTGAATGAGAGAAAGTATTCACTCAAATGGTAAGTCTCACAGAGCGTGAGAAAATTCACATTGCATCCAAGCCATCTCAAAGTACCTACTGTGGGAAATCTTTGAGGAGTAATTGTACATCAAAAGACTCATAATGAAGAAACAACATTAATGAATGTAGGAAATTTTTTTTGCTAACATGTCCCAGCTCAGTCTGCATAAATTCTCTCCCACTGGTGAGAAACCTTTCAAATGTAATCAGTGTGAAAAAGTCTTCAACCAGTAATGCAGGCCTCAGTGCCCATCAAAGAATACATACAGGAGGGGCGCCTGGGTGGCTCAGTGTGTTAAACTTCTGCTCTTGGCTCAGGTCGTGATCTCAGGGTCCTGGGATTGAGCCCTGCATTGGGCTCTCTGCTCAGCAGGAAGCCTGCTTCCCTTCCTCTCTCTCTGCCTGCCTCTCTGCCTACTTGTTATCTTTGTCTGTCAAATAAATAAATAAAATCTTCAGTAAAGGTTCTTAAACTTGCTGTGCATCTGAGAACACATACGAGAGAGAAGGAAGATCCGGAAAGTTTTACCAGTGTATCATGACTTACCCTTCTTTGGAGAGTTCATATCAGGGAGAAGCCCTATGCATGGAAGGAATGTGGGAACACCACCAGGAGTAATTCTGACTTTACTATACATTACGGAGTACACACAGAGAAAAACTTTATAAGTGAATGTGGACAAGCTTTCAGATGTAGCTCGAGCCTTAAGAGTACATCAGAGAACACAGCAAACAGTATGGCTATAAGGAATACAAGAGGCCATATAATGTCAGAGAATGCATGCTGAAATGCATTGTATATGTTTAATGAATATGGGAAGGAAAATCTTCAGCAATTATTTACAACTCATATTCATCAAAAAAATTCTGGAGAGTGAAAACTTACAACTATAACAAATATGGGAAATTAATTATATATCAAGTTTTTTGACTTACTAGAAAATTTAGAGTTAATAAACGAACGATAATTGACATGGATTTTTTTTCCCAAATATCATTCTTTCAGTTTTCATCGAATACCTTGGAAACCATCTTGGAAATCAATTGTATAGCACAACAAATGTAGGAGAGTGAATTGTGGAAGTAAGTATTCAACTTCAAAATTGAGAAAACAAAAGCCCCTCCTTCATCAGTCTCTTAAAGAATTATGTTAATTAGGGCGCCTGGGTGGCTCAGTGGGTTAAGCCGCTGCCTTCGACTCAGGTCATGATCTCAGGGTCCTGGGATGGAGTCCCGCTCGGCCGGGAGCCTGCTTCCCTCTCTCTCTCTCTGCCTGCCTGTCTGTCTACTTGTGATCTCTCTCTGTCAAATAAATAAATAAAATCTTAAAAAAAATTATGTTAATTAGTAAAATAAAAACTTTGGTAGAAAAATCAGTAACACATGTATAATCTAGCACAGAAAGATGCAAAATTTTAAAAATTATTTTTATCTTATAAAACCTATGTAATTATTTTGCTAGGTACTAAGGAAGTATAGAAAAAAAAATTCACTATAACCCAACCATCCTAATAATCATTTCATAATTTTTGCTTATTTATTTCAAGTCTCTTTTTTTAAGATTTTATTTATTTATTTGATAGAGACAACAAGAGAGGGAGCACAAGCAAGGGGAGGGGGAGTGGGAGAGGGAGAACCAGCACCCCCTCCAAGGAGGGAGCCACATGTGGGGCTTGATGCCAGGACCCTGGAATCATGACCTGAGCTGAAGGAAGACTCCTAACAACTGAGCCACCCAGGCACCCCTCAAGTCTTTTCTAAAAATAAAATAGCCATGTGTTTTATTGTAAAAATAACACTGTATTAAGGGTAAAAACAGAGAAAAATGTTAAGTAAACAACCCAAATCTTGCCATCCAGAAATAAGTAGTGTAACATGTTTATTCTAGGCTTTACTTTTATATACATATTTTGTAGTTTTTATCTTATTACACAGATGAGGGGGTGCCTGGCTCTCTCAGAAGAGCCTGTGACTCTTGATCTTGGTAATGCCCCACAATGAGTGTAATGGTTACTAAAAAAGAGTAAATGAACTTTAAAAAATCTCACTATGCAGATGTTTTCACTTAACATTACATCATAAATATATTTCCCCTTTGTGGTGTGAAGTGTAACCAGGATGTTAAACAGAAATCATGAGAAGGAGGAGGGAGCAACTTTATTTTTATGTGTCACTTTCAGTTGAAATTTCATAGATGGCTGGTTTTTCGTTTGGCTGAAAATTCAGGCAAAGTCTGCATCACATGAATATGAACCAAATGAGGGTCACATGTGAGAGGGGTGGCAATAGAGTCATCTGGAATCCTGTCCATCACAATTTGGGGAAAAGGAGCCCTATAACATTTGGGGAAAAAGAGATTTTGTAATTGTATTTGTAAAATATAGTCACAATTTAGAAATGAAAATGGCTGGTTCCATATAATTAAGAATCAATGTGAATTTGAGTTTTTTAAAAGATTTGTTCATTTTAGAGAATGCGCACGGGGGAGGGGCAGAGGGGGAGATGGTCCTAAGCGTAATCCATGTGGAGCACAGAGCCTGTCATGGGGGCTCCGTCTCATGACCCTGAGACCAGGAGCCTGAAATCATGACCTGAGCCAAAACTAAGAGTCTGACATTTCACCCACTGCGCCACTCAGACGCCCCTACAATGTGAACTTGATTTTAAAGTGAAACTTCCCTTCTGCTCTTTGTTTCATGCAGGGTTTGCATACATGTATGTGCAGGAGGAGGTCATGATAGACTCCTTTTATCTCAATAAAAGCTGCTATAGCTCCTCCAGAGTTGGAGCTAGGAGAGGAAAGAGGGCTAAGAAAAGCCCTTGGCTGGTACTGTTGTAGCCTGGGCCTTGTGCTTTTTGGACTTTGTAGAGGTGTAAAAGTGACTCAGCACTTCCATGGGTTTATTTTTTGTTTTTTGTGTTTTGGTTTGTTTGTTTGTTTTTTAACAGAGACAGAGCAACGAGAGAGGGAACACAAGCAGAGAGTCAGGGAGGGAGAAGCAGATTCCCTGCTCATCCAGGAGCCGGGACACAGGGCTTGATCCCAGGACAAGACCTGAGCAGAAGCCAGATGCTTAATGACTGAGCCACCCAGGGGCCCCTCCAGGGGTTCTTAAGCAATCTTCCCATCTTTCTGGAATCTTCTCACCTTTCTGGAATTTTAGTATGTGCAAATGCATTTGAGTACTAATTGCTTATACATTCCTCAGTTCTTAGGAAACTGGTAGTAAGTAGTACTTTAAAAGCACTCCATTATCCTCTGACTTGCTTTGCTTTTTTTTTTCCCCCTTGATGAAAAGAAATTATCTTTGAACCCAGTAAGCACATACCTTTGTTTTTCTAAGATTTTCCTTTATTACTGGTTTATAGCAATTTGATTATGCTGTGCCTTGGTGTGATTTTCTTCATGTGCTTTCTTTGAATTTCACTGAGCTTCTTGGATCTGTGAGTTTCTAATTTTCATCAAATTTTGACAGTATTTACTTATGTCTTCAAATATTTTTCTACTCCCTCTCTCCCCTCCTTCTACCATTCTAATTACACACAGTTAGGCTACTTCATGTTGTTCCATAACTCACTGATGCTCTATTTTTTACCCCTGTGTTTCATTTTGGACAGTTTCTATTTCTGTGCCTTTGAATTCATGATTCTTTCCTTTTGCAGTGTCTAATCAGCTCTTAATCTACTGTTTTTTTTTTCTTTTTTCATTTCAGATATACTTGTTATCTCCAATAGTTTGATTTCCCACTTACTTTTTTTCCTTTCATAGTTCAAGTGTCACATGTCATACTTTCTCCAAAGGTATCCACTGGCTTTTTGACATCCCAAGAACCCAGTTCTACAACGTTCAGCTTCACTGAGCTATCTCCCTGCAGATCCCCATATGTCATATGCTCCCCATATGCTCACCCTGTGTGGGCCCCATACACAGTCACAGCAGCATACAATCCAAGGCACACAGAGTAGGACTGGGTTAGAGAGAAAATGGTTTCACTGAGGGAAGCTGCCCTAGAGACTTTATGGAGCCTGTTTCACTATGGAAAATATGGTCTTTGGGCGTTAAACCATGGAACTGAGACAAAGGAAAACATGCTTTATCATATATAATAATATAATAAAATCAATATGAATAATAAGATTAAAATATTACTATAAATTAATATAAATATTAATTATTTTTTAAAATTTGAATGAGCTGAGGAAGGATGCTCTAGATCAAAAACCCAGAAATTACAATGAAATTATTATCGATTTTTCATTCAAGAAAGACAAACAAAAGTGCGCACAGCACTTACCAACTCTACTGACATCCGAAGTTTTAGCTAATTTACAAAAGGCCTGTATCTTCTATCATTGACTTTATTTCTTTAGTCACCCTGAAACGTTCAGAGTCAAGGAGTGGTGTCATTCTTTTTTGCCTCCTTCGTGCTAATAATGCTTGACACATAGTTATAGCTTCTCAATACAAGTTTGTTCAATTTCAATAGATTTTTTTTAGGTCATCCAAACTGTCGATAAACACATGCAATTCCCTTCCCTCTTAAACCAGACAAGAGTAGAAGAAAAAGAAGAAAAAGAGGAGGCGGGGGGGGGGGGGGGGGGAAGCTCCGCGCTGAGGATTCTGGGTGCTGTAGTTCGGGAGTACCTGGAGGCCGGCTCCCGCCCCCCCAAATGGCGCCATTCCCGGAAGTGTTCTCGTCCCGGCTCTGCGGGTGCCTGCAGTTATAAGTTCGGCAGCCAGGTACTCGTTGCCCCGGTTTTCCGCTGCACCGCCCTCGGCCTTTGGCCCCTAGCGGCATCCGGGCCATGGCCAGTACCTCCAGAGTCCCGGTCCCTGAGCCGACACCCCCACCTGATAGGCGACTGGGGCTGGGCCTCCTGCCTGGCTTTCGGCTTGGTCTCTCGCCCGCCTGACTCGGGAGCCGTCGGAGCCCTCCGCGGCGGGCGCGGCTCGGGGTCGGGAAGCGCCGGCGCGGGGCTGGCTTGCGTGATGCCCTGGGGCGGGCCGCCTCTTCCCAGTCCTTTACCCTTGATGGAGGGAGGAGGGGACGCCCGATGTACTCTTAGGGAAAGGGTGCGAGGGGGTAGGAAGGAGTCTTCCTGCCGGCTTCTGAAGCGGCGGGGACGGGCCGGTTTCCTGTGCGGTGACCTGACAGGCGGACGAACTCCGGTCTTTCTCTGCCTGGGGCAGTTTTTCCCCTACCTCATTTTATGGCATTTCACTGATGAGGTCCGTGATCAAAGGGGGGAGACTAATACAAAGCGAAGGTCAAGCAAAGCCTTATTTTGCTCCAGGACCGCCCGTCTCTTATGGAGAGAGGGACCACCCCCAGCCTCACAGACTAGCTTTTATAGAGCAATGGCCATGTGGTTGAGCCTGGCCAATGAGATTGTAACACACAGAGACGGTTGCATAGTCAAGTTAGGTCACAGGCAGGTGGCCAATTGAATTACACTTTACCCTATAGTAGCTGTTTGAACTAGCCGATCACTCTGGTCAGAATTGACGGCCAAAAGGCTGGGTTTACATTCCTTGGTGGTTAGGGGATAGTATGCGTGCTTTACTGTTTGGATGTCTCCACCCGGCCTCCTGCCGAGACTCGTCCTTGCATTCTGGGCGCTGTTATCGCCAACTTACCTGACCGTCCTGGTATTTGGGCTTCGTTATCAGGGACTGTACTGGGTGGGAAGGGGGGTGTTTCAGGTTTAGTTTTACTGCACAAACAACAAACAACAGCTATTTAACCGAGAGGGGGTCGCTCTGGCGAAATAGGCCCTTACATTTACGTCATCACTTTTAAGTCCCTTGTCTCTCCCTGACGTGGTAATGGCATCATTGCTTCGGCTGGGAAATGCTGCACTGATCCAAGGCGCTGAAGTTCTCACGGAGAATATGGTCCCCGTGGTTATTTTAAAATAACAAAGCTGATGATAAAACTTTAAAAGATGTTTATGGCACAGTTTGGTATTAACAATTTTTAGCTAGTATTATCTATATGGCATATTGCCAAGGAGGAGTTTATTAATCCTTACAAATTTAAAAAGCAATGATGACTCATGTCATTTATTTTGTTTGTTTGTTTGTTTGTTTGTTTAAGATTATATTTATTTGAGAGAGAGCACAAACAGGGGAGGCGCAGAAGTTGAGAGAGGAGTGGACTCTGAGCTGAGCAGGGAACCCAGTTCGGGGATTGATCCCAGGATTCGAGATCTCCACCAGAGCCGAAAGCAGATGCTCAACCCACTGAGCCTCCCACGCATGAGCCACCCACGCATTCTTCAGGTCATTTTTTTTTTTTAAAGAATTTATTTATTTATTTGATAGAGATCACAAGTAGGCGGAGAGGCAGGCAGAGAGAGAGGGGGAAGCAGGATCCCTGCTGAGCAGAGAGCCCGATGTGGGGCTCGGATCCCAGGACCCCGAGATCATGACCTGAGCCGAAGTCAGAGGCTTTAACCCACAGAGCCACCCAGGGCCTCCCTTCACATGTTCTCTTGATTTAAATAAAACCCTACTCTCCCCTGCTTACCTGAGAACTTGCATTTTTCTTTCAGGGACACTCATTGTACTAATTAGGAAATTCAATTTTCAGCTTTAACGGAGTCTATGTGTTTTGAACAAGAAAGCCTGTTTCTTTCTGATACAGAAGTCTGAGCTGTTAGGTGGCCCAAAGTGATAGGGGTAGGCAGCTCTCATCCATTAGGTTTTCTGGAAACCCAGTTTCCATTCAGCTTTTCGCTTTGGCACCTCCTGGGTGTGTTGGCTTTCCTATGGCAGAGGCTGGCTCACTCTCAGCCCGTTGCGTTCCAGGCTTTTGGAAGGGGAAATGAGGAACTGGAGGCCGTGCAGCTCCCTTTTAAATA
The DNA here is from genome assembly GCF_020171115.1 of Neogale vison. Lineage (NCBI taxonomy): Eukaryota > Metazoa > Chordata > Mammalia > Carnivora > Mustelidae > Neogale > Neogale vison. The sequence goes on from NC_058095.1 coordinate 63,457,074, forward strand.
TGTGACGTCAGCTCTCTTGTTTAAATCCCATTTGCTATAATTTAGTCACATGGGCACACCTGCCTGTGTGGTGGCTGGGAAATGTCTCTACCTGGGTGGCCTTGTGTCCAGCTGAGATTTCAAGTCTTTGTCGGTATGAAAGGGGAGACTGGATGTTGGAAGGCACTTAGCAGTTATCTGCTACTTTGGCCTACACAAGTTTCCTGCTGTTTGAGTCAGTCTAACAAAATTTTTAAGCAAAAATTATTCTTTGGGAAATTTTCTTTTTATTGGCATATGGTTTTAAGATGATTTATATATTATAGCCCCTTTCTTGTTTCTGTTTTTGATTTACTGGTATTTTTCTTTGGCCAGTGGCATATGTATTTCATTATTTAGAGAATCAGCTCCGCCCTTTGTCTACTGTTTTGTTTTCTTATTAGTTTCTGTATTATTTTTTCTTTATGGTTTGCTTGTTAATTATTTCTCTTACATAGTTGAGTGTTTAATATTTTTATTCTTTTTAAAAATATCAGTTGCATGTATTTAAGGATATAAATTTTATCTTTCTAAAAGTTTTGGCAACCCATGAGTTTTTAACCTATAATTCTCATTTTCTATTTCACTGGCAATTAAAGTTCTCTCTTTGACTTAATAAGTACTCAAGAGGATCTATTTTAATTTCCTGGTGACGGGGTTTTTCTCCCCCCTCTTCAAATTTACATTTGTAATTTTACTACATCATGGTTAGAGAATGTCATATATTCAGGTTTTTTTTTTAAAGGTTTTATTTATTTATTTGACAGAGACAGATCACAAGTAGGCAGAGAGGCAGGCAGAGAGAGAGGAGGAAGCAGGCTCCCTGCTGAGCAGAGAGCCCGATGCGGGACTCCATCCCAGGACCCTGAGATCATGACCTGAGCCGAAGGCAGCGGCTTAACCCACTGAGCCACCCAGGTGCCCCTATTCAGTTTTTTTTTAAGGGTTTATTTATTTTATTCTAGAGAAAGAGCAGTGAGAGCAGGGGGAGGGACAGAAGGGGAGGAAGAGAGAGAAGCTCAAGCACACTCCGCACTGAGCATGGAGCCCCCACATGGGATCCCATGACCCTGAGATCATGACCTGAGCCAAAATCAACAGTTGGACACTTAACGAACTGAGCCACCCATGTGCTCCCCACCTCCCCACCAACTGGCATGATGATTTATTTTAGTGTATGTATGTGTGTTTATAATGAGAGCTTTCTTTTTTTTCTACAGAGATACTTAGTACTTCGTTTTTTAATTGAAATATAATTGACATAAATATTATCTGAGTTTCAGGTATATAAAATAATCATTATAGATATAGATAACAAAGTGATCATTACAAATCTAGTTAATACCATCATCACACATAGTTACAGGTTTTCTTCTTCTGATGAGAATTTTTAGGATTTACTAAAATAAATCCACTTAAAATATATAATACAGTATAATTAACTATAGTCACCATTCTGTACATTAAATCTCCAGGACTTACTTATTTTATAACTTTTTTATAACTATTTTTATAACTTTTATAAGTTTATAGCTTTTGACCACTTTTGCCCGTCTCGTGCACTGCTCACCCCCACCTCTGGCAGTCATCTCTGGCAATCTGTTCTCTATGAGTTCAAGTTTGGTGTAGGGTGTTGTTTTGTTTGTTGTTTTAGATTCCACGTAGCAGTGAGGTGATAGTTGTCTACATTTGACTTGTTTCACCTAGCATAATGCCCTCATTGTCTATCCACGTTTTCACAAATGGCAAGATTTCCTTCTTTCTTTTTTATGGCTGAATAATATTCCTCTGAGGGTATTATATTATTTATTCAGCTGTCAACAAACACTTCCATTTCTTGACTATTGTAATTAACGCTACAGTGAACATATGAGTGTGGATATCTTTGTGAGGTAGGATTTTTGTTTCCATCAGATAAATGCCCAGAAGTGGAATTGCTGGAAAATGTGGTACTATTTTTAATTTTTTGTGGAAATTTTAGTATGCTTTGTTCTAGTTTTGTGAAAAATGTTGTTGGTACTTGATAGGGATTGTATTAAACCTCTAAATTGCTTTGGGTAGTATGGACATTTTAACAATATTCCTTCTTTTAATCCTTGAGCACAAAATATCTTTCCATTTAATGTCTTCTGGTTTCAATGCACAGGTCTTTCAGCCCTTTGGTTAAATTTATCCCTAGGTATTTTATTCTTTTTGATGCAATTCTAAGTGGGATTATTTTCTTAATTTCTCTTTCTTACAGTTTATTATTAGTGTATAGAAACACAACTGATTTCTGTAAGTTGATTTGTTTCCTAACCGTTTTTTCTTTATCCTAACAGTTTTTTGGCAGAGTTTTTAGAGATTCCTATATATAATATTATGTCATCTGTGAATAGTAATGGTTCTTTTCCAATCTGTATATTTTTTATTTCTTTTTCTTGCCAAGTTGCTGTGGCTAGGACTTGCAATATTATGCTGAATATAAATATAAATGATGAGAATGGGCATCCTGGTCTTTTTCTACTAGCTTTATCATTTCACCACTGAGTGTGTTAGCTGTGGTCTTGTCACATATGGCCTTTATTGAGAGTTTTTATCATAAATGGATGCTGAATTTTGCTAAACTCTTTTTCTGCATCTCTTGAGATGATCATATCATTTTTATTCTTCATTTTATTAATGTGGTGAACATCACATTGATTGACTTGCAAATGTTGAACCACTCTTGGATCCCTGGAATAAATCTCACTTGGTCATTGTGTATGATCCTTTTGATGTATTGTTGAATTCAGTTTGCTAATTTTTTTGAGGAATTTTGCATCTATATTCAAGAGGGTCATTGACGTCTAATTTTCTTTTCTTGTGGTGTCTTTGCCTGGTTTTGGTTTCACAATAATTCCGGCCTCGTAAAATGTTCTTTGGAAGAGTTTGAGAAGGATTGGTACTAATTCATATCTTAAATGTTTGGTGGAATTCACCAGTGAAACTACCTAGTCCTGGACTTTGTTTTTTGAGAGACTTCTTATTATTGATTCAATCTCCTTACTAGTATTCATTCAGTCTGTCAGATTTTCTCTTTCTTCATGATTCAGTCTTGGTAGATTGTTATGTTTCAGGAATTTACTCATTTCTTCTAGGTTGTCCATTTGTTGGCATGATCTTTATTAGATCCATATTGTCTTAAACTTTGATGTGTGCACATGAATCAGCTAGAGATCTTATTAAAAAGCTGATTCTTGATTCAATCGGTTCTGGAGTTGGATCTCAAATTTTACATTTTCACAAGCTCTCCAATAATATTTATTCTGCTGTTCTTTGGACTACGCTTTTGAATACAAAGGTCTTGGATATGAATTCTTAATGGAGACAAATGGACTCTGTAAAGCAGGGACAGATTCAGCATGATTCTGCATAGATTCCCTTGGGCCCCACAAGCCCTACTGCATGGTGAGAGCATCAAACTTCCTGGGAAACTTCATTAAAATGAATTTCACAAAATCTGGGGAGCTTTATTCTTATTGCACCACTGCCCTTTTATATGTCTTACAGCATCATCCTGAAACTTTGCCCTTTAATTAAGAGAATGTTTACAAACATTTATAAACATTTTTGTGAGAGTTTGCAGACTCTCGTTTTGCAACCAAACTCAGCTTTAGCTGGGTCATATTCTTTTTTTTTTTTTTCCCCCTCTGCTTCCTTCCTATTTGGGTTTGCCTGATTACAGAATGACTAGATAAAGATCTGTTTGTATATGAGATTGAGAGAAACATATCAGGGCTTCTTTTAAATTTGGAATTTGTAGCTGAAATCTCTGAAAATGTTAGCAAATTAATCATCACATGAAAGATAGGAAGAAGAGATTCTTAGAATGTTTCATTTTTATTTATTTTTATTTTTTTTAAAGATTTTACTTATTTATTTGACAGAGATCACAAGGAGGCAGAGAGAGAGAAGCAGGCTCCCTGCTGAGCAGAGAGCATGATGCGGGGCTCGACCCCAGGACCCTGAGATCATGACCTGAGCTGAAGGCAGGGGCTTAACCTACTGAGCCACGCAGGCGCCCCGAATGTTTCATTTTTAGATGAATAGATGATTGTGGCAAAGAAAGATTATATTGTTTTCTTCCACATCACGTAGCAAGCTGATTTAATGGAAAAGTTGTGAGCATTGGAGTTAGACTGATTTGGGGTCATGCATTGCCTTGGATAAATAGTATTATTTCTCTAAGCTTCATTTTCCTGATCGGTGGAATGGCAATATAATTCCCATTGGACTGATGTGAAGTTCAAATTAAAAGAACCTTGTACAATGTCTGGCCTGCTAGCCATGACTACATTTAAGGGCACTAAAATGACAAGATCTCTGGGATCAAGGATCATTTTTTCTCACCGGTTTTGGAGGGTTAATCTTGTATTCTTTAGGGAAGTCATTGCTTTCTTGTAATGTCAGGGTTCCAGCTGGGTAAGTCTATGATTTCCAAGGCAGCATGGGTTTTCATGGCTTATTTCTCTTTCTCAGGTATGCCCCTGCAGGACTCCCCTCATGCCAGAGAGTGGAACACAGAGGAAGAGATTATGGCTGCCATGGTTTTTTCAATTGGACCTTTGGTAAGTTGGGATTTTTTCGGGTCCTGACCGGCCTCGTAGGTTGAGAGCATGTCGGTTTTTGTTGAAGTCTGTGACTTCTCTACCTTACCCACATCCCTTCTGGTAACTGAATCAAATTGTTTCACCCATGGAAATTGGGTTCATCATAGTAAAGCTTGGACTCTGTAAAAAGATTCATTATACATATTGAACCAATTATCAAGGTACATGAGCTTTCAAAAAATACTTTTGCTAGTTTTGATAGAGAGCCTAGGAAATTTACTTTTGATGTTCAGTTTGTATAGTTCCCAGGAAATTTCAGATATTTATGGGATAGAAGAGTGGAATATTTTATTTTATTTTTTTAAAGATTTTATTTATTTAATTGACAGACAGAAATCACAAGTAGGCAGGGAGGCAGGCAAGGAGAGAGGAGGAAGCAGGCTCCCTGCTGAGCAGAGAGCCCAGTGCGAGGCTGAATCCCAGGACCCTGAGATCATGACCTGAGCTGAAGGCAGAGGCTTTAACCCAGGGAGCCACCCAGGTGCCCCAAAGAATGGAATATTTTTTTTTTAAAAGATTTTATTTATTTATTTGACAGAGAGAAATCACAAGTAGACGGAAGGCAGGCAGAGAGAGAGAGAGGGAAGCAGGCTCCCTGCTGAGCAGAGAGCCCCATGAGGGACTCGATCCCAGGACCCTGAGATCATGACCTGAGCCGAAGGCAGCGGCTTAACCCACTGAGCCACCCAGGCGCCCCAAGAATGGAATATTTTAAGTTGGAAATTTTGTTTAGAAAATTTTGGAAAAATATGTACACACACAGACACACCCACACACCCTCTTAATTAAGAGGGACCATTCTACTTGTGCCCACCACTCTCAGTGATCTCCTCTTTCTACCCATTAAGAAGTGATCGAGCTTAATAGATGACATGGAGAGAAAGAAAATGTTTAAGACACAGTGCTTGGCTGTAGGGAACTATAGTCTCATTGAGTAAGGCATACAAAAGAAATAGTTCTATAATTTATTTAGGTGAATGGTAGTTGCTTAGCCATATGATAAAGAGATGATTGCTGTAAAAGAAAAGAAATGGGGACCCCATGGATGGCACAGTCAGTTAGGCTGGTGCCTTTGGCTCGGGTCGTGTTCCCAGGGTCCTGGGATTGAGTCCTGCATAGGAGTCTGCTTCTCTCTCCCCTTCTGCCTGCTTGTGCTCGGCCTCTCTCTCTCTCCCTCTCTCTCTGACAGATAAATAAATAAATAAAATCTTTAAAAAAAAGAAAAGAAAGATAAGAAATGGGACATGAGTATGGGCAAAATTGGTCTTTAATAAAGCTCATGAGGGCAATGAGACTTAAGGTGGTACCCAGACAATGATTCAATGATTTAAATAGTCTTGAAGTGTTTGTGAAGGTACTTTAGGTGAGAAGGGAGTTCAAGGGCAAGGCTCTGTGGCAGAGAACAGTGCAGTGAGCTAGTGATTCCAGTGGGAAAATTATGAAAAAGAAGCCTGGGAGTTAGATATTAAAGCTGAATCTTTTAATGTTTCCCTGAAGACATTTAAGTGTACGTATGTATGTGTGTGTGAATGTGTTTGAGATAGGTATTAATGTGATAAAAGCTATATTTTAGCATGACTTTCTGATATAGGAGATCCCGAAGAAAGATGATACCAACAAATATAATTTGTTCTAATAATAATCCACAGTAACTTGCATTTGTGATCTTTTATTCTTTGTTGTTGGGATGTACAGTGAAAATAGTCCTTAAAACATACCCTTGAAAGGTAAGTGAGGGACACCTGGGTGCTTTAGTTGGTTGAACATCTGATTTTTTTTTTTTTAGGATTTTATATATTTATTTGACAGACAGAGATCACAGGTAGGCTGAGAGGCAGGCAGAGAGAGAGGAGGAAGCAGGCTCCCTGCTGAGCAGAGAGCCCGATGCGATGCGGGGCTCGATCCCAGGACCCTAGGATCATGACCTGAGCCAAAGGCAGAGGCTTTAACCCACTGAGCCACCCAGGCGCCCGTCTGATTATTTTTTTTTTTTTTTCGTAAGATTTTATTTATTTATTTATTTGACAGAGAGAGGGAGAAAGCACAAGCAGGGGAAGCAACAGTCAGAGGGAGAGGGGGAAGCAGGCTTCCAGCTGAGCAGGGAGCCTGATGCAGGGTGGGATCCCCGGACTCTGGGATGCCGACCTGAGCTGAAGGCATACACTTAACCAACTGAGCTATTCAGGTGCCTCAAGTGTTTGACTCTTGATCTCAGCTCGGATCTTCATCTTAGGGTCTTGGGTTCAGGTCCTGTGTTCAGGTCCTCCACATGGATCCTTTTTTTTTTTGAAAAAGAGAAAAGATAAATAAAAAGCAAAATACTGCATTTGATCAGAGATCCAAAGCATTTGTCTAGTATTGACATGGTCAAACCCATCCCTAATTACCAGATGTTGAGGTTCACGTTTTTTAGATAAGAACTTGGGAGGGGAGAAAGATAACATTTTTTTCTCAATGGACTTTGGATAGTTATATTACCCATAGTTTTTAAAATGGCATACATAAAACCCAAAATTGTTAAGTGCTAATGGAAAGATACAATAAAAGATTGTTTCATCTATAAAATCAGGCCCTCATGGGGATACAGTTTATAAGGTTTGGAAGAAAACAATATAGTGAGAAGTCCCTGAAATATTTCCTCAATGAGATGGTCCCCTGGACCCCCGACAACACTGTAATGATTTTCAGCTGTGAAAAATACGTAGTGTTGGCAGGTATTGAGTACTTTTCTTGAGTGAGAGAGATTGTTTCTGAGAAATACATTTCAACCCTACATCTAAAGGGAAAATTGTGTAGCATCTGAAGGCCTCTTTTTGTAAATTTATTTTTGTTGTGGTAGGTTCTTTGTTGGAAGCCTGCTTTAGAAACTATGCAGTTATATCTGTCTCAGTCTTTTTTTTTTTAAGCTTTTATTTATTTATTTGACAGACAGAGGTCACAAGTAGGCAGAGAGGCAGGCAGAGAGAGAGGGGGAAGCAGGCTCCCCGCAGAGCAGAGAGCCTGATGTGGGGCTCCATCCCAGGACCTCAAGATCATGACCCGAGCCAACGGCAGAGGCTTAACCCACTGAGCCACACAGGCACCCCTGTATCTGTCTCAGTCTTATGTTTGTCCTTGTCTTAAACAAAGTCACAGAAAATTATAATTGGATGTTACGCCAGGACATTAATTTCAGCCCTAAGTGAAACAACAAAAGAGGTTATCCTGTATATGCCATATCCACCATGGACGGATGTTGCTTGTTGAGGCTCTGCTAAGGGTCATAGGCAGCCTGTCACTGAAAGATCTTTTCCTGTATCCCCTCAGAATCCTGAAGATTCCCAGGCAGATAACGATCCTCACCTTCAGCCAGAAGAGCCAGAGCTGGTAAAGGTAATAACTTAACATGTTAAGTAAGGGGATGGAGAAGGGTCTCTTTTACTGTCCCTGGTTCTTAATGTTCCTTGTTCATTGCAAGTTTACAGTGAACACCATCTCGCTTGATAGGTGTGGTAACCCCAGGGCTGGTCCCATCCATTTGGCAGATTTCATTTCTGTCAGTGGTGGCAGCCCTAATGTGGCAGATGGTCACATTGTCATTGCTAATTGATGAAGTATTCTTTATGACATTCTCTGATTCTCGATTTGCATTGTGAGACTCAATGTCATTAAAGATACCAAGAATGGGCACCTGGGTGGATCGGTCTGTTAAGCATCTGCCTTTGCCCTGGTCATGATCCCAGGGTGTTGGGATCAAGCCTGGAATCTGGCTCCCTGCTCAGCCAGGAGTCTGTTTCTCCTTTTCCCTCTGCCCCCTACCCTGCTGTCTCTCACACTCTGTCTCTCTCAAATAAATAAATAAAGGGCACCTGGGTGGCTCAGTGGGTTAAGCCACTGCCTTCGGCTCAGGTCATGATCTCGGGGTCCTGGGATCGAGTCCCGCATCGGGCTCCCTGCTTGGCGGAGAGCCTGCTTCCTCCTCTCTCTCTCTCTCTCTCTCTGCCTGCCTCTCTGCCTACTTGTGATCTCTGTCTGTCAAATAAATGAATAAAATCTTAAAAATAAATAAATAAATAAATAAATAAAAATTAAGAAAAAATACAAAAACAAGAATGCATCAATGTGAGTGGAAACATTCTTAAGATGTGTTTAAATTAGTTTAGATTTTTTTCTTTCATTATCATATGCTTGCTTTCTTATTTGTGAGTACAGAATCCACCCGACTTTTTCAAAAAATAACGAAGTCCGAAATTTATGAATTATGTAAGAAAAATTATCTAAAACTTATAAATAAGAAATAAGACAAAAAATTAATGTGTACCCTTTCAGTGTCATATTAGACATGTCTTATTTTGGCATTCTTTTTTCTGCTGTCAGTAGACACCTGTTTTTGTATCCACTTTGAACCAGCTTTGTCAAGCAGCTGATCTCTGATTAATGACTTACATTAATCTTTGGCTTCTTTTGATTTTAGAATTGTGGGGTTTGAATTTTTTTTTAATTTTTTGTTGGAAGTCTAGTTGATGTACAAAGTTTATTAGTTTCAGTTGTCTAGCCTAGTGATCGGACAACTCTATACATTACACAGTGCTCACCGCAGTAGTTGTAGTTACCATCTGTTACCGTAAACATTTGTGACAGTATTATTACTTGACTCTCTATACTGTACTTTTCTTCTCTGTGACTTATTTATTTTATAACTGGAAGTTTGTACCTCCTAATCCCCTTCACCTCTTTCACTCTTTACCCTCCCCTCCTAGGAACCACTGGTTTGTTCTCTATATTTTGGAGCTTGTTTCTGGTTTTTGTTTCATTTTGTTTTGCTCTGTTTTAGATTTCTTATGTAAGTGTAGTCATATGGTGTTTGTCTTTGATTTATTTCACTTAGTTTAATACCCTCTAGGTCCATCGGTGTTACAACACGTGACAAAATTTTTTTCCTTTTTATGGCTGAATTGTGTATATATATCTCACATCTTTATCCATTTATCTTTTGGTAGACACTTGGATTCCTTCTGTATCTTAGCTATTGGAAATAATGCTACAATAATCATAAGGGTGCACATGTCTTTTTGAATTAGTGTTTTCATTTTCTTCGGGTAAGTAGCAGTGGAATTACTGGATCATATATGGTCATTCTATTTTTAATTTTTTGAGGAACCTCCATACTGTTTTCTATAGCTGCTGCACCTGCTTGCATCCCCACCCACAGTGCCCAAGTGGCCCCTTTTCTCAACACCCTTGCGAATTCTTGTTATTTCTTGTCTTTTTTATTTTAGCCATTCTGACAGCTGTATTTTCTCATCGTGGTTTTGATTTGCATTTCTTTGGTAATTAATGATGTTAAGCATCCTTTCATGTGTCTGATGGCCATCTATATGTATGTCCTCTTTGATAAAATATCTGTTCAGGTCCCCTGCGGAATTTTAATTGGGTTACTTGGGGTTTTGCTGAGTTGTATGCATTTTTTATAGTTTGGATATTAACTCTTTATCAGATATATCATTTGCAAATACCTTTTTCCATTTTTGTGTTGGTGGTTTCTTCCTCTGTGCAAAAGCTTTTTTTTTTTTTTTTAAAGATTTTATTTATTTATTTGACAGAAAGAGAGATCACAAGTAGGCAGAGAGGTAGACAGAGAGAGAGGGGAGGAAGCAGGCTCCCTGCAGAGCAGAGAGCCCGATGCGGGGCTCGATCCCAGGACCCTGAGACCATGACCTGAGTTGAAGGCAGAGGCTTTAACCCACTGAGCCACCCAGGCGCCCCTGTGCAAAAGCTTTTAAGTTTGATATGGTCCCAGTTGTTTGCTTTTGCTTTTATTTTCCTTGCCTGAGGAGACAGATCCAGAAAACTGTTGCTAAGGCCAGTGTCCAAGAGTTTACTGTCCTTGTTTTCTTTTAGATGTTTTATGGTTTCAGGTCTTACATTTAGGTCTTTAATTCGTTGTTACCTTATTTTTGTGTGGGGTATAAGAAGGTTGTCCAGCTTCATTCTTTTCCATATAGCTGTCAAGCTTTCCCCACACCCGTTTGTTGAAGAGACTGTCTTTTCCCCATTAATATTCTTACTTCCTCTCTTATAGATAACTATGGTTTTTAAAAAAAGAGTATGTTGAAGTTCAGCTCCTTTTTTTCCCCCCTAGAATAATATTTTTAAGTTTTTACAAAATTACACTTTAGAATTTGGTTTAATTCCAAGAATATTTTATGTGAAACTGGGCTTTTCTTTTTCCTTTTGTGACAACATACATTCTGAGCCTCTTACACATAATTTTTATATAGTCTTTTTGAAATTTAATACTGGGCCAATCCTTCTTAAATTTGTCCTTGAACATATGACAGTTTAGACTTAAAAATTTTTAAGGTGAAAATATTAATAGTTTCAGGCTTTGAACCATGAACTGTCGGAAAATACCATTATTTTTGACATGGTGAAAAATTCATGGGGTTCATTTTTGTTCTGATGGGGAGTCCTTGGGAGAAGGTTAATTCTGTCCGGCTCTTTCTTTCCTTTTTTTTTTTTTTTTTTAATTTATTAGAGGGACAGAGATCACAAGTAGGCAGAGTGGCAGGCAGAGAGAGGAAGGAAAGCAGGCTCCCTGCTGGGCAGAGAGCTGGATGTGGGGCTCTATCCCAGGGCCCTTGAATCATGACCTGCGCTGAAAACAGAGGCTTTAACCCACTGAGCCACCCAGGCACCCCCCTGTCTGACTCTTTCTTAAATTCTGCATCATGTTTATAAGTACTGAGCTTAGTTTTGTTTAATATTTTTTTTTAAGTAGGCTCCACGCCTACCATGGAGCCCAGTTTGAGGCTTGAACTCAAAACCCTGAAATCAAGATGTGAGCTGAGATCAAGAGTCAGACATTTAACTGACTGAGCCATCCAGGTGCCCCTAGTTTTAATTTTAATTTGAGTAGAACCAGTATTTCGATGATACTTTTTAACATTTCTATAGCTCCAAGAAAGGCAGATAGACTTTTCTTAGGGCTTGTGTTGAAAGTGTTAATCAATTTGGGAAATATTCCTTGTTAATACTGCGTTCTAGTAAGAAGAATATGGAATGTCCTCTCATTTATTTAAGTGTCCTTCAGTCTCTTTTAGTGATATTTTGTATTTTTAATGTATGGGTCTTGCACATCTTTTGTTAAATTCATTCCTAAGTGTTTTATTCTTTTTGTTCTTTTAAATGGATTTTTTTCTTAATTTCTTATTTGAAATGTTCAATGGTAATGTATAGGAACAGTTGACTTATGTATATTGATCCTGTGTCCTGAACCTTGCTAATCTAGTTTTTTTCATAGGAAAAGGGTTTTTGTTTGTTTGTATGTGCATGTGCAATCCTTATGTGTATGTGTGTGGAATCCTTAGGGTTTTGTGTATGCAAGATAATATCATCTGTAAGTAGAGATTATGTCATTTCCAAATAGAAATTTACTTTTTCCTTTTGAGTCTGGATAACTTCTATTTCTTTTTCTTCTCAAGTTTTTCTTGCTTAAACATACAGTACAGTGTTGAATAGAAGTGAGGAGAGAGGACATCTTTGTGATTTGTAATCCCAGGCGGAACGCATATGGCCATTCACTGTTAAGTATGATGTTAGATTCGTGCTTTCATAGATGGTCTTTATTGCGTTGATGAAGCTTGCTTCTATTTCTGGTTTGTTGGGTTTTGTCACATAATTTTTTGATTCTGTTAAGATAATTGTGTGGGTTTTGTTTTTTATTCTGCTAATATTATGTGTTATGTTGGTTGATTTTAAGATATTAAATGAATTTTGTATTCCTGGGGTAAATCGCATTTGCCATGGCATATATTTTGTTTTCTTTTTGGCAGGATTCAAACTGAATCAGACTGAATTAATTCTGCCTGGTTCTTCCTTAAATTTTGCATCTGTCTTGTTTTATTAACACTGACCTCATAGAATGAGTTGAGGTCAGTTTTTTGGAAGAGTTAGTGTAAGATTGGTATTAATTCTTCTTGAAATGTTTGTTGGAATTCAGGGAAGCCACTTGAACCTGGGCTTTTATTGTGGGAAGTTTAATTATTATAGACCTATTTGTATTTTCTCTGTCATCTTGAGTCAGTTTTGGTAGTTTGTGTGTTTCTAGGAATCTGTCCATCTTATCTAGGTTTTCTAATTTGTTGGCATAGAGTTGTTCCTAGTATTCTCTTATAATCCTTTTTATTTCTGTAAGGTCAGTAGTAATGTCTCCTTTTTCATTCCTGGTTTTAGCAGTTTGAGTCTTATCTCTTTGTCTAGCTAAGGGTTTGTGATCTTTTCAAAGAACCAACTTCTGCATTTGTTGATTTTCTTTCTCTCTTTTTTTATTCTCTATCTTGTTTATCTCCATTTAGATATTCATTATTTTCTTCTGCTTTAAAGAAAAATTTAGTTCCTTTTCTAGTTCTTCTTTTTCTAGTTCCTTAAGGTATAAATTTATTTTGTATTAATTTTTTATTTTAATTCCAGGATAGTTACATACAGTGTTGTATTAGTTTCAGGTGTACAATATACTAACTAATTCAACAGATCTGTACATTACTCAGTGTTTATCGTGATAAGTGTACTCTTAATCCCCATCACCCATTTCCTTCATCTCTCCACCCAGCTCACCCCTGGTAACCATCAGTTTGTTCTCTATAGTTAAAAATCTGTTTCTTGATTTGTCTCTCTCTCTTTGTTTTCCTTTAATCATTTGTTTTGTTTCTTAAATTGCACATATGAGTGAAATCATATGATATTTGTCCTTCTCTGACTGACTTATTTCACGTAGGATTATACTCTCTAGATCCATTTATGTTGTTATAAGTGGCAAGGTTTCATTTTTGATGGATGAATAATATTCCATTATGTATACACACATGTATATCACATCTTCTTTATCCATTCATCTATTGATGGACAACTTGGATTGCTTCCATAATTTGCCTATTGTAAGTAATGCTGCAGTAATCATAGGGGTGCATATATCTTTCTGAATTAGTTTTCATATTTTTAGATAAATAACCAGAAATACAATTCCTGGATCATAGGGTAGTTCTATTTTTAACTTTTTGAAGAAGCTCCATACTGTTTTCCACAGTGGCTGCACCAGGATGCATTCCCACCAATAGTGCATGAGTGTTCCTTTTCTTCACAACTTCACCAGCAGTTCTTTTTGGATTTTTGATTTTAGCCATTTTAACAGGTGTGAGGTGGTATCTCATTGTAGTTTTGATTTGCATTTCCCTAATGAGTGATGTTGAGCATCTTTTCATGTGTCTGTTGGCCAAATGTCTTCTTTAGAGAAATGTCTGTTAAAGTCTTCTTGTCCATTTTTTTTTATTTTAAAAGATTTTATTTATTTATTTGACAGAGAGAGATCACAAGTAGGCAGAGAGGCATAAGAGTGAGACGGGGGGAAGCAGGCTCTCTGCTGAGCAGAGAGCCCTATGTGAGGCTCGATCCCAGGATCCTGGGATCATGACCCGAGCTGAAGACAGAGGCTTTAACCTACTGAGCCACCCAGGCGCCCCTCTTGTCCATTTTTTGATTGGATTATTTGTGTTTTTATTGAGTTGTATCAGTTCTGTATATATTTTGAATACTAGTGCTTTATCGGATATGTCATTTGCAAATATCTTCTCCCATTCAATACATTGTTTTTGGATTGTTGGTTCTTTCCTTCTCTGTGCAGAAGCTTTTGGTTTTGAAGTAGTCCCAGTAGTTTATTTTTGCTTTTCTTTCCCTTGCCTCAGGAGACATATCTTAAAATTTTGCTATGGCTGTTGTCAAAATAATGACTATCCGTGTGGTCTTCTAGGATTTTTATGGTTTCAGTTCTCACATTTCGGCCTTTAGTACATTTTGAGTTTATTTTTTCTGTATGGTATAAGAAAGTTGGGGCGCCTGGGTGGCTCAGTGGGTTAAGCCGCTGCCTTTGTCTCAGGTCATGATCCCAGGGTCCTGGGATCGAGTCCCACATCGGGTTCTCTGCACAGCAGGGAGCCTGCTTCCCTCTCTCTCTCTCTGCCTGCCTCTCCATCTACTTGTGATTTCTCTCTGTCAAATAAATAAATAAATAAATAAAATCTTAAAAAAAAAAAAAAAGTCATCCAGTTTCATTCATTTGCAGGTAGCTGTCCAGTTTTACCAATCCCCTTTGCTGAGGACACTGTCTTTCTTCCATTGTATATTCTTTCTTATTTTGTTGAAGATTAGTTGACCATGTAATTAATGGTTTTACATCTAGGTTTTCTATTCTGTTCCATTGATCTATGTGTCTGTATTTATGCCAGTCCTATACTGCTTTCGTTACTACAGCTTTGTAACATAATTTGAAGTCTGGAATTTTGATACCTTGTTTCACTTTACTTTTTCAAGAGTTCTTCCGCCATTTAGGGTCTTTTGTGGTTCCATACAAATTTTAGAATTGTTTGTTCTAGTTCTGTTAAAAATGCTGCTGGTATTTTGAATGGGGTTGTGTTTAATCTGTACATTGCTTTAGTTAGTATAGACATTTTAACAATGTTTGTTCTTACAATCCATGAACATGGAATATCTTTCCATTTCTTTGTGTTGTCTTCAGTTTTTTTTCATCAGCATTTTATAGTTTTCAGAGAACGGGTCTGCATAGTACCTATTTCCATAAGGTATGAGTTTAGAGTGTTGATTTGATATCTTTCTTTTTTTAATGTAGGCATTCACAGCTATACATTTCCAACTACACACTTCTTACACTGCATCTTCTTCCAACTACACACTTCTTACACTTATCCCACAAGTTTTGATAGAAAGTAATTCATTTTCATTTTTCTCAAATTATTTTCTAAATTCTCTTGTGATTTTTTTCTTTGACTTATTAGGTTTTTTTTTTAAGATTTTGTTTATTTAGGGGCGCCTGGGTGGCTCAGTGGGTTAAGCCGCTGCCTTCGGCTCAGGTCATGATCCCAGGGTCCTGGGATCGAGTCCCGCATCGGGCTCTCCGCTGAGCGGAGAGCCTGCTTTCCTCTCTCTCTCTCTCTCTCTCTCTCTCTCTCTGCCTGCCTCTCTGCCTACTTGTGATCTCTGTCTGTCAAATAAATAAATTAAAAAATCTTAAAAAAAAAAAAAAGATTTTGTTTATTTATTTGACAGGGATCACAAGTAAGCAGAGAAGCAGGCAGAGAGAGAGGAGGAAGCAGGCTCCCTGCTGAGCAGAGAGCCTGATGCGGGGCTCAATCCCAGGACCCTGGGATCATGACCTGAGCTGAAGGCAGAGGCTTTAACCCACTGAGCCACCCAGGTGTCCTGACTCATTAGTTTTTTAAGGGTTATTTCATTCTTACGTGTTTTTGAATTTTCTATTTTTTTTCTTGTTGATTTGCAGTTTCATTTCATTGTAATCAGAAGTGATACTTTGTACGATTTCAGTCTTTTAAAATTTTGATAGTTGCTTTGTGTCCTAAGATATGATCAGTCTTGGAGAATATTCCACATACACTTGAGAAGAATGTATGTTCTGCTATAATTGGATGCCTCCGTGTTCTACAGATGTCTGTTCAAGTCGTCTATTTCCTTGTTGATCTTCTGCCTTGTAATGTTATTGAAAATGGGGCTTTGAAGTCTATTGTTGGATAATGTCTTTGTTTCTTCAATTCAATGAATTTTGTTTCTTATTTTTTGAGATTCCTTTAAGGGAATATATGTTTAAATTTTTTATGTCTTACTAATAAATTAATCAGTTTATCATTACAAAATAACAATTTTTTTAACGATTTTATTTATTTATTTGACAGAGAGAGAGAAATCTCAAGTAGGCAGAGAGGCAGGTGGGGTGGGGGGAATGTAGGCTCCCCGCTGAGCAGAGAGCAGGATGTGGGGCTGTATCCCAGGACCCTGAGACCATGACCTGAGCCAAAGCCAGAGGCCCAACCCACTGAGCCTCCCAGGCACCCCTCTAAGAATATTTTATATTTATTTTGTCTGACACTAAGTTGCTACTCTAGCACTCTTTTGTGTACTGTTTACACAGTATGTTTTTTCTGTCCTTTTACATTCAACCTATTTGGGTTTTTGAATTTAAATTGTGTCCTCCTCGCCTGGGTGGCTCAGCTGGTTAAGCGGCTGCCTTCAGCTCAGGTCATGATCCCAGCGTCCTAGGATCGAGTCCCTCATGAGGCTCCTTGCTCAGTAGGGAGCCTGCTTCTCCCTCTGCCTCTGCCTACCACTCTGTCTGCTTGTGCTCACTCTCACTCCTCTCTCTCTTTGACAAATAAATAAATAAAATTTAAAATAAAATAAATTGTGTCCTCTGGGGCTCTTGGGTGGTTCAGTGAAGTGTCTGCCTTCAGCACAGGTCATGAGCCCTGCCTTGGGCTCCCTGCTCAGTGGAGAGTCTGCTTTTCCGTCTGCTTCTACTCCTGCTTAGTTCTCTCTTTCAATAAATAAATAAAATCTTAAAAAGAAATAAAGTGTGTCTTTTGTAGACACCTTATATTTGTATCATTTTAAGAAAACTCCCTTCTCATCTCTGCCTTTTGATTGGAGTGTTCAGTTTATTACTTTTAATTTAATGACTGATAAGGTCAAATTTATGTCCATCTTTTTGCTATTTGTCTTCTTTATGTCTTACAGCTTTGTTTTGTTTCTTTCTCCTTTACTGCTTTGTTTTGTGTTATGTATTTTCTAGTATCCCATTTGATTCCCTTATTTCTTTTTTAATACCTTTTCGAATTTTTATCTAGTTCTTTCCCTGGGGATTATAATTAACATCTTGACATAAAATGATGTATTTCAGATTAATGCCAATTTAACCTTAATAGTATGTAAATCTTTGCTCTAATTTAGATAGCTCCATTCTCTCAGTCTCCGGTGTATTCTTATTGTCATACAAATTATACCTTTTAGGGACACCTGTCTGTCTCAGTTGGTGTAGAGCATGTGACTCTTGATCTCGGGGTTATGAGTTTGAGACCCATGTTGGGTATAGAGATTACTTAAATATAAAATCTTTAAAAAAAAAATCAGGATGTCTGAGTGCTATGGTCAGTTAAGCATCCTACTTTTGGTTTTGGCTCAGGTAGCAATCTCAGGGTCGGGTGATTGAGCCCTGTGTCAAGCTCCATACTCAGCACGAAGTCCACTTGAGTTTCTCTCCCTCTCCCTCTGCCCCTCCCCACCATGTGCAGTCTCTCTCTGAAATAAACAAATCTTTTAAAAAAATCAAAAACAGATTACACCTTTTATACATTATGAGCCCATCAGCATAATGTTTTGATTTTTGTTTTACGCAGTTGTCTTTTAGAATTAGATTAAAGGGATGCCTGGGTGGTTCAGTTGGTTAAACAACTTCCTCCAACTCAGGTCATTATCCTAGAGTCCCAAGATTGAGTCCCTAATTGGGCTCCCCGCTCAGTGGGGAGTCTTCTCCCTCTGACTGGGGCCGCTCTCATGCTTTCTCATTGTCTCTCAAGTAAATAAACCAAATCTTTAAAAAATAAAATAAAATAAAATTAGATTTAAAAGGGGGTACCTGGGTGGCTCAGTTGGTTAAGCACCCAACGCTTGATTTTGACTTAAGTCATGATCTCAGGGTCATGAAATCATGTGCTCAGTGGGGAGACTGCTCGAAATAGAATTTCTCCCTCTGCCCTTCCCACCCCACACCCGTACTGTCTCCCAAATAAATAAATCTTCTTTTTTTAAAGATGTTATTTATTTATTTGAGAGAGAGATCACAAGTAGGCAGAGAGGCAGGCAGAGAAAGAGGGGGAAGCAGTCTCCCCACCGAGCATGTGGGGCCTGATCCCAGGACCCCAAGATCATGACCTGAGCTGAAGGCAGAGGCTTTAACCCAACTGAGCCACCCAGGCGCCCCACAGATAAATAAATCTTTAAAGGATAAAAAATAACAGAAAATAAGGAAGGAAAGCATTACAAATGAAAATATGTTTATATTGTTATCTGTAGAGTTATGTTTACTGGTGTTTATTATTTCTTTATGTGGACTTATATTACTGTCTAGGGTCCTTTATTTTACTTGAAATGAATTTAATGCAGGCCAGATGTGTTAGCAGTGAATTTTCTTATTTTGTATTTATCTTTATTGAAGGATAATTTTCCTGCCTGTACAATTTTTCTTTTTTTTTTTCTAAGATTTTATTCATTTGACAGACAGAGATCACAAGTAGGGAGAGGGGAAGGGAAGCAGGCTCCCCACTGAGCAGAGAGCCCGATGCAGGGCTTGATCCCAGGACCCTGAGATCATGACCTGAGCCGAAGGCAGAGGCTTGAACCCACTGAGCCACCCAGGCGCCCCTCCTGCCTGTACAATTCTTTGCTGACTTTTTCTCTTCCAGCACTCTGAATGTTGTAACACAGTCTTCTACTTTCACTGATTTGTAGTTAGAAATCAACTGACATCTTTACTGAAAATCCCTTACACAAAAGGAGTCCCTTCTGTTTTGCTTCTTTCGAGATTCTCTGCCTTGGGGTGCCTGGGTGGCTCAGTGGGTTAAAGTCTCTGCCTTCAGCTTGGGTTGTGGTCCCGGGGTCCTGGGATTGAGTCCCACATCAGGCTCTCTGCTCCGTGGAGAGCCTGCTTCCCCCTCTCTCCCTGCCTATCTCCCTTTCTACTTGTGATCTCTGTCTGTCAAATAAATAAATAAAACCTTTAAAAAAAAAGATTCTCTGTCTTTTCATAGTTTGACTATGACATATGTAGGCATGGGTCTCTGATTTTATCCTACGTAGTGTTCATTGAGCTTCGTGTATGTGCAGATTAATGTTCACCAAATTTGGGGAGATTTTTGGGGGTTTTTTTTGGGGGGTTTTTGTTTTGTTTTGTTTTGTTTTTTTACAATGAGAGAGAGAGCATGAGAGGGGGACAGAGGGAGAAGGAGAAGCAGGCTCCCCACTGAGCAGGAAGCCCAATGCACGGCTCTATCCCAGGACCCTGAGATCACAATCTGAGCAGAAGGCAGATGTTCAACCCATTGAGCCTGTAGGTACCCCAACCATTATTTATTTGAATATTTTTTCTGCCTCTTTTCCCCCTCTCCTTCAGGGACTCCCATCATGCATATATTGGTATTCTCATTGTTCCACAAGTCTCTGAAATTCTGTTTACTTTTTTCATTCTTTTTTGCTCTGTTCCTCAGTCTAAATAATGTCATTTTATCTTTTTTCAAGTTACCAATTCTCTCTCTCTCTCTCTTTTTTTTTTTAAAGATTTATTTGACAGAGAGATCACAAGTAGACAGAGAGGCAGGCAGAGAGGGAGAGAGAGAGAGTCTCTCTCTCTTTTTTTGCCTGCGTATTTTAGTCTGTTTGGGCTTCTATAGACAAAAGACTGGGTGGCTTATAGAGAATAGAAACCTATTCATCACAGTCGAAGGCTGGATGTCTGATGTCAGTGTGCCAGCATGTTCAGATGAAGGCTCTCTTCTGGGTCACAGACTTCTCACTGTACTCTCACGTGGCAGAAGGAGCTAGGGATCTGTCTGGAGCTACTTTACTAAGGCATTACTTCCATTCATGAGGGTTCCACCTTCATGACTTAAGTATCTCCCAAAGGCCAGACTTCCTAATGTCATCACACTGGGCATTATGATTTTGACACATGAAAGTGGGGAAGGAGAAGGAGACACAAACGTTCACACTCTACTGCTGCTCAATTTGCTCTTTCCTTTCAGGAAACCTCTCTAGTGAATTTTTTATTTCAGTTATTATGTTTTTCAACTACAGAATTTCTATTTTGTGAGATACCATTTTCATAATTTCCTTTAATTCTTTAGATGAGTTTTTTAGATCTTTGGATATACTTTTAATATTCATTTAATGTCTTCATTTAGTAAGTACAACTTCTTGGCTTACTTAAGGACATTTTCCATTGATTTTTCTTTAACCTTGGCCCATGCTTTCTTGTTTCTTTGTGTATCTTATAACTCTTCTTCAAAACACATATTTTAAATAAAATGATGCAGCAACTCTAGAAATCAGAATCTGTGGTCCCCAGGGTTTGTTGTTGCTGCTGGCTGCTGTGCTGTTTTGTTTCGTGACTTTTTTGGACTAATTCAGTAAAGATTGTATTCTTTATCATGTGAAGTCTTTTTGAAATGTCTGCTTGGTCGACATAGTAATTAATGACTGGACACAGATTTCCTTAACCTTTTTAAACCAGCAAGTCTTCTAGCATTTGTCAAAAGATTTTTGTATGTGCTGGGCATACCTTCTCTTCCTAGTCTTAAGTAGGAGTTTACAACTCTTGCTTTCACAGAACCTCAGGGTAAGCCAAAGGTGAGAGCTGAGGGCCTTCTTAACTGGAGGCTTAGCTTTTGGTGGGAAAAAAAAATAAAACCCAGAAAGTTCATTACACTTTGAGTGACATGTGAAGTGTTTAACATAAAGTTTATATACTGTCATTCTCTCCCATATTAGCTATAGTTTATTATTAGCAGAATGAAAAGTTTGTTTCATGGACTTTCAGGTACAAATAAATAAAGGGGTTAAACAGTTGACAAGTATACAGATCTATACGGCAGGAAAACACCCCAGAGGAAATCTGTTTCTTCTGATATAGAGCAATTATAGACAAATAAAATCTAACTTAAGGCTTTTGGCTAATCAGCTAATCAGGATCTTTAGTTTATTAGATCATAGAGTTAGGGATTGAGTTTGAATTCTGGAGTCAAACTGCCTGAGTTTGAATCTAGACTTTACCTTTATGAGAACTTGGACAAGACATGGAACCTTTTCATGCTGCACTTTTCTTATTAGCACCTTCCTTATTGGGAGGATTTAGTCATTATATAACAAGGCCTTAGATCAGTACCTGACAAATATTATGCACTGTATATATACAAAAGAAGAGAGAGTGGTTTCATGAATCCCTTTGTACCTAATGCTTGTGTTCAACAATGATCAGCCACTGGATTATCATATTTCATTTGTAATCTTACCCTCTCTCATTAATTATTTTCAAGCATATACATTATATAATTTCATCAATAAATATCTTGTCATATATCTATAGCATGTTTTTTAATGTTGAGTATATTACCATGGTTTCAGCTAAAAATCAGTAAAAAGCCTTAATATTATCAAATGTTGGCTTGGTATTTGTTTCCCTGGTTGATTCATATGTTATGATTGGTTAATATTGTCTCCTAGGTCACTTTTAGGCTAGAGTTTCCCGCATCCCTCTTTTTTTCTCCTTATAATAATTTGTTGAAGAAACCCACGTTATTTGTACTTTCTTTGTACTGTTATTTGTACTTACTTGTACTGTTGCCCAGCAGAGTAGCCACTAGCCACATATGGCTATTGAGACCTGAAATGTAACTAGTCCAAATTGGGATGCCCTGTAAATTTAAAATGCGTGTCCTGGGTGGCTCAGTGGCACCTGGGAGCCTCTGCCTTCAGCTCAGGTCGTGATCTCACGGTCCTGGGATCGAGCTCCACATTGGGCTCTCTGCACAGTGGGGAGCCTGCATTCCCTCTCTCGCTCTGCCTGCCTCTCTGCCTACTTGTGATCTCTCTCTGTCGAATAAAAAATAAAACTTAAAAAAATAAAAATAAAAAAGATAAAATGCAAGTCATGTTTCAAAATCTTAGTACAAAAGATAGTGTTCATTAATAATTTTTACATTGATTGTGTGTTGAGATTATAATATTGCATATATATTAGACTGAATAATATTAAAAATTTCATGTGTTTCCTTTTATTTTAATGGGTCTGCTAGAAACCTTAAGTTACAAATGTGACTTGCAATACATTTCTATTGGACAATAAACTTCTATTGATTTAGAATTTCATACAACATGGATTTTATTCATTGTTAAATAAGGGTTATTTAAGACATTTCTCTGTCCTCTGTATTTCCAGTATATTATTAGTTGGATCTGGAGGCTTAATCAGATTCTGATTTGATTCTTTTCAAAATGTTTTTGGCGTATATCTGGTATATACCTCCAGAAGGCACATAATGGCCTCATTGTGGCCTGTTTGGTATATTAGCAGTCACTTATGACCCTTTAATTCATTAGAGGTTGCAAAATGATGATGTTCTAATTTTCGTTGTTCCTTTCCATGTATTAGCTGAAATCCTTCCATAAAGAGAAATCTCTCCTCAGCAACTGTGTGATCACAATCTATTACTATGCAAGCTATAAATATTTTCCATAGGAAACGGACAAAAGGTTAATTCTTTCTATTTATTTATCAGTTTCCAGGCATCCTCCAAAAATATTGAGTATTTTTATAGTAATGTATGGAATCATGAATTTAAATGTGTGTTTTTGAAACCCATTGTTTATTATCCTCACGGATGTTCAAATTATCCCATTATTGTTAAGTAGTGGGAGCCTCTTCCAAGTTTCTCCTGCATCTTAGATATGATCTTAGTAGTCTCCCTTGCCTTTGGTATCATAGAATGTTCCAGGCCTTTTTCCTTTTAGTGGTAAGTAATATTTAGAGGCCACATTTTAGCTTGCATCATGTTACCTTATTAGTTATTGTCTGTATTTTTAGGCCTTTTCCATGGATGAAACTAGGAAATATATTTTATTTTCTTCCTTAAAACTAAAATAATTCATGAGTTTATACTGATACTTCGAATTCAAATTTGGATCTATGAAGTTACTGCATCATCTCACCAATATCACATTATATCTTCTTTCTGTCATGCCAAATTTATTGGTTCTCAGTTGCGTCAATATACTAATTTGCTTTAGCAAACACTATGCACACAGCAGTTACAAAATAGCATTTTCTTCACTACCACCAACAGTATGATTATTTATTGCAAAACAGTTTTTGCTTTTTGCCGTTCTTTTTCTACTTGGGGTATATTTCACAAAGGATATACAGAAAATTGTTGTTTTAAAGTCACTTAAAATATTTCATCTTTGATGAATGTCTGTGCTTCAAACTGGTTTCATTTTCCTTTTAATTTTTAGGGAAGACTTTACAATTTTAATTTTTTTCATAATACGTTGACATGGTCTACAAAACAGGAAATATTCAAGAGAGTCTAGCTTCTAATTCCAGTCCTCTGCACTCTCTTTGTTCCCTTCTTCTTCTAACAGGTAACCAGTAAAAAAATTGTATGGCTTCTTCTTGCATTTTTTTACACAAGCACATGTATAATTCATATCCTGACCGAAAAAGTTCTCCAGAGTGCCCATGATTTCTTAATTTTTTCTTGCTCAAAGACAGACCTTACGATATTCTGTATCTACAATCTGAATGATAAACTGTATGTTTTATTAAGTCATATTCTGTAGATTTAGTACTGAGAAAGAGCAGATAGTATAGATAAGCCAGAGTTTTGAGGGAGAAAGGATGATTTGGGTAGAAACTACTAGCTGTTATCAGATGTTAGGACCTTTCTAGGGAAGGAGGAAACCATGCTGTTTTACTCCAGATAATATAGTAAGACCAATATTTCAAAATTAAAGAAAGCCAGATTTTAAATAATCTGAAAAGAAAATCCTGCTTCAAGTAAAAATCAGGAAATTGAATGGGCTTCGTCTTATGGTTTTAAGTTCTTATCGCTGGAGAGATTCCCTCAGGCTCTGAGGGTTGAACTGGTTGACTTCAGTGGTCATTTGGTGATTCTGATTTCTGGAGTATTCCTCCAGTTTTATATGTATCATTCTGCCCAACAGGTCTCACTGTGTAGTGCCTGGGTGATCACAGTGTATTTATTTTAGGATCCCGTGACATTTAAAGATGTGGCTATAGACTTCACGTTAGAAGAGTGGAGGTTGATGGACCCTTCACAGAGGAACCTACACAAGGATGTGATGCTAGAGAATTATAGGAATCTTGTCTCCCTGGGTAAGAATAACTTCCGGTTCCCGTACCTACCCACTTGATCAGGTATGCTGAAGATACAGAGCCTCTAAAGTACTTAACTGACCTGCGGTTAGAGTTTAGGCATTCAAATCTCAAATGAGGGGGATGTTTTGGGGATCATGCTATCCCTTGCTCTTAATTAAGTGGCCCATCCATTGTAGAGTAAGAAATACATATTTCATTGGCATCTTGGGAGGTTGTTGACAGCTCCCCAGATTTAGAACTGAACTTTTTTCTGATCATTTTTATAAATGGGAGTTATCAGTACCTCCAGAAAGAAAAGAACAGATGTGTTCGTTTTTTTTCCAAACATAGATTATTCCAGTGATCTGTAATCCCAGAAAACCTAGAATCATAGTGTTGGGCTCCTTTGTAATCATCCGTAACACCACTGTACAATAGAATGTTCTGTGTCTGTGCTGTCCAGTATGACAGGCACTAGATATTTGGGGCTGCTGAGAACCTGAAATCTGGCTAGTCCAATGGAATAACTGAATTTTAAATTTTATATAGTTTTAACTAACTTAAATTTAAATAGCCATCTGTGGGGTGCCTGGGTGGCTCAGTGGGTTAAGCTGCTGCCTTCGGCTCAGGTCATGATCCCAGGGTCCTGGGATTGAGCCCCATGTCAGGCTTCCTGCTCAGCAAAAAGCCTGCTTCTCCCTCTCCCACTCCCTCTGCTTGTGTTCCCCCTCTTGCTGTGTCTCTCTCTGTCAAATAAATAAAATCTTTTTTTAAAAGTAAAGGAATGAAATGTGTTCTCAAAATGAAAAGGAGGCTGCTATGAATGAAGCCTAAGTAAGCAGGAGACTGTGTAGACAACCGCCTGCCTACTCAGAGCTTTGTAGGTGATAGTAACCATTTGGATTTTAATCAAAGCAAGTGTGAAGGCATTGAAGGACTTTAATCAAGGATTTTTCGGAAGTAACTGTGTGTGTGGAAATCGAGCTTGAGGACATTAAACCAGGTAATGAGGTTGTTACGATAGTCTAGGCAGAGATTGTATCTTGGGTTAAGCTGATAGTGGAGATGGAATCCACAAATTGGATTCTAGTTCACTTGAGAATTTTATCATGATGCCATCGGTAACTCAGTAGGTGTTATACATATTCTTTTCATGTATCAATATTACAGATTTTTAAATCAAGTATAATTAACATAGTTTTATATGAGTTTCAGGTGTACAATGTAATGATTCAGTAATTCTGTTCATCACTCGGTGCTCATCAAGATAAATGTGCTCTTGGGCACCTGGGTGGCTCAGTGGGTTAAGCTGCTGCCTTCGGCTCAGGTCATGATCTCAGGGTTCTTGGATCGAGTCCCGCATCGGGCTCTCTGCTCAGCAGGGAGCCTGCTTCGCTCTCTCTCTCTCTCTCTCTCTCTGCCTCTCCGTCTACTTGTGATTTCTCTCTGTCAAATAAATAAATAAAATCTTTTAAAAAAAAAAGATAAATGTGCTCTTAATCTCCTTTGCCTATTTCACCCATCCCCCACCTGTCTCCCCTCTGGTGGCCACCAGTTTGTTCTCTGTATTCGAGAGTCTGGGGTTTTCTTTAATCTCTTTTTTTCATTGTTCATTATTTTGTTTCCTGTATTAAACTCTGACTGACTTATTTCACTTAGCATAATACCCTCTAGGTCCATCTATGTTGTTGCAAATGGCAAGATTTCATTCTTTATCGTGGCCAAGTAATATTCCATTGTATGTACACACTACATCGCCTTTATCCATTCCTCTGTCAGTGGACACTTGGGTGGCTTCCATAGCTTGACTATTGTAAAAAATGCTGCAGTAAACATAGGGGTGCATATATCTTTTCAAATTAGTGTTTTTGTTTTATTTGGGTACGTACCCAGTAGTGGAATGAGTGGATCATAATTGGGGTTTTTTTGTTTTTTTTTTAAGATTTTATTTATTTATTTGACAGAGAGAGATCACAAGTAGGCAGAGAGGCAGGCAGAGAGAGAAGAAGGGAAGCAGGCCCCATGCTGAGCAGAGAGCCCGATGCGGGACTCGATCCCAGGACCCTGAGATCATGACCTGAGCCGAAGGCAGCAGCTTAACCCACTGAGCCACCCAGGCGCCCCTGATAATTGTTTTAAAGTTTTTGAGGAACCTACCTACTCTTTCCCACAGTGGCTGCACCAATTTACATTGGTGGTGAATGAGGGTTCTTTTTTTTTTTTTTTTTTTTTTGAGGGTTCCTTTTTCTTCACATCCTCACCAACATTTCTTATTTGTTGTGTTTTTTAATTTCAGCCTTTCTGGCATGTGTGAGGTGATATCTCATTGTGGTTTTAATTTGCATTTTCCTGATGGGTAGTGATGTTGAGCATCTTACCATGTTTCCATCAGCCGTTCTCTATTTCTTCAGAAAAATGTGTTTTCCTGCCTTCTCCCCATTTTCAATTGAATCATTTGTTTTTTGGGTGCTGAGTTAAGTTCTTTATTTTGGATGTTAAGCCCTTATCAAATATATCATTTACAATTATCATCTCCCATTCAGTAGGTTGTCTTCTTGTTTTGTGGATGATTTCCTTCACTCTGCATAAAGTTTTTTAGCTTTGTGTGATCCCAGTAATTTAATTTTTCCTCTGATTTCGTTGCCTGAGGAGATATATCTAGAAAAATGTTCTGTGCCCACTGTTAAAGAAATCACTGCCTATGTTCTCTTCTAGGAATTTTATGATTTGAGCTCCCACACTTAGGTGTTTAATCCATTTTGAGTTTATTTTTCTGCATGGTGTAAGAAAGGGGTCCAGTTTCACTCTTTGGATGTAGCTGTCCAGTTTTCCCAGCACTGTTTGTTGAAGACACGGTCTTTTCCCCGTTATATATTCTTGCGTCCTTTGTTAATTGACCATATAAATATGGGATTATTTCTGGACTCTCTGTTCTGTCCTGTTGCATTGATCTATGTCTGTTTTTGTGCCAGTATTACACTGTTTTGATTACTGCCACATTATAATATATCATGAAATCTGAGACTGAAACCCCCAGCTTTGTTCATTTCTCTCTCTTTTTTTTTTTTTTAAAGGAATTGGTGATCATAACCTGAGCCAAAATCAAGAGGCAGATGCTTAACTAACTGAGCCACCTAGGAGCCCTTGTTCTTTTTTTTTAAGGTTGCTTTGGCTATGTGGGGTCTTCTCTAGTTCCATAGAAATTTGAGATTATTTGTTCTAATTCTATGAAATATGTAGGTGGTATTTTAATAGGAATTACATTGAATATGTATATTCCTTTGGGTAGTATGGACATTTTACCAGTACTGGTTCTTCCATTCCATAAGCATGGAATACCTTTCCATTTGTTTGTGTCATCTTCAGTCATTTTCATTAACATTAAGTGTTGAAAGTATTACATATTTTAAAGCATCTGCCTTTGGCTCAGGTCATGATCCCAGGATTCTGGGATCCAGTCCTACATCGGGCTCCTTGCTCACCGGGAAACCTGCTTCTCCCTCTGCTGCTTCTCCCTCTGCTTGTGCACTCTCTCCCCCTCTATCTGACAATTAAATAAAATCTTTAAAAAATAAAAATAATTAGAAAAAAGAAAATGTGTATTTTTACAAGAGTAAATGAAAAGTGACATTAGATAGTTTAGATGACTCTTAGGAGAAGATACCCCCCACCACCATGAAGAGGGAAAGAGAAATGGGGCAGTAGCTACAGGAAAGTACGGAATGAAGAACAAAACTTTTTTGTCTTATATTTGAGATGGGAGTTTTTATGGCATATTTGAGTGCTGATAAGAATAATGCCATAGTGGAGAGGGAGAAATTGATGTTGCAAGACCAAGATGGGACTCAGTGAAGAATGAAAACTAAAGTGTGTGAGAAGATTAAAGGGCATAAATTCAAGAAAGGAAAAGGAGGGATTTACCACTGATAGACAAATAGGCCGCCTCTTCTGCTGTAACACTAGGAAGGATGGAGAAGGCAAGTGCAGATAATAGGTCAACCCTTGATAGGAAGATCAAGGCATTATAATAGATTCTGAATTGAAAGAAAAATAAGAAGCAAGACCATCAGCTTATGGTGAGGAGAAAAGAAAGAGCTGTGAGAGAGGGAAAGACAGATATTTTTAAGATATGTTGATTTCATTAGGGAAGCCATGATGGCCTGATGCTTTTTTTTTTTTTTTTTTTTTCAATTCGACAGAGATCACAAGTAGTCAGAGAGGCAGGCTGAGACCTAGAGGGGAAGCAGGCTCCCCGCCAAGCAGTGAGCCTGATGTGGGGCTCAATCCTAGGACCCCGAGATCATGACCTGAGCCGAAGGCAGAGGCTTTAATCCACTGAGCCACCCAGGCGCCCCTTAAATCTGTTTCTATTATCTGTTTTTTTCTCTTGGATTTTTTCTTTCTCTCTCTCTCTCTCTCTCTCTCTCTCTCATTCTTTTAAGATTTATTTGAAAGAGAAAGAGAATGGGGACAGGGAGGGGAGAGAGCAAAACTTAAACACTCTCTTTGGCTCAGCAAAGAGCCCAGTGCAGGGCTTGATCTCAAAACCCTCCAAGCCGAAACCAGGACTCGGACACTCACCAGCTGCACCACCCAGGTGCCCCTCTCTTGACTTATTTCTAATGAGACTTTTATCTTCTTGTATGCCTATTGTTCTTCATTGTCAAGCATTAATATGAAAACCTGTAAAAATAGTTTGAGCTTCTGGATTGTGTAATCTTTTTCCATAGAGAATTGTTTGCTTTGGTGGACTGCTAGGGTAAAGGCTGTAACCATCCCCAGTTAAATTAGACATTTAAGTGAACTGGGTTCTAGGGTTCTCCTCTTCGGTATCTTTGAATTCAAATCTTTGTCCTTTTTTTTAAAAAAGGTTTTATTTTTAAGTAATCTCTGCACCCAACATGGGGTTCAATCTTACAGCCCTGAGATCAAGAGTTGCACGGTCTACCAACTGAGCCAGCCAGGCACCCCTCAAATCTTGGTCTTTTTTAAAAAGGTTACACTGTGGGATGGTTGTCTTTAAAACTTGCTTGTATATACAATTTAAAATTTTACTCTTTTTGAAAAATTTATTTATCTAAGAGAGACCGAACATGCGTGCATGCACACGTGGGGGAAGGGGCAGAGGGAGAGGGAGAGAATCCTCAGGCAGACCCTCTGCTGAGTGTGGAGCCCATTGCAAGGCTCAGTCTCACAATCCATGAGATCATGACCTGAGCCAAAACCAAGAGTTGGACACTCACCAACTGAGCCACCCACATGCCCCAATATTTTACCTTTTTTTAAAGGATTTATTTGAGAGTGAACACAAGCAGAAGCAGGAGAGGGAGAGAGAATCTAAAGCAAACTCCACACAGCACAGAGCTCAACCCAGGGCTCAATCTCACAATTCTGAGATCACAACCTGAGCTGAAATTAAGAGCTGGACACTTAACTAACTGTGCCACCCAGGCTCCCCAATAGTTTACTTTTAGAACAATTTTATACTTTTTGTTTTTTTAAGTAGGCTCCACATGGAGTGCAGCGTGGGGCTTGAACTCACAACCCCGAGAAAACCCAAGCTGAGATCAAGAGTCAGTACAGAGCCACTCAGGCTCTCTGTACTTTTATATTTCTTTTAAATTTCTAGTTAATTTTCAGGCAATTATTTCTAAATGTTTAAAAACTAATTAGATCAAAACCTTTTGTGGATAGTGGAATGCTTCATGGCTTTAAGTTCAGTGTGTAAGTAGTTTTTATCCAATTTTTTTGGACAGAATTTTAGGCATGATCTTAAGACATAAAAAGGTTACAAAACTACCCTTCAAAATTACTATATCACTATTTGAAGTATTAATAACTGTAAACATTAATTTTGACTAATTTACTGTTCAGCCTACTTTCTGAAAAATCAAAGTGTTGTTTTCCATTAACGTTTTATTAAAAACTACATAAAAAGATTTGAATAAGCTACTCTGACACGGAAAGTTGAGAAAGCGATCATTTAAAAAGCTAGCAAACGAGTGAGAACAAATAGAAAGTATGGTTGGGAGCAACGTCTGGTTTGTAGAGTAAATGGGAATCAAAAAATAATCACAACCTATGAAGAAAGGCCTGGGAAAAAAAGTTTATTATAAAGGGAACGAGAAGAGAAGTATTTGAGATACTTAAATTCTAGGAGGGTTACCATGAATGAATTTTTTTGTAGGGGAAAATTGAATTTGCTGCTTTGGTTTTTGGCTCAACTAGCCTCCTTCAAACATACGTCTTTCTTCTTAAAAACAAGGCCAGTTTGCAAGCAGTTAAAACTTTATATTCATTATCAGCTAAGGCTTCCGTTTTATTTTCTTCTTTACTGAGATCTTCCTAACTTCAGAAATAGGAGTCATTTGATTTATCTTTTTCTTCCCCCAGAGTTGGAGACCAAACCTGCAACCAAGAATGCTGTATCAACAGAGGATGTTTCTGAAGATGTATCACAAGGGACCGTAATAGATAAACTCACAGAGAATGGTCTTTGGAACTCCAGAATAGGAGGATTATGGAAATGGAATGAAAGGATATTAAGATTGCAAAACAGTCAGGAAAGTCATTTGAATCAAAAAATAGTTACTCACAAGAAAATTCCCTCTGGTCAAAGAAGATTTAGATTTGGATCTCTTCTTTTTCCTGAAGCAGGCATTATCACAGAAGAACCCCACAGCAAATGTCAAACACATGAGAATTTCACTGGGAATTTAAATTTGATTACAGATACCCATCTGGGGAAGAAACTTTGCAAGGATACAGAAGGCGGCAAAGCCATAAGGCCTACTTCAGAACTTACCTTAAAGCCCTATATATGTAGTACATGTGAAAAGTCCTTTCATTGTAGGTCATTACTCATTCAACATCAGAGAACTCACACTAAAGAAAAACCTTATGAATGTGATGAATGTGGGAAAATGTTTAGCCAGCCTTCATATCTCAGTCGACATAAAAAAATTCACACAGGAGAAAAACCCTATAAATGTAATGAATGTGGGAAATCATTCATTAATTATTCATGCCTTACCGTACACCACAGAATGCATAGAGGAGAGAAACCTTATAAATGTAATGAATGTGGAAAGGCCTTCATGCATTCTTCATCCCTAATTATACATCAGAGGATTCATACTGGAGAGAAACCTTACCTATGTAATGAGTATGGGGAATCTTTCAGAATAAAATCACACCTAACTGTACATCAGAGGATTCATACTGGAGAGAAACCATATAAATGCACCGACTGTGAGAGGGCATTTGCCAAAATGGTAAATCTCAAAGAGCATCAGAAAATCCATGCTGGAGTGAAACCTTATAAATGCTGTGATTGTGAAAAATCGTTCAGGACTAAGTCATACCTTAGTGTACATCAAAGGACCCATACTGGAGAAAAACCATATAAGTGTACTGAATGTGAGAAATCTTTCACTAATACATCACAACTTACTGTACATAAAAGAAGAAGGCACACTGGGAAAAAAAACCTATAAATGTAATGAGTGTGGGAAGGTTTTCAGAAGGAACTCAGGCTTTCAGACCCATCAAAGAACACATACTGGAGAGAAACCATTTAAGTGTAATGACTGTGGGAAAGCATTTAGCCACATGGTACATATCACAGGACATCGGAAAATCCATAGCAGAGAGAAACCCTATAAATGTGATGTCTGTGGAAAAGCCTTTAGGAGAGGTTCATACCTTACAGTGCATAGGCGAACACATATTGAAGAACAACCCTATACATGTAAGGAATGTGAAAAAGGTTGTATCACTCTATCGCTGCTAACTCGCCATCAGAGAATTGATACTGGGGAAAGGCCCTATAAATGTGAAGAATGTGGAAAAGCCTTCAGAAGCAACTCAGACCTTACTGTTCATCTGAGGGTACATACTGGAGAAAAACCCTATAAATGTAATGAGTGTGGGAAGGTTTTCAGAAATAAGTCAGGCTTTAATAAGCCTCAAAGAACACATACTGGAGTGAAACCATTTAAGTGTAATGACTGTGGGAAAGCATTTAGCCAGATGGTACATGTCACAGGACATCAGAAAATCCATAGCAGAGAGAAACCCTATAAATGTGATGTCTGTGGAAAAGCCTTTAGGAGTAGTTCATACTTTACAGTGCATAAGCGAACACATACTGGAGAAAAACCCTATACATGTAAGGAAAGTGGAAAAGGTTGTATCACTCTATCGCTGCTAACTCTCCATCAGAGAATTCATACTGGAGAAAGGCCCTATAAATGTGAGGAATGTGGAAAAGCCTTCAGAACCAACTCAGACTTTACTGTACATCTGAGGAAGCATACTGGAGAAAAACCCTATAAATGTAATGAGTGTGGGAAAGCCTTTAGGAGTAGCTCCAGCCTTACTGTACATCAAAGAATCCATCAAAGAGAAACTCAGCTAATATAAAGATTAATAAAGCATTCATCCAGATGCCAGCACCACAAGAGGAATCCAACTGTCTTTTATGGACAATTCACCAGAGAAAATACACACTTAAGAGATACTTTAGAGTGGCTGTCTGGGTGGCTCAGTTGTTTAAGCATCTGCCTTCACTCAGGTCATGAGTCCGGGGTCCGGGGATCAAGCCCCACATCGGGCTCCCTGCTCATTGGGAAGTCTACAACTCCCTCTGCCCCTCCCCCTGCTCTTGCTCTCTCTTTCATGCTCTCTCTCAAATAAAGTCTTTTAAAAAGAGAGAGATACTTTAGAAACATAAGAATGTGTTAAAGCATACCATCATATTAAATCTTAGAAGGTCTAAGGAAATTCACAATAGAGAAAAATAATGGGCAAATGAAAATATTCATCCAGATTTCATACTTTACTCAACAAGTCATCTTCAGTGAATTGCCTGTATATTTTTTGCCTATTTTTGTATTGGTTTGTCTTTCTTAAAAGTCTGGAGGTGCTCTTTATATGTTTGAAACAATCCTTTTTCATGTGTTGCAAATTTTTTTAATCTAGTGATTGTCTTTATGCTTTTTAATATAGTAAAAGAACTTAACATTTTAATTTTTCACAGTAAGATATTTATATATCCTCCTTTTTAGATTGTTTCTTTACTCTTTTAAAAAGTTAAAAAGGTCTCCTTAGGGGCGCCTGGGTGGCTCAGTGGGTTAGGCCGCTGCCTTCGGCTCAGGTCATGATCTCAGGGTCCTGGGATCGAGTCCCACATCCGGCTCTCTGCACGGCGGGGAGCCTGCTTCCTCCTCTTTCTCTCTCTACCTGCCTCTCTGCCTACTTGTGATCTCTCTCTGTCAAATAAATAAATAAAATCTTTTTAAAAAAAAAAAAAGGTCTCCTTAATCCCTAATTTATACAATAGTCTCCTAAATTTGTTTTCTAAGATTTTGATTATTTTTTACATTTAAGTCTTTAATCCATCTGGACTAGATGGCTAGTCATAGAAGGAGTAAATGGCGATTAATCTCTGAAAATGTTAATGAATCTAAGAAGTACTCAAGGAAATGTGAATTAAAACAACCAATGAGCTGTCACTTTGACTTCGTGAAGTTGGCAAAAATTAAGAGCTCTTTTGCTAGTGGGTTTTGGGAAACCATCTACTTTTACAAAGGTTATATATTCTATTTCCACCAGCAATTCAGCAATATATAATTTTTTAAATAAATTTTTAAAATAAAAATCCTTTGACATAGCAGTCTCATGTTGGGAATCTGCCCCTACAGAAGTAACATCATCGATACATAAAAATACAATTAAGGAATTTTGTTGAACTATTGTTTGTAGAGGCAAGTAGAAAACCAAGTGGAGACAAAGTGAATGACCATTAATGGGGGAATGGTTGAATAAATGATGATATAACCATTCTGTGGAACAGCATGAGAGTGATTTTTTAAATTAGTTATATGTACACTAGTTGATCTCAAGGTATTTCCACAATTTTAATAACTAATTACTTTATTACAGAGCTTTATGTGTACAGGATGTCATGGTTGTTAATGATCACACCTATTGATGTATATATGTGTATGTGATGAGCATGGAAACAAGTATATATACTAGAAGAATAAACACCAGGCTGTTATTATTGAAGGAAGGGAAAAGAGAAGAGAGAAGTACGGGAAAGGACTGGAATTTTTATATAAGTGCACCATGTATGAAACTCAAGGTAAAACTGTATTTGTGTAAACTTTTTAGAACCATGAATGAAAGGATGGTCTCCAAAAAGGTAATGATTGTTTTAGAGGTGGAGTATCCAGTATTTTTTTTTTGTTTGACTTGTGCACTTTTCTGTATTTCATAGGTTTTCTTTCCAGTGAGCATGTAATATTTACATAAACATTCCTGTTTATGTTTTTCCACCCTCTTTTACTTGTGGAGGTAATTTACTGGACATCTGTTATATACCAAGAATTACCCTAATACATTGGCAGGGTAAGGGCAGTCACGGATCTAAGAAAATGGGAATTGGTTCTGATGCTGCCTAGGTTCCAAAGAAGTTACCCAGCACCTGACCCCCCCCCACTCTCTTGGTTTCATTTGGAGGAGGTAGTAATTTCAGACAGAAAACCTATCCAACAGTGTCTGGAAGTTGTGTCCAGGCTATGGACCAGAAGTCTGCAAGCCTCAAGAGAAGTTCTGTTTTCAACATGGCACTGAGGAAAAGTTCACAATGGTGAAAAGTTCCACCTACAACCTCAACAGAACGGTGTTATGATGGGTTATAGAAAGAAGAAACCGCCAACAATACCCAGGTCCATAGATGAAGTCTTGTTAGTCTGGAATTACTAAGAGTCCTGGAACAAAAATGAGAAACTAGAGGCTGCAGCACTGATACCAGAAGACCCTAACAGGCCATGGACCTGATTTCCAAAAAAGTATGATGAACTTTGGTGGAGGCTGAAGAAAAGAGAATCCAGTGCCCCCCCCCACAATGTTAAAACATGTATCTATTTGGAAGGGGGTATTGGACAAATGATAGACGTTCTCTCCCATTACAAGTGAATAATTTGACCCTGTTTAAAATGACCATTTCTGATTGACTTTTATTTTTTATTTTTATTTTTTATTTATTTGACAGAAAGAGATCACAGGTAGGCAGAGAGGCAGGCAGAGAGAGGAAAGGAAGCAGGCTCCCTGCTGAGCAGAGAGACCAATGTGGAGCTCGATCCCAGGACCCTGGGATCATGATCTGAGTGAAAAACAGACAAGTAGATGGAGAGGCAGGCAGAGAGAGAGAGAGAGAGGGAAGCAGGCTCCCTGCTGAGCAGAGAGCCCGATGCGGGACTCGATCCCAGGACCCTGAGATCATGACCTGAGCCGAAGGCAGCGGCTTAACCCACTGAGCCACCCAGGCGCCCCGAAAGGCAGAGGCTTTAACCCACTGAGCCACCCAGGCGCCCCCTGATTGACTTTTTTTTTTTTAAGATTTTATTTATTTATCACAGAGAGAGGGAGAGAGAGCACGAGCACAGGCAGACAGAGGCAGAGGGAGAAGCAGGCTCCCCGCCGAGCAAGGAGCCCGATGTGGGACTCGATCCCAGGACACTGGGATCATGACCTGAGCCGAAGGCAGCTGCTTAACCAACTTAACCACCCAGGCGTCCCCCACTGATTGACTTTTAATAGTGGAACTTGAGAACGGTTGCCAAGAAGCTCCTCTGGATGTAATATACCAGCTTCTGATTGAAAAGTTTGAGAGTTAAACCTTGAAGAACTACCCTTAAAAGACCGTGCTGTTAAAGGGTTGACATAACTTGATGCCTGCTCTGTTGGCTGCTCCTTTCTACCTCCTAACCCTCACCACACATAAAACCCTCTTTCTTGCCTTAGAGCCAAGCATTTCAAGAAGAGGAGCATGGTCAATGGGTCCAAATGACAACTGAAGTGTGTCCACAGGGTTAGGGAATGGAGATGGCACAGGCCACCTTTACTAGAGCAATGGAGAGGAAAGGTGACAGCCTGATTCTAGTGTATGGCACTATCTCTTTATAGGTTTAATTTGTATTTCCTTTGTGGCTAATGAGGTTGCATCTCCTTTTAGGTTCTTATTGGCTCTTATTGTTAGGGTCTGTGATCAAAGGAACGAGACTGATACAAAGCGAAGGTCAAGCAAAACTTTATTTCATGCCAAGCATCAAGAATCAAACTGACCAGTCAGGGCTATCTCTTACGAAAAGGCGATGACGATGATCCCGATAAGGTCACTCCCAAGAAGGCCGCTCCGGATGAGGCTGCTCTAGATGAGGCTGCTCCGCAAATGAGGCCACTCCATGATCGGAGCCGCTCCCAAGAAGAGGCCACTCCGGACAAGGCCATTCCCAGGATGAGGCCGCTGCTCAATGAGGTTGCTCCCCAGACAAGGCCGCTCCCAAGAAGAGGCCATTCTGGACAAGACCGCTTCCTGGACGAGGCCGCTCCCGACGATGAAGATGCGACGATGACAAGGAGGACAACCCGGATGACACAGACTCCGCTCCCCACGATGCCACTCTGACCAGGCTGCCACCCAGAGGAGGCCATCACTGCAGACAAGGCCACTCGTGGCTCGGGGTGGCAAGGCATTTTGCGGCGAGGCTGCTGGCGGCTAGGGGCTGTTGGTATCTCAGGGCCGCTGGCATCCAGAGGCTGCAGGCGTCTCAGGGCCGCTGGAGGCTGGACCGCCGGAGGCGGGACTGCAGGCGGCTGGAGGCTGCAAGCAGGGGCTCGGGGCCACCGGAGGCGGGGCCACAGGCGCTCGAAGCTGCAGGTGGCTGGACACTGCCAGCGAGGGACCACTGGCAGCAGGACCGCTGGTGATGGTTATAGCTCTTACAAGAGCTGTTACAGCTCTTCCGCTCTGCTGACTCTTCCTTCTGCTGCCACCAGAGCTCTCCTGCTCCCTTGACAGCCTCGCACACCAACCTTTATGGGGTTGGTTGAACCCCACCCCCTACACAGGTGGCCAATTGGATCTCAATTCACCCTAGTGGATATATGCACGCCCCACTGATTGGATGTCTCCACCCAGCCTGCCCCGCCCCTACATCCAGAGTCCACAAGCAAGTTCCTCTGGGAGGGGCAGGCCCTTACATTATAATATCCTCTTTTGAAAAGTGCCTTTTTGAGACTTTCGCCCATGTTTTTAAATTTGGAAATTCTTTGTTCACTTGTACTTTTTTCTATATTCGAGGTACAAGGTACTTTTTAGATACATACGTTACAAACTTCATCTCTTCATCTCCAGCTTGCCTTGATGTTATTTGATGAATAGAAGACTTTAGTTTTAATGAACAACTAATCAATCTTTTATGATTAGTGTTTTTTTGTGCCCAGTTTAAGAAATTTTTTTCCTGATCCAACGTCATAAAGGTGCTTTCCCACATTCTCTTCTGCATGTCTACTGTTTTACTTTTCACTTTTAGGTTTATGGTCCATCCGAAATTCATTTTTAAGTGTGGTGTGGGGTAGAAGTCAAATCAATATTTTCCATACAAATATGCAATTTATTCGACATCATTTAATTGAGGAGGCCTCCTCCCCTCCCCCTTGTGTTGTAGTGATATTTTTATGATAAATCAGATGATCATATATGGGGGTCTATTTCTAAATTATCTATTCTGTTACTCCACTGAACACCAAATGTTCTCAGGGTAAACAGTCTCGACATCTGGTGATATATGTCTTATAATTTTGTTCTTGTTCAAAATTGTCACTGCAATTCTAGGTCCTTGGCATTTTCATATACATGTTTGAATGATTTTTTTTTCAACTGTTGCACACTGGAAAGTTGAGATTTTAATGGGCATTACATCAAATATATAATTTCAGAAGAAGGGACACTTTAACAATATTGAGACTTCTAGTCTATGGGCATGTTACACCTTTTCATTTATGTACATCTTTTTATCAGCAATTTTTGTATTATTTCAGTGTAGAAAATTTGAATATTTTTATTTGGTCCTATGTACTTAGTGTTTTGATGTTATAAATGCTACTAATTTAGTTTACAGATTCCTGCCAATTTATATCAAAATATAAAGTTGATCCTTGAGCAACACGGGTTTGAAATGTGCAGGTCCACTTATACACAGATTTTTTTTTTCAACAAGTATGTCGGAAAATTTTTTTTAAGATATGCAACAATTTGAAAAACAGATGAACCACATAGGCTAGAAATACTGAAAATTTAAGCTAAGTGTTTATGAATGCACAAAACATATGTAGAAAATAGTCTTATTTTGTCAGTACCATAAAATATACACAAATCTATTATACAAAGTTAAAATTTATAAAAATTTTCACAAGCAGGCCATTCATGACATCGTTCGCACTTGAGACAAATATAAACAGATGCAGCAGTAAATGATAATTGTATAAAATTAACTGTAGTACTTCCTGCACTTCTGTAATAATTTTGTAGCCACCTGCTCTTATGCCTTAAGCTCAAGTGTTGTATACACTTAAAATGCTACGTGACACCGTCACTGAGTAGTTCATCTCTGATAAATTGTATATTGGGGTTAAAAAGTCGTCTCTCACACGTGTTCTTCATCGTGTTTAGCGAAATACTGTAAACCTCAAATGGGACCCATATAAAGTACCACTAATGATGCTAGAAGTGATTTGGTTTTTTGGTGTCTTTTTTTTCTTTCATCACCTAAAATAAAGCGACATTGCTGGCATTGACTTCCATAGTTCTTATTAAAATTCAATTATACATTCTTTTTTTAAAAGATTTTATTTATTTATTGGACGGACACAGCAAGAGAAGGAACAAACGCAGTGGGAGAGGGAGAAGCAGGCTTCTTGCAGAGCCCCGATGCGGGACTCTATCCCAGGACCCTGGGATCGTGACCTGAGCCAAAGGCAGACCCTGAACTACTGATCCACCCAGATGGTCCTAAAAGTCAACTATACATTCTGTTCTTGTTTTTATCTTTCTATAGCTGCTTTTAAGATTTTTATCTTTGCCCTTGGTTTTTATAAGTATTTTTAAGAACACTTTTTTTAAATAAACTCTACACCCAACATGGGTGCATTTTAAGTAAACTCTACACCCAACTCATGACCCCAAGATCAAGAGTTGCATGCTCTACTGACTGAGCCAGCTAGGTGCCCCCATTTTTATGTTTTGGAATAAACATAAGGGATGTACTAGGTGTGAAGGTCTTTTCGGTTTATGTTTACATCCTATTTACAGTTTTTAGAGCTTCTTAAGACTGTACTACGACATCTTTCAGCAGTATGAGGAAATTCTCAGCCAGTGTTTCCTTAAATATTGTTTCTGCCCCATTTTCTCTCTCCCTCATTCTAGGATTCCAATTGTATATAAATTAGACCTTTCACGTGTTCCAGATACCTTTTAGGTTTTCTTTATTTCCTAACCTTTTTTTCTTTCTGTGCATCAATCTGGATACTTTCCATGGACTTGCCTTTCCATTAACTAATATCTCTTCTGCTATTTTTATTTTGTTTTTATCTTTTATTATTATTTAAATTCAAGTAATACATAGTGTATCATTAGTTTCAAAGATAGAGCTCAGTGGTGCATCAGTTCCATATAAGACACAGTGCCCATTACATCACATACCCTTTTTAATGTCTGTCCATCACCCGGTTACCACATCTCCCCACCCGCCTCGAATAGAGCAAATCTCTGTTTGCTATAGTTGAAAGTCTCTTGGGTGCCTGGGTGGCTCAGTGGGTTAAGCCACTGCCTTTGGCTCAGGTCATGATCTCAGGGTCCTGGGATGGAGTCCTGGGATGGAGTCCCGCATCGGGCTCTCTGCTCAGCAGGGAGCCTGCTTCCTCCTCTCTCTCTCTGCCTGCCTCTCTGCCTACTTGTGATCTGTCTCTGTCAAATAAATAAATAAAATCTTTAAAAAAAAAAAAAAGGAAAGTGTCTTATGGTTTGTCTCCCTCTCTGATTTCGTCTTACTTTATTTTTCCTCCCTTCCCCTATGATCCTGTTTTGTTTCTTAAATTCCACATATGAGCGAAATCATATGGTAATTGTCTTTCTTGGATGGGCTTACTTTGCTTAGCATAATACGCTCTAGTTCCATCCACGTCATTGCAAATGGTAAGATCTCAATTTTTCGATGACTAAGCAATATTCCATTGGATTATTCTGCTGCTTTTCATCTTCCATTAAACCCATCTCTTAGGGGCGCCTGGGTGGCTCAGTGGGTTAAGCCGCTGCCTTCGGCTCAGGTCATGATCTCAGGGTCCTGGGATCAAGTCCCACATCGGGCTCTCTGCTCAGCAGGGAGCCTGCTTCCCTCTCTCTCTCTCTCTCTCTGCCTGCCTCTCCATCTACTTGTGATTTCTCTCTATCAAATAAATAAATAAATAAATCTTTTAAAAAAAACCCATCTCTTAAATTCTTAATGAGATTTTTTGTTTCTGGAATTTTTTTCTGTCTTTATGTGGATTCTAGGTATCTGCTGAAATTCTCCAATCTTTTCTCAAATTTCTTAAGTCTATTAAAAATATTTACTTTAAAGTCCCTGACTATTAACTGCAGTAGTTGAATCCCTTCTGGTCTGCCTCTATGTCTGTTGTTTTTCTTGCTATATGGTCAGCTGATCCTTTTTTCTTTATTTCTGTCTTCTTTCTTTCTTTAGCACGCCTTCTAATATTCCATTTGATGCCAGACATTATAGATTAAAAAAAAATTCTATAGATCTCTGACTTACCTTCTTCTAAAGGGGGGGCCTCAGGTTTTATTGTAGCAGACACCTAGATTACTAATGAATCAACCTGGCCCCACTTATGATTGACCCTAGGCTTTATCAAAGTTTGTCTATTTCCATTTTCCCCCTTACTTCTAGAGTCCCTCACTTCTTCTAGAATCTCAATGGGAACTCCAAGTTTAGGGGGTGATCTTGAACAATAATCTCCACCTTTCTGGTGTTGGACAGATGTTGAAAATATGTTCACTCATTTGGCCTCTCAGGCACTACTCTCATATAGGGTTTCTCTTCTTTTCACCATGTACAGCTCAGGCCTCAACTAAATATTTGAGGAAAATTGTGTGCAAGTTCTGGGGCTATTTCCTATAGTATACTGTGCCTCATCTTCCAGTGACACACCCCTACACTCCGACAGTAAAAGGGTAATTTTCTGCCTGGGCCCTATAACTAGAAATTGCTCATAGAGGGAAAGCCAGGGAGACATGAAGCTCACATTTTACACTTTGTTTCTATCAAAGATCTTAGTTGATGTCGGTCAGCTTCTGGCATTAGTCATCCAACGCTAACAATGATAGGAACATGAATGGATTCTTTGTGGCGGCAGATACGGAAGCTACACATATGCTCAACATCACAGGCAGCCTCTTTCCAAGATTTATTTAGTTACTGCAACTGCTGAATATCCAACTTTCCAACAAGAGTCTCCAGGGCCAAATCTCCAATATGGCTACCATTGCGCTAGGAAACCGATCAGACACTCTGTAGCAAGTTAGCTACGTGGGGCCCTTCCTATTCTAGATAGCATATGCAGCAATGCCTAGGACTCGAATCAACCCATACTGTAGGTGTATGTTTGCCTCTCCTGTTCGCAAGGCCTCAGACAAAACCACTATCTTGGGGTTTATAGAATGTTGGATTCACTGGCATACAGTCCCATATGGCCGCACCTCAAACCAAGGAACCTACTTCATAGCAGAGGAGGTAAAGTAATGTGTGTATCACCATGGGATCCACTGATCTTACCACATAGCACATGCCCCAAAAGCTGCCAGGCTGACAGAGTGATGGAGATGGAATGGCTATTGAAGACACATCTGAGGGGGGAGCCTGAGGCAAGGATGGGATACTCTCTTCGGAATTCAGTGTATATTCTCAATCCATTACCGCTTCTGGTTGTGTTTCTGTACACAGAATACGTGCACTGGGAACCACCGAGTAGAAGCAGGACAGACTTTGCTTACCAAAACTCCCAGAGACTCCGTTGAGGAATATATGTTTCAATTGCTCAAACCTGGGTAGGCTTGGGAGGCTTGTTCCCCAAGGCAAAACAATTTGTTCAGAAAACATCAATTTTGGGGCACCGAGGTGTCTCAGTGAAGTCTCTGCCTTCAGCTCAGGTCACAATCCCAGGGACCTGGGATCAAGCCCACTGTACCAGAGCTCTGTCTCTGAAATGGAGGGTGACAGTGAGATGACCACTTTCATAGCCACAGAAGTTCTTTGGAGAGAAAGACACCTTCACGAATCAAAGGATTCTAATCTAATGGCAGGATTTCAGACACAGGTTTTTTTTTAATATTTTTTTTATTTATTTATTTTCAGAGAGACAGAGAATGAGTGAGCACAAGCAGGGGGAGCCACAGGCAGAGGGGGAAGCAGGCTCCCTACTGAGCTGGGAGCCTGATGTGGGTCTCAATCCCAGGACCCTGGGATCATGACCTGAGCTGAAGGCAGACACTGAACGACTGAGTCACCCAGGTGCTCCTAAAATCATTTTTTTAAGAAAAGAAAATTAAATAACTGTATCAGTGGGGTGTGTTACTGTTTCATGGGCATATTCTGTTCCATTGATCTATTTGCCAATCCTTATGACAGTATTAATTGTTTCGAGTCTACAAAGTTTCCAACAATAAAATGGTAGTAGTATACCTGTAGTATATTTGTACAATAAAACACTACTCAGCAATAAAAAGGAACAAGAAACTACTAATGTGGATGAAAACATACTGTGTAAAAGAAACCTTACAAAAGAAAAAAAGGACGCATAATGTATATGTGCTGCCGAAGCGAGCACAAAAAAGGACACATAATGAATGTATGATTTCATTTGTTTGAAATTCTAGAACAGGCAAAAATAATTTATGGTGTGGGGGGGGTTGCCTGGATAGCTCAGTCTTTTTTTTTTTTTTGCGAGTTTATACATTTAATAAGTCAGTTTTAAGATTGCCTAATTTATTTTTTTTCCAATTTATTTATTTTCAGAAAAACAGTATTCATTATTTTTTCACCACACTCAGTGCTCCATGCAAGCCGTGCCCTCTATAATACCCACCACCTGGTACCCCAACCTTCCCCCCCCCCCCCCCCCCCCGCCACTTCAATGGATAGCTCAGTCTTAAGCATCTAACTCTTGATTTCAGCCAGTCATGAGCTTGGGTTCTTGGGACCCCAGTCAGCAGGGAGTCTGCTTCTCTCTCTCTCCCTCTGCCCCTCCCCTGCTGGCATACATGTGCATGCGCTCTCTCTAAAATAATTCTTTTTTTAAAAATGTGTGCTGGGGAAAAATAAGAATGGTCATTCTACCTAGGAGTTGGGTTTGGGAATTGACTGGAAAGAACTGTGATGGAACTTTCTAGAGTAATGTCAATGCTCTATAGCTTGATAGGGCTTGGGTTGCTCAAGAACATACATTTGGTAAAACTCAACTAATATACACTTCAGATTTGTGAATTTTATGTTATAAACTTAACCTAAAAGGGGAAAAAAGTTTAAAATGTTAAACTCTAGGTAACCTATTGCTAACCTTACAAATAAAACTGCCAGTTATTTTACCAGCAAGAGATGGGTTTATTTAGGAATAGATAAGAATTGCAACCCAGGACCCTTTTTTATAGAGGAAATGGGGGAGCTGGGAAGGTCTGTTATAAATTAGAAGTCCATGGAATTCAAAGTATAGGGACTTCTCATTGGCTGATCTGTGGCTGTCTCTCATTGGCTGGACTGTTGCCAAGAGGTGGAGCAGGGTGAAATCTTCCTTCCTCCTGCTCTCTACACCCTGCCCCCCACCCATCCCATTTCATTCTAAATGAGGTTTCCATTTATTAATTTTCCCAGTGTATATCCTGAAATATTTAACAGCAAGTATACTGATGTCTGCAATTTACACTGAAGTCCATCAAAAACTAAGATGGACTGATGGATGGATAAATGAATAAATATGTGACAACGTAAGTAAACAGCAAAATGTTAATAGTAGAATTTAGCTGCATATATAAGAGTCTACTGCAAATATTTCAGCTTGGATGTCGTTTGGAAATTTTTCCAATGAGATGTTAGAAAAGGATAGCTATGGGTTTTTGTCTTAGCAACAGTGGAGTAGCTGGTATCAACTACACCCATATAATATATATATTATTATATATGTTATATATTTTATATAGAATATAATAAGACACCAGCCAACAATTAATTCAGGGCTATGATTTTTTTTCCTTTATTGAGGTATACTTGACAAATAAAATTATAAGATTATTTATGTATTCATTTATATTTTAGAGAGAGAGCATGCATAAGCAGGGGGAAGGAGCAGAGGGAGAAGGACAGAGAGAATCCTAAACAGGCTCCA
The DNA here is from genome assembly GCF_020171115.1 of Neogale vison. NCBI lineage: Eukaryota > Metazoa > Chordata > Mammalia > Carnivora > Mustelidae > Neogale > Neogale vison. Next base: position 63,501,768 of record NC_058095.1, read on the forward strand.
CGCTCAGCCCAGAGCCCAATGCAGTGCTCGGTTTCACGACCCTTAGATCATGACCTGAGCTGAAATCAAGAGTTGGATGCTTGAGCAACTGAGCCACCCAGGCACCCTTAAAATTGTAAGATATTTAAAGTGTACAGTGCACATCATGAAAAGATCCTCAAGTTAATGAATACATCCATCACTTCACATATTTAACTTTTTTCTTTTCTTTTTTTTTTTTTTTTTGGTGAGAACGTTTAAGATCTAGCCTCTTAGCAAATTTCCATTATACAGTACAGTGTTATCAATTATAGTCACCATGTTATATATTAGTTCCTCAGTCTTATCCATCTTAGAACTGAAAGTTTGTATCCTTTTACCCTCTTCCTAGTTCCTCCCCCATCCACCCCCCACAACCACTTTGGGCTCTGAGCCTTGGAAAAAGAAAAGCATAGGAATTGAGCCCACATCCTTCCCGGCTTTCACCCTGGTATTCTTGAACCCATGGAGAAAGTTGAAGCCCAAAAGAGATCAGCATCTCCCTGGAGAGGAAAAGCAAAGACCAAAGTTTAGGAATTGTGATTTGGATTTAAGAGGCCCAGTGTCAGACAAGGAAGGACTCGAGAGAGGCCACGTTAGAAATATGCATGGAAAATCACCCTCGAGTCCACAGCATCTTTTGCACTGCATCTTTAAGAGACTGGGCTCCCAGAGGCCTGGTAGAGAGTAATTGCTGGGAAGCCTGAGAAGTGGGGGGTGATTCTGGAGGACACACATGAGGCCACATGATGCAATTTGGGCCCAACCAAAATGAACAGACTTTGCTGAACCCCCTGGGCATTGAGACCCCAGAAAGTCCACAACTGATGAGTAAGGACCACACTATTCGAATAAGGGCCATGCCCAGGCAATAAAGACACAGCTAAAACAGACACAGCTTAATAAAAATGAAAACCGATCTTTGGCCAGACTTGAGGATCCGATGGTAACTGAATTGTCTGCCAGAATGAAAGTGATTAGAGGAAGATAACACTTAAAGCCTCTACAATTTGTCTTTATCACCCACATCACCCAGAGAAATAATTAAGCAAAGTGCACAAAAGAGAGTTTTGCACAAAAGAGAGAGCTCTCTCTCTAAAATATAAATGAATACATAAATAATCTTACAATTTTATTTGTCAAGTATACCTCAATAAAGGAAAAAAAATCATAGCCCTGAATTAATTGTTGGCTGGTGTCTTATTATATTCTATATATAAATAGAAAATAGGTGAGTGATAATAAAGAAAGAGAGTAACAATAAATCCAGAAATGATCCACATAGTGGAGTTTGCACTCAAGAGTCTCAAAATTGTTACGATTCTTGTGTTTTTTAAAAATAGAAGAGGGGCACCTGGGTGGCTCAGTGGGTTAAAGTCTCTGCCTCCGGCTCAGGTCATGATCCCAGAGTCCTGGGATCGAGTCCCGCATCGGGCTCTCTGCTCAGCAGGGAGCCTGCTTCCTCCTCTCTCTCTGCCTGCCTCTCTGCCTGCTTGTGATCTCTGTCTGTCAAATAAAGAAATAAAATCTTTTAAAAAAAATAAAATAGGGACTCCTGGATGGCTCAGTTGGTTAAGCAGCTGCCTTCAGCTCCAGTCATGACCCCAGCGTCCTGGGATCGAGTCCCACATCGGGCTCCTTGCTTGTCAGGGAGCCTGCTTCTCCCTCTGCCTCTGCCTCTGCCTGCCTCTCTGTCTGCCTGTGCTCACTCTCGCTTCTCTCTCTCTGACAAATAAATAAATAAAATCTTTTTAAAAAAATAAAAAATAAAATAAAATAAAAATAGAAGAAAACAAGGACTATTTATTTAAAATGTGGGACAGAGTATCTCAAAACAAAGTCCACCAAAAGTCAAGTGGAATCAAGTACAATATTTGAAATTTATTGGATAAGATGAGCCCCAGAGTTAGCATAGCAGAAAACAGTACATACTAAGTGTGAAAACAGGTAAGGAGGTGGGGCACAGCTAAGCATCTGACTCTTGATTTTGGCTCAGGTCATGATCTCAGGATCCCGTTGGGAGGGAGCAGGGAGTCTATGACTTCTCTCCCTCTGCCCCTCCCCTGCTCAGACACACATGTGCATACACTTGTGCTCTCTAAAATAACAAAGTAAGTCTTAAAAAAAACATATACACAAGTAAGTAGAAAATGCCCAAACTGAATAATAGAGAAGAATAAGAATGGAAAAACAAAAAAAATCAACTTTGTTCAAAGATAACCCACAAATTCAACAAACTCAGCCATTCCCCCAAATGGTTAAATATAAAGATTAATATAGTTGGTTCATCATGGTCTGCTGCAAATAAAATGTAGAAAGACATGGGCGCCTGGGTCGTTTAGTGGGTTAAGCCTCTGCCTTCGGCTCGGGTCATGGTCTTCGGGTCCTGGGATCGGGTCCCACATCAGGCTCCCTGCTCAGCAGGGTACCTGCTTCCCTCTCTGCCTCTCTGCCAACTTGTGATCTCTCTCTGTCAAATAAACAAATAAAATTTTTTAAAAAAAGTAGAAAGACACTTTATATTATCAACTAGAAACTAAGGAAGATAGAAGAGAAATGAATAATGTCTTTTTTTTAGATTTTTAAAATTTTATTTTTTTAATATTTTTATTTATCTATTTGACAGAGAGAGAGATCACAAGCAGGCAGAGAGGCAGGCAGAGAGAGAGGGGGAAACAGGCTCCCTGATGAGCAGAGAGCCCGATGCGGGACTCGATCCCAGGACTCTGGGATCATGACCTGAGCCGAAGGCAGCGGCTCAACCCACCGAGCCACCCAGGCACCCCTAAAATTTTATTTTTTGACAATGAGCTGATGAGAAGCACAAGTAGGCAGAGAGAGAGGGAGAAGCAAAGAGCCTCACCTGGGGCTCAATCCCAAGACCCTGGGATCATGAACTGAGCCAAAGGCAGAGACTCAAATGATTGAGCCACCCAAAACCCTTGTTATTGCTGTTTTTAAATAAAGCACCTGGAATTCAAGGAAATCTCTGTCAAAACAGTAGTTAAGTACAAGCCAGAGGGCAGACACTTCAGTAAGCACACACAACAAGGAATACAGCCTTTGCCAAAAATAATTTGGGAAAGTCACTAAACAAATCAACTACTACAACCTTCAACAATTTAAAAAAGAAAAAAAACAGCAAACCCTGTCAAGGGGGAGAATCTGGTTTCCACTTGATTTGAAAAAAACTCTGACTTTTTGGTTAATTGTACCAAATCGATTAAAAAAACAAAACATGGTTTATCTATACAGTGGAATATTATTTGGCAACAAAAGGGAATGAAGAATTGATACAGACTGTGACATGTATGGACCTTGAAAATATTACGTAAAAACTGCAGGGATGTAGGCTTACATCCCCAGCACAAAGTACTATATAGGTGTGGGAAAAGAATTAAGGAAGCTCTCAAAAGACTGATACGGAGTGATTTCCAGGATAAACTAGTGAGTTAAAAAACAAAACAAAACTAGTGAGTTAAAAAAAAGCAACACAAACTGCAAAATAATTATATCGTGCCATCCTTTATGTAAGGAGATATAAGAAAATAGGCATCCTGAGTGCCTGGGTGGTTCAGTAAGTTAAAGCCTCTGCCTTCAGCTCAGGTCATGATCCCAGGGTCCTGGGATTGAGTCCCGTATCCGGCTCTCTGCTCAGTGGGGAGCCTGCTTCTCCCTCTGCACTTGACACTCCCCCTGCTTGTGCTTGCTCTCTCTCTGACAAATAAGCAAATAAAATCTTTTTTTTTTAAATTATTTATTTTTTTTTTTTTTAATTTGACAGAGAGAGAGAGCATGAGCCAGGGGGAGGGCAGAGAGAGAGGAAGAAGCAGACTCCTTGGTGAGCAGGGAGCCTGACTCAGGGCTCGATCCAGGAACCCTGTGATCATGACCTGAGCCAAAGGCAAATGCTTAACCACCTGAGCCATGAAGCGCCCCAATATAGCCTTTTATGTAGCTCTGACACTTAGAAGTATGGCAATATTTTAATATGCAAAAAAATTTTTTAAATAATGAAAAACAATGGAGGTGTGTATGCATGTGTGAACCAGAAATGGAGTACAAAAGTCACAGCCTAACTGTATTATAAATAAATAACATAAACAAGAGAGAAGGGCTCGAAGGAAACGTCTAACCTAAATTATTTTTGCAAAACAATATTCTGACTATAAAGCCAAGGCCAAAAGAAATGAATACATATCTTGTAATCATCTTAATAAATCTTTTCTTACAGATATATAGATTAGTCATTCTGAAACACACATGTATATACACACATGCAAACAGGTACATACATATTTATAGCAAGTGCATATATTAAAACTATTGAGAACTGGGTGTTTTGGTGTCGGAGAGAAGTCACAGATAAGAAAAAGGGAAATGACACCGCATTGCAATACACACACCTAACACACAGATTTTGGTTTCAAACACCACTCCAACAACAGGAACTAGGGCTCCTTGGAGAAATGTTTGATTCCAGGACCCATATGGGAACAACACAAGGCATCTTGCGCCGGAAACTAAGGAAGTGCTCGAAAGAGGATGGTTGCATGTTGAAAAATTCAACGTGCCAACCTGAAAGAGCTCATAATGGCCAAAGCTGGAACAATTTTGGAAACAATATAAGGAAAGATATTCTATGGATTAAATGCACGGAATTAAAAAATACCCAGGAGATGGGCGCCTGGGTGGCTCAGTCGGTTAATCTCTTGATTTCAGCTCAGGTCATGATCTCAGGGGTGGTGGGATTCTGTCAGGCAACAGGCTCCGAGCTCAGCATGGCACCTGCTTGAGACTCTCTCTCTTCCTCTCTCTCTACCCCTCCCCATGCTTGCACTCTCTCTCTAAAATAAATAATCTTTTTTAAAAAGAAAGAAATTATATTCGATGGATTAAATCCATACAATTTAAAAATACCTGAGTCTGCATTGATGCAAATAACTGAATATGTAATATACAAATAAATGGGAAGGAAGAGGCAGCTCGTTCTTACTGAAGGACTCTGATGACAAATGTAGAAGGAAAAAGGAAATAGAAAAATCACCAGGAGGCAAACACCAGGGTAATCATTGTTGCAGGCAAAATGGATGCTAAGGGGTGCCTGGGTGGCTCAGTGGGGTAAGCCTCTGCCTTTGGCCCAGGTCATGATCTCAGGGTCCTAGGATTGAGCCCCCCATGGGGCTCTCTGCTCAGCAGGGAGCCTGCTTCCCTTCCTCTCTCTCTGCCTCCCTCTCTGCTTACTTGTGATCTCTGTCTGTCAAATAAATAAAATCTTTTTTTAAAAAAAGAATGCTAAGATTAGTAGGGGCAAGTCTGAGGAGGAAACAGGGTATTTGCATAGCTTCAAAGCATTTACCCCCAAGTATTTGTTAAAAATAAAATAAAAACGTTTACAAAGAAGGAAACAGCATTACAGTGGAGAAAGAGCAGAAACCGTGTTAACTAAGTGGTCTAAGTGAGCATCACTGGCCGTAAGACGCGCTGACAGCAGGAACCCCGCAGCGTGCGGGACTGGAAAGGTCACAGCATCATTTCGTTGGGATGGGGGGCGACTCTGTGAAGGAGAAAGGGAGAGAGAGGGAACCACCAGCACGTGAAAAGTGAGTTTTACAAAAGGGAACTATAGGGTTTAGGGACGCACGCTTGAGTGATAAAACTATGCAGGAAAGCAGTTGGGGGCGCCTGGGCGGCTCGGTCCGCTGAGCGCTGAGCGCGCCACTCTTGATCTCAGCTCAGGGGATGATCTCATAGCCCCGAGTTCAAGTCCTGTTTCTCGACCCGGGGGCGGGGACCAGGGTGTTCCCTCGGTGATGACTCATCAAGCAATACCTTTGTTTCGTGCGGTTTTCTGAACCCGTGCTGTTCCTCACAGTCCCCAAGCTCTAGCAGGACACTTGTGACTACCTGGGTAGAAGCAAATGCGGAAATACATAAAAATGCAATCCAAGAAGTCACTGATTTCCAGTTGTATTACACTCTTCTATAACATCCACATTTTCAAAAATGAGTTTTTAGTTTTATACCTGGGGTGGGAGCAGGGCAGGGGGAGGGGCTTATGATCATTCCATTTTTATGCTAAGTTCCAAAGTCACTTGGGGTGGGTTTTTGTCTCCCCCTTTAACCCTCGGTGGGGTCGAGCGTCCTCCCAACCCTCACTTCCTGGCGCTGACCGCTTCCTCCCGGCCGCCGGGGGGGCCCCCCTCCAGGGGGCCGGGTCCCCGCCGGGTCCCCAGTGCTGGTGGCCCCCGGAGACAGCAGCCCCGGAGGCTCCGGGGGCCCCGGGAGCCGTCGCGCCGGGCCTGGAGCCCGACTGTCCCCCGCGGGGGCCGAGCGGCTGGACGGGCAGGTGGCGGCAGGGGGCCCCCAGCCTTCACCGGGTGCAGCCCTGCGCTCGCGCCTCGGCTGCGTCAGCCCTGCGGCTCCCTCGCAAAGCGCAGGAGCGACGTAGGGACGCGACGGAGGGGGGAGGGGAGGTGTAGGCTGGAAGAGTCTTAAAAGATCAAAAGTCACTCTTGTCCAGTGACCTCGTGGCGCAATGGTAGCGCGTCTGACTCCAGATCAGAAGGTTGCGTGTTCAAGTCACGTCGGGGTCACGACCACCCGTTTTCTCTCCCACGCAAGGAAATGGAAGGGTGAGGTGTTTTGTAATTTCGTCCCTGCAAAGACGCCAAGGGAGTTTCTGCTGCTAACTCCCTTACAGCAAAGAAACCAGAGATCTGAGCTTCAGGGGCCCGGCGGTGACCTTTTCCCAGTCCGCGGCACTGATGTGAGCAGCACCTGGGTGGACTGGACTCCCCCGACAAGAGACCCTGCCCACCTCCCCCCTACCTCTCGCCCTCCGCAACCACCCCCCGCCCCTCCCCCGTCACAAAACTCAGCACCAGAAGAGCAATTTTTTTTTTGAGCAATTTTTTTTAAAAAGACCAACCACACAATAGAAACAGGTACAGAAAATATAACGTAAATTGTTTTGAAACCTATAGTTTTAAAAGAATGTTTTTCACTCGCCCATTTTAGAAAAGTTTTCTGGTGTATTTTTTGAGTCTTGCTTTTCCGTTCTTTTTTTTACCCTTCCATATGGTGGTAATTACCACCAAGTGAATGGATAATTGGGCTTCTCTGTATTCTGCATCTATAATCTCTCCAATTGTTTCTTGTGTTTTCCTATTTTCCCTGCATTTAGGGATATCTTTGCCCATCAACTGGGATTCCGTTTTCTACAACTTCAGTCCTGCTCTTTAAATAGAGGGCATTGTAGGGTGCCTGGGTGGCTCAGTGGATTAAACATCTGCCTTTGGCTAAGGTTATGATACCAGAGTCCTGGAATCAAGCCCCGCATCAGGCTCTCTGCTGCGCAGGGGAGTCAGCTTCTCCCTCTGCTGCTCGCCCTGCCCGTGCTCATTCTCTCTCTCAAATAAGTAAATAAAATTCTTTAAGTAGAGGGCGTCATTATCCCACCACTGTCATTTTGAGTTCCTGTTGTATTCTCCTCTCTTTTAAATTCAGCTACTTGCTCCATAAAGCTTTCCACACTTCAAAGAGACCATATCTTGCAGAATGCCTCCTATTATTTTCCGGCGGGGAGTGGGGGGTGGGGAATCTGAACCCTTTGATCATTTTCAGTGGCATGTTTTTGTTCTGCCGGGAATGATTCTTTTCCTGGCTCTGCAGATTTTAAAACAAAAGAAAATCGAAAGCAAAGGAAACTTGATTTTACGTCTTCCTCATCTGAAATTAGACTCAGTGAGTCAGCTTGGTCCTGCTCTCGAGTCACTGGTGGACAAATCCTTTCTCAGACTGATTAGCTGGAGGACAGGATGGAGGCATAGCTCTCAACCCCATTTCCAGAGTTTAGAAGTAGTGATGTTTTTCTCCCCCTTTCCCATGTGGTTCCCTTGTTGTTGTGAGCCATATAACAACCATGAAACCAGGTACTAAACGCTAGCGATCCCGCATTTCAGTGTGAGTTTCAATTTAAACTTCTGAAATGGATCTTACCTCCACCGCTAGGACAGAAAACACCCTTTCTATGCACTTAAAACTCCTATAATTAACATTTTGATGTGATCCCAAACAAACACTTGGAGATCCCTTCCATTTTTCCACCTTTCAAGAGTCCGAGATTCAAAGAATCTATTGTGTACGTAAGACAGCCTGAGAATTGGTTCTGGGCAACCTTTTATTAGTTTTAAAATTTTAATAACGTCCTTCAAGTTTCTTATGTGAATTTAAAATTTTTTCTTTTCGTTTATTTATAAACCAGATTTTTAAAGGTCTATTTCTGGGGTGCCTGGCTGGCTCAATTGGTTAAGTATCTGCCTTTGGCTCTGGTTGTGGTCTCAGGGTCATAGGATCGAGCCTAGCATTGAGCTCCCTGCTTCTCCCTCTCCCTCTGTTGCTCCCCTTGCTTGTGCTCAGTCTCTCCTGTCAAATGAATTAATAAAACCTTTAAAAAGAAATAAAGAGGGATGCCTGAGTGGCTCAGTTGGTTGGACGACTGCCTTCGGCTCAGGTCATGATCCTGGAGTCCTGGGATCGAGTCCCGCATCGGGCTCCCAGCTCCACGGGGAGTCTGCTTCTCTCTCTGACCTTCTCCTCGTTCATGCTTTCTCTCACTGTCTCTCTCTCAAATAAATAAATAAAATCTTTAAAAAAAAAAAAAGAAATAAAGAGAAAAGGAAAGGAAACGTTAGATGGCAGAGCCTTGCACACTGCATTTGATACATTTTGTCACCCCCCCCCCATTTTCCCTCCCAGTGAAGGTGCTTTCCTTAGCTCCAGCCAGCTGGGGCCACTGGAACTGCTTCCCTAGCTGGAGAGATGTTCTCTGGACAGAACCTGAGCCAACTGTTTTTTATCTCCAAAGATTTGATTGGAAACAAATGGAGCCCACTGTTTGCTTTGGAGGGCATTCTAAGCCAGTACAAGTGTGAGATGAAATCGCAAATGACTTTGCTTTTTTTTGTTTTTGTTTTTTAAGATTTTTATTTATTTATTTGACAGACAGAGATCACAAGTAGGCAGAGAGAGGGGGAAGCCGGCTCCCTGCTGAGCAGAGAGCACAATGAGGGGCTCGATCCCTGCGCCGAAGGCAGAAGCTTAACCCACTGAGCCACCCAGGAATCTGTGTCTTTGCTTCTTATCCTTCCTTAAAATACCTATTGTTTTTGAGTTCTCCTTCTCATAGAGGGAGCTAAAGGGGGTGGGGGAGGAGAGAGAGGGAGGGACGGTTCCCATGACCTGTGGGATCACTGTGATTACGGCATCCATCCTGTGTTAATAGTCTAGTCTCTGAACACGAATTCACGCCAGGGTCCCACCCTGAGGTCTCACCGCTGCCCTCCCTTGTGCTCCCCTCATGCTCTTTCCCTACAGAGGACTCACGCCAGCACCTAACGCTGGGTTGATGGACACTTCTGAAAGATCGCCTTCCCCATTAGACTGGGACACTCTCTTCCCTCTCCTGTCCCCGGGGAGCAGGCACCACGCCCTTAGTCAATTACACCCACCAACGCAGTTACTTAAGGAAGCTTTCCCTCCCCAAACCTGGTCTTGGGGGCAAAAAGGCAACACTCTGAGTTCAAGACAGCCTTCATAGAGCTTGGAACAAGGCAGAGTCATTTTGGAAAGGAGACTAGATTTTGATCAATGTATGACCCAGTACATAGCCCAGAGTCCTGGGGGAACCGACTGGACCTCAAATGCTTGAGCACCTCCAGGGGCCACTCTGAAGGCCAAGAGCAGCGTGCTCGTGGTCCCCAGCAGAGATGTCATTGTAGGAGAAAGAAAAAGTCCCTCTCCTCACCTGGGGACTCACGGTCAGAAACTCAGCCCACGCCTGCCTTTCTCGATTCTCAGTCAGGGCCAGTTTGAGCAACTAAGTAGGCAAAGCAGAGCCAGGATCTTGCCCACAGCTCCCAGACACGCCAACCAGGAAGCCCCAAAGCCTCATCTGAGGGAACACTGCCCTCCTTAGGGTCACAATTCAGAAGGCTTTGGCTACTGCTGCTCATAAAGGACACATTAATATCCCCATTTTACAGAAAAGAAAATGAAAATAATTTCCTGCTTTCGGGTTCTCTGTTGTCAGAGGTATTATTCAATTCCCTCCTTGACCCCAAATTCTAGGAGACCCTGACACACCTCGCATTTTAGATGCCTGCGGACCGAGAGACCATTCTCAAATTTCTCAGATTGAACTGTTCCTGGTTTGGCGCATGAACGCTGGTTCTCTAATGTCTTTCCTTTTTTCTTTTTTTTTGTTATTTATTTATTTATTTATTTGACAGACAGAGATCACAAGTAGGCAGAGAGGCAGGCAGAGAGAGAGGAGGAAGCAGGCTCCCTGCTGAGCAGAGAGCCCGATGCCTGGGATCGGGACCTAAGCGGAAGGCAGAGGCTTCGACCCGCCGAGCCACCCAGGTGCCCCCCCCTTTTTAAGATTTTATTTATTTATTCGACACAGAGAGATCACAAGTAGGCGGGGGGAGGGGCGCGGGGGGGGGAAGCAGGCTCCCCACTGAGCAGAGAGCCCAATGAGGGGCTAGATCCCAGGTCCCTGGGATCATGACCTGAGCCGAAAGCAGTAGCGTTAACCCACTGAGCCACCCAGGCACCCTGTCTAATGTCTTTAGAGATGCTCGGGAATCCCCCCCCTACGCTACCCCTTCCCCCCACCACCATGTGTCACTCCAGCCCTCTGAGATCAGTGGACCCCAGTCATCCTGGCTGCCCCCCATGAAGGAATCAGACAATGTCAGTGTCTCAGTCCTAACCACCCCCAGCTCCACCCCCAAGGATTCAGATTTCTGCCCAAGTCGCTGTGGGATTTCTTTTAAGACTCATCAGAGTCTCGGGATTTAGGACTCCCACGGTGCAAGCCCAGGTCTAGGATCCCTAGCACAGGAAGTCAGCCAGTGGACCCAGGTCATAGTGGCACTGTGGTGTTCCCACAGTTCCCAAAGGGCAGCAAGTTCACAAAACACGGGGTGAAGAAGGGGTTCTGGGGGCATTAAGTTGGCACCCCCGATACCTTAGTGAAGTAACAGGTGAAATCCTGCCCCATCGGCAGGAACACCCTGCATTTCATCGTTTGTATATGTGAGGTCTTTGTAAACTATAGTCCCTCCCTAACTGGATGGCTCAGTGGGTTAAGCCGCTGCCTTCGGCTCAGGTCATGATCTCAGGGTCCTGGGATCGAGTCCCGCATCGGGCTTTCTGCTCAGCAGGGAGCCTGCTTCCTCCTCTCTCTCTCTGCCTGCCTCTCTGCCTACTTGTGATCTCTCTCTGTCAAATAAATAAATAAACTCTTAAAAAAAAAAAAAGAATTACATAAACCTGGGGCGTCTGGGTGGCTCAGCGGGTTCAACGGTTAAGCATCTGCCTTGGGCTCAGGTCATGATCTCAGGGTTTTGGGAGAAGCCCGAGTTTGACTCCCTGCTCCCTAGGGAGTCTGCTTCTCCCTCTGCCCCTCCCCCCTGCTCATGCTCTCTCTCTCAATCTCTCAAAAATAAATAAATGAAATCTTCAAAAAAAAAAAAAAAAGGCTTACAGAAACCACACGGGTGAACTGACGACCGATTACCGCAGTAAGAAGCAGAATTAAGCCAGCCCTTTGAAGCTGAGGGGCACCAAAGAGGAGGGAAAAAAAGCCCTAACAATTATATTGATAGAGACTATGTTCATGAAGATTTTATACGCATTTGCTTATTTAATTCTCAAAGTGAGGCTACTTGGAGATTAGCTGCCCATTTCCAAATAAGGTGGACACAGTTCAGAGAGGTTTAGTAACAGAACTACGTGGCTAAACTATGAGGGGGCTAGAATTAGGATCTCTCTGCCTTTTTCTGGAGCTCAAATTCTAAACACATGCGTCTTCACGGTGTACAACTGACCCAGGTTATGCTGGGTTTTCACTTCTCCGTCATCTGAGATCCCTCCCTCTTTCCAGAACCTCCTTCCAGCTTATTCCCACAATCACGGGTTCTCTGACCATGTGGGAACTCCCAGGGCATTTAATCTGCTGCTCACGAAGGAGCCCCCAACTTCTCCTCCTTCTTTTTTTTTAAGGTTTCACTTACTTATAAATGACAGAGAGAGGGAGAGAGAGAACAAGCAGGGGGGTGGCAGCAGAGGGAGAGGGAGAAACAGGCTCTCCTCGAACAGGGAGCCTGAGGCGGGGCTCGATCCGATGACCCAGGGATCAAGACCTCAGCCTAAGCAGATAGCAGATGCTTAACAGACCAAACCCCCCAGGCACCCCTCCCTGATCTCCTTTTGAGATCGTTCTATTTCCTGGGGTCCTCGGACATCTCAGGTTCCTGTCTCCAGGCTACCCTAAACACTTCTTGCCAGTGTCTTCTGCAAGATCTCCCTCAAAAGGACCAGTCGAACCCTTCAAACATTGCCCCAGCCCTGTGCTCTCCTCTGACTTTACAGGGTCTTGGAAATCTTGAGCATTTATTTCTTCAGTGGCTTGAGTCTTCCATTGTGAGTTCTGCAAGGACAGTGTCTACAAACTCACATCCCTGTTTCATTCCTGCAGTATTATCTCGACTTGCCTGCGCTACAGGAAGTTAAAAGGAAATGTATCTCAAACCGAAAGCCTCAAACTTTCTCAGCAAATAAAAGTGACTTTTCCTCTTGGTTCCGATCTCATGAAATAGCTGCACAAGATGTCCACTAAATTAATCCTTGAGCGACCTCTCCAGCTACACAGATAGAAGGCTGCCCTCGTGTTGTCTCTACACCCTATACCCATATGCTTCTTCCCTGGTGTAAATGTCAAGTCCTCAAACAATGCCACGGTTGGTATTGAAATCTAAAAGATAATGTTTTCGGGCGCCTGGGTGGCTCAGTCCGTTAAAGCCTCTGCCTTTGGCTCAGGTCATGATCTCCGGGTCCTGGGATTGAGCCCTGCATTGGGCTCTCTGCCTGCTTCCTCCTCTCTCTCTGCCTATTTGTGATCTCTCTGTGTGTCAAATAAATAAAATACTTTATTAAAAAATAAAATTAAATTAAAAAAATAAAAGGTAATGTCTCAAACTCCAAACACCAGTTGACAAGTGTTGCCAACTTCTTTTTCCCATTAGGAAGCAGACTTAATAATGTAATTTCTACCCACCACCTGTCTCCATGGGGCCAGAGAGAAAGCGGAAATGAACTGACCAAGCATCTAAGACGGCCACAGGGTCATGAGCCATCGTCAAACATGTCCATCATCTCAGGTGAGAACGAGATCAGGTAAGAAGCCTGTTTTGACAGTTATGAATTGATGAGTGTGCTTCCATTAAAGCCAGGAGGGCCCATTCATAATCCACTTTCTTTTGGTATATGCTGAACTTAAAATTATGTGGGAAGTAAATTATAGGACACATGGGGACACTCCAGACAATAAAAGCTCCTGCATTCACTATTTAAGAGAAAGGTGCCTGGAGACGCTGCGGACAAAGCCCCCTGCTGGGCCGCGGGGACTGGGGACACCCAATGCTTTCCTCCCCGCTACCGGGGGTTCAAGCCCCGTCCCAGACACAACATGCAGACCCTCCGTGGATCAGAAAAGGCAGGTTCGCGCGCCCTCTTGTGGTCCCTAGGCGCAGTGCACGGAGTTTTGCAGCGTTAGCCTGTGCTCCCTGCTGGCCGTCTGCTGAATCACTGGAACCGAATTTTGCATTTCCCCTGAATTACCTCATTTGCAGGTGTGCTTTGCTCGCACTATTCTCTTTTTTTTTTTTTTTTTTTTTTAGGATTTTATTTGTTTGACAGAGATCACAAGTAGGCAGAGAGGCAGGCTGGGGGCGGGGGTGGGGGGTGGAGCAAGCTCCCTGCCGAGCAGAGAGCCCCATGGGGGGCACGATCCCAAGACTCTGGGATCATGACCTGAGCCGAAGGCAGAGGCTTTAACCCACTAAGCCACCCAGGCGCCCCAGCTCCCACTATTCTCTTATAATCCCTTTTCTTTTTGTAAAGCAGGTAGCAATGTTTCCACTTTCAATTCAGAATTTACTTCTTTGTGTCTACCCTCTTTTTTCTTTGGTCTGTTGAGGTAGAATTTGTCCATTTTGTTGATCTTTTCAAACGTTTGATTTTGTGGACTTTATCTACTGTTTTCCTAGTCTCTATTTCACTGATATCCCCTTTAATCTTTATTATTTCCTTCTTTCTTCTAACTTTGGGTTTGTTATTTTTCTAATTCCTTAACATGTAAATTCCTTAACATGTAAACGTTGACTTGAAGGCACCTGGGTGGCTCAGTCGGTTAAGCAAATGCCTTTGGTTTAGGTCAAGATCCCAGGGTCCTGGGATGGAATCCTGCATGGCTTCCATCTCAGTGGAAATCTGCTTCTCCCTCTCCTGCTCTCTAAAATGTTAATTTCTTCAAAAAATTAAAAATATGTGGGGCGCCTGGGTGGCTCAGTGGGTTAAGCTTCTGCTGTTGGCTCAGGTCATGATCCCAGGGTCCTGGGATCTAGCCCTGAATCAGGCTCTCTGCTCAGTGGGGAGCCTGCTTCCCTCTCTCTCTCTGCCTACTTGTGATCTCTCTGTCAAATAAATAAGTAAAATCTTTAAAGAAAAAAAAAAAGATGCACAGGATTTTTTTTTTTTTACAACTGGGTGTGACATAAAAGAACACAAATAGAAACAACACAAATGTCTAGAAGTAAGGTAATTGCTTACTTAGGTAGTTATGCTTATTTACCTCCTCAGTAAGGCGTCTTTGCTTGTGCATACACCTGAAAAATTCTAAAGGAAAATACATAAAAATAATTAGAATGGCATGACTATTGGTGATTTCTACTTTTTATTTCAATTTTTTGGGAAGTAAGCTCTATGTGGCACTCGAACTCACAACCCACAGATCAAGAGTCACTTGCTCTATGGACTGAGCCAGCCAGGAGGCGCTTTATTTCACTTTTTAAATTATCACCAAATTTAGGGGCACCTGGGTGGCTCAGTTGGCTAAGTGTCTGCCTTCAGCTCAGGTCATGACCCTAGGGTTCTGAGATGGAGCCCCACATTGGGCTCCCAGGGAGCCTGCTTCTCCCTCTCCCCATGCTGCTGCCCCTGCCTGTGCTCTGTCTGTCTGTCTGTCTCTCTCTCTCTCTCAAATACATAACTTTTTAAATTTAAATTATCACCACATTTAATTAGTTTTACTAAGGCAAACAGCCTTTACTCGTTGTGATTTTGCAAAATAAATAAATAAAGAAGAAGAAGAAAATGCTGAAAAGACAAACCAGGAATTAAGAACCCTTGCCGGGGAGAGCTGGATATCTCCCACGCTGTTGGTGAGAACGCAAAATAATACAACCCCTTCGGGAAATTGTTTGACAGTGTCTTAAAGAGTTGAACATAGGGGCACCTGGGTGGCTCAGTGGGTTAAAGCCTCTGCCTTCGGCTCAGGTCATGATCCCAGGGTCCTGGGATAGAGCGCCGCATCCGCATCGGGCTCTCTGCTCAGCAGGGAGCCTGCTTCCTCCTCTCTCTCTGCCTGCCTCTCTGCCTACTTGTGATCTCTGCCTGTCAAATAAATAAATAAAATAAGATCTTAAAAAAAAAAAACAGTTGGACATACACTCAGTCTATGATCTGGCATTCCAGACCTAGGTATTAACGAAGAGAAATGAAAGTATGTGCCCACACAGTGACTTTTCCAGGCATGTCCCTAGCAATTTTATTTCAAACACACAACAACTGGGAACAACTCAGACGTGTATCAGGAGATGAATGCGTGAACAAACGGTAACATGTAATGCCATCTAGACCAAATCATTGACATTGGAACAGATACATCTCAAAATGTTATGTTGCATGAAAGAGGCTGAACAGAAAATAGTACATACTGTACGGTTATATCTACTTTTTTACACTTGATCTTAACAAAAAGGCCAAGAAGCGATATAGAGCTACTTTTAAAATTCTAGTAAATGCAAATTAAGTAAGAGTGATGGAAGATGAGTGGTTGCTTGGGAAAATGGGGAGACATGGGGACAGAAAGGGACTACAAAGATGCTTATAGAAAGGATAAGTCAAATAATTGTTCTCAAACAAAAAACAAGATGAAGAAAGAGAAAAAAATTATAGTTTTTAAATTTAATATTTAATAATATCACACCCCTGGGTGCCCTCCCCTAAATAGTGGGGGAACTTGCTGAGCCCCCCCAGGGGGCCCTGAACTTCCCACAGGTACTTCCTTTCTCACAGTCGTGGGCACCTGGGAGGGATTTTCTGAAACGGAGTGTTGCTATTTCATCTGACCTTAGAACTCAGTGTTTGTAAAGCAGCATAATGCAGTCTTTCCTAGAAAAACAAATTTCAGCACCATGACTGCTGGGGTCACTGCACAGACAGGGGCTGTGAGCACTAAGGATATCTTAATTCTTTCCCTTTCCTGTTTCAAGCTGAGTCTGTTAGGCCCTGGATCTTGATTATCCAGGAACACATACCCCACTCCCCATTGCTGTACCCAACTGGAGAGGGATGATGGGTCCAACCCCCCAGCGCGGATGCTGGCCTTGCCACTGCTGCTGTGTGGCCATGGGAAAGTTCTCAACCTCTCTGGACCTCCTGTGTAAAATGGGGGTCATTCCACCTACATTGCAGTGTTGATGTCAGAATAGGAAAAAAAATGAGTGAGGATTTGGAAGAGGCACAAATGCTACCACCTAATCGAGCCCAGTTAAAGTCTCTGCACTGCGCCCAGGTTGATGCTGATAACCCAGTATATTAAAACACAGTTTTGTTTCTCAGTTTCCATTGACAGAGGCAGAGAAACTGAAGCTATAAATAAGGGATCTCTCCTGCAGTGGAGGGCAGGAGGCCAAGCCTGGGAGTCCTAGGAGAGGAGCAGGGCTAGAGAAACCTCACTGTTTCACCCACTTTCAGGGTTGGAATGTTTCCATTTTCCATCATTACAGTTGGGAATTTTCCAGAGCCCCCTGTGTTTTTAAAAATTTGCTAAGTATTTTGGCAACTCCTCTGACCCTTCTTTTGTTTATTTTTTTAAAAAGACTTTATTTATTTGGGCGCCTGGGTGGCTCAGTGGGTTGAGCCTCTGCCTCGGGTCATGATCTCAGGGTCCTAGAATCGAGTCCCGCATTGGGCTCTCTGCACATCAGGGAGCCTGCTTCCCCCTCTCTTTCTGCCTGCCTCTCTGCCTACTTTTGATCTCTGTCAAATAAATAAGGAAAAATCTTTATTTAAAAATAAAAAAGACTATTTATTTACTTGAAGAGAGAGAAAGAGTTAGAGAGAGCATGAGATGGGGAGGGGCAGAGAGTGAAGCATCCTCCCTACCGAGCAGGGATCCTGATGCGGGACTTGAGTCCAGGACTCTAGGATTATGACCTGAGCCGAAAGCAGCTGCTTAACCAACTGAACCACCGAGGTGCTCTCTGGACCTTCTTTTAATCAGTGCAAGTAATTTACCTCCCCTTCCAACTGAAGACATGATGACCAGGTGTGAAGATTTCAAGCCCACCCCGTTTGTATAGGTGTAAGTAAGCAAAAACAGAACAAGGCTATGGTCGGAGGTAGTACTGCAGGGTTCAAGGCTGGGCTCTGCCCCTATCCTACTAGGAGGCCTTGGTTAAGTCACCTTATCTCTCTGAGTGTCCCTTTCCTCATCTGTCAATGGGACAATGCCCTCAGCCTACCGCTTGGAAGAAAATGCATGGACTGAATCAGTCTCCTTACACCTCACACCTCCGCAGAGGAGGGAAGACGGTTGGTGTCCATGTAGCCTCACTTTCCTGGTCTCTCTTTCTCCTCTGGGAGGTGGCCTTGGGCCCTGGGGCTCCTGGAAGATGGGCTAAGGCTGCGTCCCATTCCTACCCGACCTCCATGCAATCACATCCTAGGAAGTCTCCGCTGACGCGCGTGCACATAATCCCTGAAGACAAGCACTAGAGCAGAGGGGCTTTAGACTTCCTATTGGGTAAACACTGCTGTCCTATGAGACAGTTAGGATTCAGGGGAACGAGCCCTAAGCGGCCAACATCAGGGACCCGGGGCGCTCCCTGGGAGCTGCTCCAGCTAAGCCGCACCTTCCAGAACAGAAGCAGCTTGTAGGCAAGCCCCCACCCCCAGCCAACCCTAAAACTCAGGACCCGGCTCCAAAATCCACCAATGAACTGCCTGAGCGGCCTGGCAATCTCACCCAATCAGGGCGAGACCCTTCTGACCAATCAGAACGAGGCCCTTCCAGCCAATCAGGATGAGGCATTTCCCCCCCCTTCCCTTATTAGCATATTGGACCCCACGCGTGAACCTGAACGGGAACTTTCTCGATATAAGCAGACCCTTAGGTTTGCGTAGGGGGTAACTTTGAGCTTAACCTCGTTAAGGTCTTATCTGTGCCTTTGGTTTTTGGGGAGTCAGCCTCGTTTATGTCGTTGGTCACAGGAATGGGAGTCCGGTAAGGCTACCCTAAAACCTTCCTGTTCATAGCCTTTGTGTGAGGGTGGGAAGGTTTGGGTTATAATTTCTCTGTCTTGTGCTGATGAACCAAATGGCTCATTAAAATGCCTTGCAAGGGGCGCCTGGGTGGCTCAGTGGGTTAAGCCTCTGCTTTTGGCTCAGGTCATGATCCCAGGGTCTTGGGATTAAGCCCGCCATCAGGCTCTCTGCTCAGCAGGGAGTCTGCTTCCTCCTCTCTCTCTCTCTCTGCCTGCCTCTCTGCCTACTTGTGATCTGTCGGTCGAATAAATAAATAAAATCTTTTAAAAAAATAATTAAATGCCATACAAGCTTTGTTCTCCATTATTTAAATAATCCCGTTTAAAAAAGATTTTATTTACTTGAGAGAGAGAGAGAGAGCAAGAGAGAAAACAAGGTGGGAGGCAGAGGGAGGGAGCCGGATGCGAGGCTCCATCCCAGAACCCTGGGATCATGACCTGAGCTGAAGGCAGATGCTTCACCGATGAAGCCACCCAGGCTCCTTTAAATAATCTTTAATGCTTTTTAAAATCCTTGACCAATTTTCTAGGTCAAGTGTTTGCCCAAACAGTGTTTTATTCATGGGTTCCTAGGTTCCTATTTTTGTTTTCATTTTTTAACTTTATCTTTGGATATAAGGATTGAAATTCTTTCCTAGGAAAAGCAAATGAGAAAAAAAAAAAAAAAAACTAAGTATCCGGGAATGCATTAGCAAGATATTATGCAGTGTAAAGTTTGCAAGAATAAGGATAGTACAAGGAATACTAATATAAGCTTTACCCAGATCCATTCATTTGTAATATTTTTGTCCTTTTTTAAAAAAAAAAATGTAGGCTTCACACCAAGCAGAGCCCAATTTAGGGCTTGAACTCATGACCTGAGATCAAGACCTGAGCCCAGATCAAGAGTTGGACACAACTGACTGAGCCACTCAGGTGCCCCTATTTTTTTCTAGTTTCTTTGTTATTTGTATCTGTTTAATTTCTCCTTCAGATTGTAGATACAGACACACTCACAATATTGTCCCTTGAATTATTTGAGGTTACATTATATATGTTCTGGACTTTAACCCCTAAATACTTAGTAGAGATTTTCCTAACTGTTGAGATACTCTCTCACATTAAGTTCTGCAACTTTAGTCTCCTACACTAGTTTCATCTGTTCTACTGCCTCTTGCGTAATTTGTCAAATGACTTGAAAGTCCTTTTTGCCTCTCAGTTATAGGATCTAGTCTGTAGTCAGTACTGCCAGTAATTACAAAGTGACTTTTACGTTCCTTTTTTTAAAAAGATTTTATTTATTTATTTGACAGAGATCACAAGTAGGCAGAGAGGCAGGCAGAGAGGGGGAAGCAGGCTCCCTGCTGAGCAGAGAGCCCAACTCGGGGCTCACTCGGGGCTCGATCCCAGGACCCTGAGATCATGACCTGAGCAGTAGACAGAGGCTTTAACCCACTGAGCCACCCAGGCGCCCCACCTTTACCTTCCTTTAATCTGGTACGTTTTTGTGCCTTTCTCTGTGGTTTTTGATACTGGCATTTTGCTAGAATTCCCCACACTCCTCATTATGTAAAAGAACATTCCGCAGTAATCCTATCATTTTCTCACCCATAGATTCAAGTTATTCTCTCTCAGCTGAAATACCAGATAATCATATCCTGTTCAGGGTTTCATATTTGGAGGCACCGACAAGCCGTCCATCCCCCACTGGATGTCGATTTTGGTCAACCCATCGAGATTTGATCGATTTCTAGGATACGTAATCACTGTTTGCCTCCCTGTAACTGTGGGGAAACACACAAACAGAACCGCCATCTGAGAACCAGGAAGCAGGTTCTTCCTCAATGGGCACCGAATCTGCGGGTGCCTTGATCTTGGAATTCCAGCTTCCAGAACTGTGAAAAATAAATTTATTGCTTACCAGACCCCCCAGCACTGGAGTTGGAAAAACCAGCATTTTGCCACCATCGTAGTAAAGATATTATTGCCTGATTTTTCTTCACTGCGAATGGTGGCGTCCAGACCAGCCACTCCCAATGCTGTCAAGTCTAGCGGGTCAGATGGTCCCAGTGGCTGCTGCTGAGTCTTTTCCCGGCCCCGTGCTCCACTCAGAGCTGACAGCCTTCTGTTCCATGTAGTAGATGGGTTGGAACAGCTTGCCCAGTGGGGACAGTGGGACAGTTTGCTTTCAGATGCCCGAAAGTCCTATAGGTATTTTGTTTCCCTCTTAAGAGATGAGAGTGTGAGATAAAATAATCTGTCCTTTCTTTTTTTTTAAGATTTTATTTATTTATTTGACAGACAAAGATCACAACTAGGCAGAGAGAGAGAGAAGGGGGGGGAAGCAGCCTCCCACTGAGCAGAGAGCCCGATGTGGGGCTTGATCCCAGAACCCTGAGATCATGACCTGAGCCGAAGGCAGAGACTTAACCCACTGAGCCACCCAGATGCCCCTGAGTTTGTGCACGTTAATAATATCTAGAAAACACCTAAATTCGTGTTTCACTGAATGGCAGGACACTGTAGCCATGCAAAGTGTCACATCAAAAACCATCACGCTGCCCAACTTCTTTTTGCTCAAATTTGCCTATTGTAGTAGTAGTAAGGCCCTCTGACACTCCTCCCATCAAGCGATGGAGTCTACTTTTGCCTCTACTTGATGCTGCACAGTTGTGACTTCTTTGATCATGTGTGACGCTGTGATGCTATGTGACTTCCAGAACTATGTCGTCATCAGCCATGAAGCTTCTTTCTTATTCACTAGAATATCTGCTCTTGAGCCCAGAGATTCCATGTAAGAAGAACAGCCATCCTGAATCCTTCACGTGGAAAAGGTCACTCTGAACAGATCCAAGCTGAGCTCATCCTTAAGCCATCTGAGCTCACCCATTAAGACATGTGAGTGAGGAGCGATCTTGGAAATGGACCCTCCCTGCCATTAAATCATCTCAACTAGGCCCCTGGGCACAGTGGAGCTGGGAAGAGCCATGCCCACTGTTCTTCCAAATTCCTGACCCGCAAAATCCATGAGCATAAGACAGTAGTTGTTTTCTAAGACCATTAAGTCTTGGGTGGTTTGCCAACATGGCAGTAAATAACAGGGACACCTGGAATGTATTCCCATCCTTTTATTTTCAAGCGTTTTATGTGGTTTTGCTGTGTCTGTGTAAACAGCATGCTGTTGGATGTTATCCCTTTTCCAACTTAGAATCCGATTCCTAGGAGGGACTCAGAACCTTTCATAGTGAATGTGTATGCACAGTAAGGCTCAAAAATGCACTTTGGGTTGTTCTGCCTTTGGACCCACATCTTCCATGCCCCTCCTTCCTCTAGAACTCTGGCACCAGCTTTTTTTTTTTAAAGATTTTATTTATTTATTTGACAGAGAGAGATCACAAGTAGACGGAGAGAGAGGCAGTCAGAGAGAGAGAGAGAGAGGGAAGCAGGCTCCCTGCTGAGCAGAGAGCCCGATGCGGGACTCGATCCCAGGACCCTGAGATCATGACCTGAGCCGAAGGCAGCGGCTTAACCCACTGAGCCACCCAGGCGCCCCAGCTTTTCTTTTCTTTTCTATTTTTTTAAAAGATTTTATATTTTTATTTGACAGACACAGCAAGAGAAGTAACACAAGCAGGGGGAGTGGGAGAGGGAGAAGCAGGCTTCTTGGAAGCCAGATGTGGAGCTCCATCCCAGCATCCTGGGATCATGACCTGAGCCGAAGGCAGGCGCTTAAGCAAATGCTTAACGACTGAGCCACCCAGGCGCCCCATGGCACCAGGTTTTCTCTGGTTAATTAGGGTGGAGCTTTAACCGCCGCCCATCCGCATCCTCCTCGCCCAGATGCTAGTAACTCCCCGACCTCCCAGTCATCTTCCAGACCCGCTTCTGGCCAGGGAAACTTTAAAGTTCCCTTAGAACCTTGCGGGCTAACAAGCAAGTCGCAGTGATGGGTGGAGGAGGTTACCATGGAGACAGGTCCAAGGAATGAGGCTCGGGCGGGAGGGAGGGCCGGGACGCGCCTTCCGATTGGCTCAGCGGGCGCGCAGCGTTCCCCTTGCGCACATGCGCAGTGGGGCTGAGGCGAGGTCGCGGTGGAGCTGAGGCGCGGTTCGTGCAGGGCCAGGCTCCTCAGGACCCGGCTGGAAGGTGCGGCTCCTGGCCGAGACACGTCGTGCTTTCCCGGTTAGGGAAGTGGCGGAGCCAGAGACCCCTCTGCAGCGCGGGGCTGAGCTCGCCACGCAGGCGCCCGCTCCCCCGCCGCCATTGTTGCCCCGGGCCTCTCCGGCCGTTCGGGCTGCGCGTCCGCCCGGCCCCCGCGACAGGTAATGATGTCGAGGGCGCCGCCGGGGGCGAGTGTCGGCGCGGTCAGGCCGGAGCCCCAGCCGGTTCCCGCGCGGCGTCAGCGCTCGCGGCCTGCGGGAAAGGCGAGCACGGGGTGTTGGCTGCGGTGGCGGGCCGGGTCCCCGCTCCGCCGCTGCCCGCGACAGTCCGGCTGAAGGGGAGTTGGGGAGACGCGGCGGGCGGGGCTGGCGCATATCCTCTGCAGCGCCTGTAAACAGTTGGCTTCGGTTACACGACTGAGCCTGAGGAGGGCTCAGAGCTGGAGCCCGAGGGCAGGTGGTGTCAGGTCGCCGGGTCAGGCCTGTTCCGAGGTTTTCCTCGGGAATCCTGGTTTCAGATTTACTCGTGAGGAATTGTCTCCTGTAGAAGAGTTTCAAAGGGCTTCAAGGCACATCAGCCTCCTACTTTTTCCCAGCCCAACCGGCTTGTCTCTCCAGCCCTCTGATACTCAGAAGCTAGAATGTGCTGGCATTAACATCTAAAGCAAGTGCATGTCCGCCCTTTTTTCCTTGACAGTTTCCTTGGGAACCTGGGAAGGATTCTCCTCCCAGGTTGTTCCAAGTACCTACAGGTATGCTCTGTTGTTGAGAGCCAGTGCGGTCCTTTACAGCTTCTGTGACATCGCAAAAATACTGAAGCTCCCCCCACCCCCACAACCCCCGGAAAAGTTTAATTTCTGTTTCAACAAGTTAGAAGTTTGATCTGTTGTTTTGCTCATGCTTCGGGGCTTTGCTTCTGTGACCCTTTTTAATAGCTGTCCCGTCCCCTGTCCCCAGCAGATTGCATTTATCTCACAAGTCTGAGGAGGTAGGGAAGGAAGACCCAGGTAAAGTCTATGTATGTTTACCTGTAAACACTTGAGCAGGCTGTTTCTGTTCGCGGATGTGGATAGCAGAGAGCACCAGAATTCTTGACATTATGGTCTGTTCTTGTGTTTCAGGGTCTCTTAACCATCCCTGCAAGTTCTGGGCTCAGAATTTCTAACTAAGGCTGCTAACTCAACCTTGACCCTGTTCTGCCCTTGGCTGCAGCAGCCCTTGATATAATGTCTTTGTGGTTCTAGCATGAGACTTCAAGCATTTGGCTCACTACTGGAGATATAAAGAATATTGCCAGATTGACTCTCCCACCTGTAGCGATGTTGGCCTCGTGCAAGAGGATGACCAGTTCTTCACGTGCCCAAGTCCTTCTTATGTGGAAGCCAGACAAGGCTCAGAGTGGACCCCACAACATTGCAAAGGAAACCCTTGCTTCAAGAATCTTGCGTGACACTGAGACCTGTCGACAGAACTTTAGGAATTTTCCATATCCAGACCTAGCTGGTCCTCGAAAGGCATTGAATCAGCTCCGAGAGCTCTGCCTTAAATGGCTGAGACCTGAGATTCACTCAAAGGAACAAATCTTGGAGCTGCTGGTGCTGGAGCAGTTCCTGACCATCTTGCCTGGGGAGGTTAGGACTTGGGTGAAGTCCCAGTACCCAGAGAGCAGTGAGGAAGTGGTGACGCTGGTAGAGGATCTGACTCAGATTCTAGAAGAGGAAGGTGAGAATCACAAGGCAGAAAGGGGAGGAATCCTGGGCAGTTAGGGTTAGAGAAGTCAACCAGCATATCACAGAGCAGCCCTTTAAAGAAACTGGGGAGAGCAAAAGGCGGTGAGTCAAGAACGGGCTTTAACATGGAACCCCATCCTGCATGGTGTGTCCCTTCCAGACTGCTTGGGACCAAACACATGTTACCTAGTGTCCTAAAACAATGACCAAATGCAACTCAGTTATCCCAGTGTGAGCCGTCAGGAATTTTACCTGCAGAGGTTTGAACCATTCTGTCAGTAAGCAATTTGTGAATTGGATTTTACAATAACATCCTTCCAAAAAAGTAGGAAAGGGTCCAGAGCATACTTCCTTATTAAGAGACAGCACACATGATTTACATCGCATGAAGATGTAGTAGAAAATTGGGAATTTGGTGCATATCCTTAGCAGTCCCAGAACAGACTTGTTTTTGAAACCTGCATTGATGTCTTAGGACAAGTTTCACTGGTCCTTCCCTCTGACTCTTTAAAGTAGGGGTGCTATTTTTTTTTTTTAAAGATTTTATTTATTTATTTGAGAGAGTGAGACAGTGAGAGAGAGCATGAGCGAGGAGAAGGTCAGAGAGCGAAGCAGACTCCCCATGAAAAATATGGAACGCTTCACGAATTTGCGTGTCATCCTTGCGCAGGGGTGCTATTTTTTGTTTCTTTCTCATTTCTCACTTTAGGGAAGTATAGGCATCTATTTGGTTAAGTTTGCTAGACTGTTCAAACAGGACTAATCTCCATCATGGTCTCCCTTCCCCAGCTGTTCCTCAGAACTCTGCCCTTCCCCAAGAGACCCCAGAGGAAGACTCCAAAGGAAGACCTGCTTTCCAGGCAGGGTGGTTAAATGACTTGGTGACCAAAGTAAGTGTTAGTTTTTTCTGTGATTTTTGAATGGCTTCTTGGAGGTGTTTGTGTGAGGACGTTTTGTCCTGGCCCTGTAACTTCTGTCCCCCCATGAAAGCCCAATCTAGGACTTAAGCATCTCTTCCTCTCTTTAAATCCAGCTTGGCCTGTTAAGTGACTCTCTTTTTAAGGAATAAGCCCCTGTTGCCTTCCCCTGATACCCCTTTCCTCACTGTTTTGATTTTAAGGCAGCAACATTGCCTAGAGGTTAAGGGATTGACCTCCACAGCCAGATGAATCGGAACCTATGATTTGGGGCAAGATACTTGACCACACTTAGCCTGAGTTATTAAACTCTAATAAATAGAACTTACCTCTTAAATTGTGAGGATTAAACATTACAAGACTTGTAGTTAGCCTGGATTACAGTAAACCATCAGTAAGCAGTAGTTGCTAAAATTATTTTTCTCATTAACAAGTAATTAAAGGCCATGTATTTTCTGGTGTTATGTTGATCATGAGTCTATGTTCTGTCAGGCCACCTTAAGAGAAAATTTTGCTGTAAAAATATACATCTGAAATAGGTAGAGTAAAATTATTGTTCATAGATAGTACAATTGTTTACCTGAAAACCCTAGGAAAGTGAAGGGAAGAACTGGGAAACAACAGGAGAAAATTTGAGTAAGGTGATTACTACAGAAAATGGCATATGAAAATCAATCACTATTAGGGGTGGCTGGCTCACTTGGTAGAGCTTGCGGCTCTCGATCTCAGGGTCATGAGTTGGAACCTCATGTGGGACATAGAGCTTACTTTAAAAAATAGAAAATTAGTAACTTTCTTACATACACACTAAAACCAGACAGATGATGAAATGAAATAAGAGGTTCCCTGCACAGTTTTCCCCACCCCCCAAATTTAAAATATCTAGGACTCAAATTTCTTGATGAAAATTGAAAATAAAAGTTTCCTTGTAAAAAAAATAAAATAAAATATCTAGGACTAAACGTAGTATAAATTTTGTAGTACATCCATGTCCTATATCATTCTATAAGACATGAAAGCAGCTTTGAGTGTTGTAAAATTGCCTGTTCCCCCTAAATTATAAGTAGTGTCATTGTCAATACAATTTTTATAAGGAACTTAGAAGTTTATTTGAAAAACATGGAAAAGGAATCAACTTTTTTTAACAAAAGGAAGAAAAAGAGCAAAGAGGGATACTTAACCTTACCAGATTGTGAGATATATTAAAAGTGTAACAGTTCATCAGTATGGGTTTCAGTCCCAATTTTATTTTATTTTATTTTTATTTTTTTAAAGATTTTTATTTATTTATTTGACAGACAGAGATCACAAGCAGGCAGAGAGGCAGGCAGAGAGAGAGAGATAGGGAAATAGGCTCCCTGCTGAGCACAGGGCCCGATGCGGGGCTCGATCCCAGGACCCTGGGATCATGACATGAGCCGAAGGTAGAGGCTTAACCCACTGAGCCACCCAGCCACCCCACCAATTTTATTTTAAAAAGGAAGGAGTGGCTTTGCATTTCATCCTAAAGCACACAAATATATCTTAGAATTTCAAATTATGACACGCTGAATTCTCTCTTTTTTTTTAAGATTTTATTTATTTTTTGACAGAGAGAGTACAAGTAGGCAGCGGTAAGCAGAGGGAATGGGAGAAGCAGTCTCTCTGCTGAGCAGGGAGCCCAATGTGGCGCTCAATTCCAGGACCCTGGGATCATGACCTGAGCCTAAGGCAGACATTTTAACAACTGAGCTACCCAGGCGCCCCAACACTGATTTCTTAAGGCAAAGCTTGAAAAGCATAGCCATTCAGCTGTCTGTGTAAACCCTCTTTTAATACGGAGCCATCCATACATACACTTGTGCCAGCTGAAAACGTAATTATAAATTCTGTTTTCAGACTTCCCTGTAGGACCATTCATGTATGCTCATCTGTAACTTAACTAGATAACCTGTAGGCTCTTACTACAGGTCAACATTCTCTGATACCCCCACCACACATGTCCCTGGTGTTACCGCTATCCTCCTCCTGCCAGTTCTTTTTTTTTTTTCAAAGATTTTATTTATTTATTTGAGAGAGAGAGAGCATGAGAGGCGAGAAGGTCAGAGGGAGAAGCAGACTTCCCATGGAGCTGGGAGCCTGATGCGGGACTCGATCCCGGGACTCCGGGACCATGACCTGAGCCGAAGACAGTTCCTTAACCAACTGAGCCACCCAGGCGCCCCTCCTGCCAGTTCTTGAGCCAAATTATATTTGATGTTTCAGGAATCAATGACATTCAAAGATGTGGCTGTGGATATCACCCAGGAGGACTGGGAGATAATGCGTCCCGTACAGAAGGAATTGTACAAGACTGTGACATTACAGAACTACTGGAACATGGTTTCTCTGGGTAAGCATCCGCTGCGCCCACTGCTGCCAGCATATCCACCATCTTTCTTTCCTCAGCACAGTGCTGAGAATGGGGCTTAGGGGTGAGTTTCCTCATTCCATTCGGGCATAGATACCGCTGTGTTCTCCCTTTTGCCAAATAAAAAGTTTCTAACTGAAGGAGCATTGAGAGCTATGACACGTGGCTTCCCAGGGCTTCCACACAACCTGCCCCTTGCCCGTTCCCTGCTTTTCCTGTGATCCCCTCCCACCATGAGCTCTGTGCACATACCCTCCTGAGCAGCAGGACATTTTTATTGTAGCATTGAAAAGCACAGTGACCTAATTCTCTCACTAGATCATGTACATGAAACCATTGTTTTCCTGTGGACATCTGTCCTCACAGATAAGTAGAAGTTAGGCAGTAAAATTCAAACAACTGTTTATCTCCAGGATAAAACTCCTTATATTCCTCTGAAACAGGACTTACGGT
The DNA here is from genome assembly GCF_020171115.1 of Neogale vison. Taxonomy (NCBI): domain Eukaryota; kingdom Metazoa; phylum Chordata; class Mammalia; order Carnivora; family Mustelidae; genus Neogale; species Neogale vison. The sequence continues at coordinate 63,529,872 of NC_058095.1, forward strand.
GTACCGACCAACTGTGATTCCCTTACTGGAAGAACCATGGATGGTGATAAAAGAGATCTTAGAAGGCCCTAGTCCAGGTGAGAGAAGAACTGTCATGAGATTGTTTGCATTGAAGAGTGTAAGTGCAGTGAGATATATTTATTTAAATATGGCCAGGTCCCGCTCCACAGACATCCCGGCCTGTCAGGAACACTGAGCTGTTTGGCGTTGCCCCCTCACAGAGGCCACCTTCAGGAACCCAGTTCCAAACATCATTGTTCCACCTTTACACAGTGTCTCCTTTTATCCTTCCCTGTGACCCCTGGATCCCATTCCCAGCTTTGTCTGGCGCTTTCACTGTGCTGTTGTCTCCTCCCTCTTTTATAAGCATGAGTCAATGTCCCTAAAATTTTAAGTTTCAGACCTTCCTCTTAGTAAGTTTCTTTTATTCTGTTACCAACAAATCCCTGTAGCCTCCAACCTCCACTTCCCTAACTCATTTTCTTTCCTAATTTTGAAAAAATATCTTCAAAACACTCAAAGATGTTCTCTTACTGTATAGTTCATTCACCCGGTTCCTGCATCTCTCAGCCCAACCACTGGTGCTTGTTTCTAGTTGTTTCTTTCTTTCTTTTTTTTTTTACAGATTTTATTTATTTATTGGACAGACAGAGATTACAAGTAGTCCGAGAGGCAGGCAGGGAGAGAGGAAGAAGCAGGCTGCCCGCTGAGCAGAGAGCCCGATGCGGGGCTTGATCCCAGGACCCCGAGACCATGACCTGAGCCAAAGGCAGAGGCTTAACCCACTGAGCCACCCAGGTGCCCCCTAGTTGTTTCTGTTCAGGTATTTTGTTTGGTTTTGTTTGCAATATAAAGTCAATATAAAAATGTTTGGGGAAGGCGCCTGGGTGGCTCAGTTGGTTAATCGACTGCCTTCGGCTCAGGTCATGATCCCAGAGTCCTGGGATCAAGTTCTGCATTGGGCTCCCTGCTCAGCAGGGAGTCTGCTTCTCCCTCTGACCTTCTCCCCTCTCATGCTCTCTCTCTCTCTGTCAAAATCTTAAAAAAAAAAAAAAAAAAATGTTTGGGAGAGGGTGCCTGGGTGGCTCAGTTGGCTAAGCAACTGCCTTTGGCTCAGGTCATGATCCTGGAGTCCCAGAATCGAGTCCCAAATCAGGCTCCCTACTCACCAGGGATTCTGCTCCCACCGAACTCTTTCCTCTCATGCTTTCTCTCTGTCATTCTGTCTCTCTCAAATAAATAAATAAAATCTTTAAAAAAAAAAAAGAAGAAGAAGATTTCTTCTTCCTCCCACCTCATTTTTTATGTGAACATGTCACTGTGGACATTTGGGATTTTTTGAAAATCCCACCAATTCAGGTTTGTTTTGGTTATTTTTCATGCTCGCTTGTCCCAGACTTCGGTAATACTACTTGCAAAGCTGATTCTTGGGGCAGGTGGGTGGCTCAGTCGGTTGGGCATCTGCCTTCGGCTCAGGTCGTGGTCTTGTGGTTCTGGGTTTGAGCCCCAAGTAGGGCTCCCTGCTTGATGGGGAGTTTGCTTCTCCCTCTCACTCTGCCCGCTGCCCCCACAACTTGTGCTCTAGCGAATAAATAAAATCTTTAAAAATAAAAAAATTATTTTTCTTATATAAAAATTACAAAAAATTACAACTACATCTCTAGTACTAAATAATAATGAGTTATATAGACAGTATATTGAAAATTAGAAAATAATTTTTAGGGGCACCTGGGTGGCTCAGTGGGTTAAGCCTCTGCCACCAGCTTAGGTCATGATCTTGGGGTCCTGGGATCCAGCCCACATCAGGCTCCCTGCTCAGCGGGGAGCCTGCTTCTCCCCCTTTCACTGCCTGCCTCTCTGCCTACTTGTGATCTCTTTCTCTGTGTCAAATAAATAAATAAATAAGAAAGGGAAAAAAAGAATTTTTTAAAACCTATAATAATCAGGGCACCTGGGTGGCTCAGATGGTTAAGTGGCTGCCTTCGGCTCAGGTCATGTTCTCAAGGTCCTAGGATTGAGCCCCAAATCGGGCTCCCTGCTCGGCAGGGAGCCTTCTTCTCCCTCTACCTGCAGTTCTCCCTGTCTTTGTCAAGTGAATAAATAAAATCTTAAAAAAAACAAAAACTATCATCTTCTTAGCTCTTTGATATTATTTGTGTAGTTCCAGTGCATTTCCATGTTAGCTGTGGGACTACTTTTTTCATTTAATGTTAGTCCCAAGCATTTTCTAATCTCAGCTCTGATTTTTATATCTGAATCAAAGTAGTAAGTCAATATACATAAACCTATCTAGTTATTGTTACCAGTTATTAGTGTTCCATTATCCCTTACTCTAATACTTTATTGATGAATGGCAGCTATCACTTTAAAACACTGCATATGATTCTGTGGAATGGATATATTTAAAAAGATTTATATTTGGATCTGCATCTTAAAATATTTCTGAACTATCCGGTACCATTTTTGCTATATTATGAACTCTATATTTGATATTTCATTACATAATTCATAATATTCGAAAGTCCTGTGTTTTCAACCAGATTTCAAGAGAGAAAGATATTCTAATTTAAATTTGTTTTAAACCATCATACTGGAAATATAATAGGCATGAATAAATACATATTTGATTGCTTTGCAGCCAGATTTGAGGTCAGGGATTTTTTATTGTTTGCTTTGCTTTTATGTGTATGTGTGTGCTTTCATTTGGCTCACCTTTTAACAACAAATTATTGTCATTTATTTTACCAGTTCAGTTGAGTGGCCACCATATCCAGAGTCTTGGGCCATTTTCTGAAGGAAATGTAAAAGAAGCACAGGCTGTTCTCAGAGTTTGCATCTAAGTTGAAAATACAAGAAACACACAAAGTTGTGAAGTAATAATATAAAGCCAAGTACTGTCCTGGCCCCAACTTTACATTAGGTTGAATCATATGAGACTGCTGAAATTTCAGCCATATTGACTACACAAAGCCAAGGTCATGTGATTCAACCTAATCTGTACTTGAGGAGTCTAAGAAAGAGAGAAAAATAGGAGCTGGGCCATACACTTTTTTTCAATAGATAGAGAAGTTATCTTAAGAGAATGCCTAAATCTGGGGTGCCTGCATGGCTCAGTTGAGCATTCAACTCTTGGTTTTGGCTCAGTGACCTGGGATGGAACCCCAGGTCTGCCTCCGAGCTCAGCAGGGAGTCTGCTTCTACTCCCTACTCACGCTCACTCTCTTTCAAAAGAGAGAATGCCTAAGTCTGGAATTTGTATGGCACCTATAGGAGGCTATGAGGAAGTAGCTTGAAGTTATATGGGTGACTTTACATTTTTAAGCTGAATATGAAGTTTGGCAGAAGATATAGTAGAATAGGAAAAGCTGGATTATTTGGGTACTGAATATGTCAAGTGGAGGTATTTTGAACTTTGTAAACTTTTCTCCTTTAAGCCATTGGGGCTCAAACTTCAGTGAACATCAAAACCACTTAGAGGGCTTTGTAAAACAGATTGCTTTAGCCCTATTTGCAAAGTTTTTTTTTTTTTTTAAAGATTTTATTTGTTTAAGAGACAGCACAAGCATGAGCAGGGGATAGGGGAACAGAGGGAGAGGAGTGCTCATTCCATCATGTGCCCTCCTTAATGGCCATCAGCCAATTACCCCATCCCAGTAACCCTCAGTTCGTTTCCTATAGCTAAGAGTCTCTTGTGGTTTGTCTCCCTCTCTTATTTCGCCTTACTTTATTTTTCCCTCCCTTCCCCTATGATTCTCTGTTTTGTTTCTTAAATTCCGCATATGAGTGAAACCGTGTAATTGCCTTTGATTGACTCATTTTGCTTAACATAATACCCTCTTGTTCCTTGCACATCATTGCAAGTGGTAAGATTTTTTTTTGATGGCTGAGTAATACTCCATTTGTGTGTGTGTGTGTGTGTGTGTGTGTTTGCGTGTATGTATAGATGTATATATATATATATATCTTCTTTATAAATATACATATCTTCTTTATCCATTCATCTATCAATGGACATCTGGGTTTTTTCCATCTTAGTTTTGCTATTGTGGACATTGCTGCTATAAACATTGGGGTGGTGTCTCCCTTTCAGATCACTACATCTGTATCCTTTGGGAAAATACCCAGTAGTGCAATTTACTGGGTGGTAGGGTAGCTCTGTTCTTAACTTTCTGAGGAACTTCCATACTGTTTCCCAGAGTGGCTACACCAGTTTGCATTCCCACCAACAGTGTAGGAGGGTTCCCCTTTCTCCGCATACTCACCAACACCTGTCTTTTTTCCTGACTGGTTAATTTTAGCCCTTCTGACTGGTGTGAGGTGGTATCTCACTGTGGTTTTGATTTGTGGTTTGACTCCTGATGCCGAGTGATGTTGAGCATTTTTTCATGTGTCTTTTGGGCATTTATATGTCTTTGGAGAAATGTCTTTTCATGTCTTCTGCTCACTTCTTGATTGGTTTATTTGTTTTGTGGGAGTTGAGTTTGATATGTTTTCTATAGATCTTGAAGACTAGCCCTTTATCTGATGAGACATTTGCAAATATCTTTTCCTGTTCTGCAGGTTGTCTTGATTTTTGTCAACTGTTTCCTTTGCTGTACAAAAGCTTTTTATCTTGATGATGTCCTAATAGTTCATTTTTGTTTGTGTTTCCCTTGCCTTTGGAGACATGTCTAGCAAGAAGTTGCTATGGCCGAGGTCACAGAGGATTTTGATGGATTCCTGTCTCGTGCTTAGGTCTTTTATCCATTTTGACTTAGTACAAGTATGGTACAAGAAAATGGTCCAGTTTCATTCTGGATGTGGCTGTCCAACAATTTTCCCAGCATCATTTGTTGAAAAGACTGTTTTTTTTTCCCATTGGATATTCTTTCTGCTTTGTCAAAGATTAGTTGACCATAGAGTCATGGTCATGCCCCATGGTTGAGGGTCCGTATCTGGGTTCTCTGTTCTGTTCCAGTGAACTGTGTGTCTGTTTTTTGTGCCATTACCATACTATCTTGGTGATTATGGCTTTATTATAGAGCTTAAATCCAGAATCGTGACGCCATCAGCTTTGGTTTTCTTTTTCAACATGCTTGACTATTTGGGATCTTTTCTGGTTCCATAGCCTGCAAAGTTCCTGATTCAGCTTGTCTGGATGAGGACCAATAATTTAACAAATTCCCAGGTGATAGTGATGTTTATGTCACTCATCTGGGGACAATACTTTAAGAACTATTATTATGAGAGATTTACTAGAGATATTTAAGCATGGAGAGCACTCCTTGAAATTGCTTTTGGAGTATTATGTGGATTGTGCAGAGTAGGTTGGAAGGAGTCAATGAGAGTTAGTGTCTGCTTGATACAAATCAACCCATGAAGTCATCCCACATTATCCCACAGTCTTGTTTTCACATCTCTTAGTCCAGTCGCCTGACTTAACCTGTTTTATTAATCTATGTGCATGTTGAGTAGTGAGGAGCCTGTCCTTTTTCAGCAGTTGAGTCTTCTGGTTTTCTGCCCCTGTATTCTCTTTTCCCAAGCTTTTTTCTTTGTTTTTTTTTTTTTTTTTTTTTATGGTAAAGATTTTTTATTTGAGAGAGAGACAGAGCTTGATTAGAGAGGGAAGGGTAGAGGGAGAGGGAAAAGCAGATTCCCTGCTGAGCCGGGAGCCCAATGTGGGGCTTGATCCTAGGACCCTGGCATTGTGACACAAGCTGAAAGGGAAACGCTTAACCGACTGAGCCACCCAGGAGCCCTGCTTTTCCCAAGCTTTAAGGACCGTGTCCAAAGGTTGTCAGAGTCATAGTCTTTTAAGGCATTTTATTCATGTTCAGAATTTTGTTTTTGTTTTGGCAGTTTCCTTCTCCAAATAGAGGAAAACTTTTTATGTTCTATATTCTTTTTGTCAGAATGGAAAACAGAAGCCCAAGAGTGTACTCCAGTTACAAATACTTCTACACTCGTAAAGACTGGAACTCAGACTGTGAAATTGGAAGAACCATATGACTACGATGAGAGATTTGAGAGGCACGCATCAGATACCTATAGGAAAATTCCCATGAATGAAAGAAATTTTACTTTGAAGTCAGTCCTCTCAAAAGAAGATGACCCTATGGAAGAGTGTCTTAGTAAATATGATATCTATCGAAATACTTTTGAAAAGCATTCAAACCTAATTATTCAGTTTGGTACCCAGTCAGATAATAAAACTATGTATGATGAAGGCAGGGCAACCTTCAATCATGTTTCATATGGTATTGTACACAGAAAGATATATCCTGGAGAGAAGCCTTATAAATGTAACGTGTGTGGGAAAAAGTTTAGGAAAAACCCATCCTTTGTGAAACACCAAAGCACCCATACCAAAGAAAAATCTCATGAATGTGAAGAATGTGGGAAAGAGTTTAGGCACATCTCGTCCCTTATTGCACATCAGAGAATGCATACTGGAGAAAAACCATACGAATGCCACCAGTGTGGTAAAGCCTTCAGCCAGCGCGCCCACCTTACTATACACCAGAGAATTCACACTGGAGAGAAACCCTATAAGTGTGATGACTGTGGCAAAGACTTCAGTCAGCGCGCACACCTCACTATACATCAAAGGACACATACTGGAGAGAAACCATATCGATGCTTGGAGTGTGGTAAAACTTTCAGCCACAGTTCATCGCTGATTAATCACCAGAGAGTTCATACTGGTGAGAAACCTTATATATGCAACGAATGTGGGAAGACTTTCAGTCAGAGTACACACCTTCTTCAACATCAAAAAATACATACTGGAAAGAAACCATATAAATGCAATGAGTGTTGGAAAGTGTTTAGTCAGAGTACTTACCTCATTCGACATCAGAGAATTCATTCGGGAGAGAAGTGTTACAAATGTAACGAATGTGGAAAAGCCTTTGCTCATTCCTCAACTCTTATTCAACATCAGACCACTCACACGGGAGAGAAATCCTATATATGTAAAATATGTGGAAAAGCCTTCAGCCAGAGTGCAAACCTTACTCAACACCACAGGACTCATACCGGGGAGAAACCGTACAAATGCAGTGTTTGTGGGAAAGCGTTCAGCCAGAGTGTCCACCTTACTCAGCATCAAAGGATCCACAATGGAGAGAAACCCTTCAAATGCAATATATGCGGGAAAGCATACAGGCAGGGTGCCAATCTCACTCAGCATCAAAGGATTCATACCGGAGAGAAGCCGTATAAGTGTAATGAATGTGGGAAAGCCTTTATTTACTCCTCCTCACTTAATCAACATCAGAGAACTCATACTGGAGAAAGGCCCTATAAATGCAATGAATGTGATAAGGATTTTAGCCAGAGAACATGCCTTATTCAACACCAGAGAATTCACACAGGAGAGAAGCCCTATGCATGCCGTATATGTGGTAAAACCTTCACACAGAGTACAAATCTCATTCAGCACCAGCGTGTGCATACAGGTGCCAAACACCATAATTAATGGATACAGGAGACTTCAATTAGGTCTTACAGTTCATTCAAATTTTATTTTGTACTTTGTTAAAACATTATTCAAAAGAAACCCAAAAGAAGTGCAATATGTGTCAGGTGTGGCTCAGCAGAAGTATCAGAATTAGTAATGTGGATATAAGCTATTTAAATTGAATGTGAAATTTAAAAACAGTCTTTATTCACTTCTTCACCTTTACTTGAAATCAGTTTAATTCATGCCAGAAAGAAACCCTGCAAAAGTAAGAGTACTCAAAAACCTGTAACTCATCGACTCTTAGTGTATTTCAAGTACTTCTTAATGAGACTTTATGAATGTAACTGGGGAAAGCTTCCATCAAGTAGGGATTTCACACTAGTGAGTCATCTTGGGATAACTGAAAAAGCTGCTTTCAGGCCTTTATTGCTTCCCAGCTTTGAAGCCTTAAATATGTAAAGGGTTCCCTTCCCTTTTCCTGTTATGCCATAACTGCCATGTGGAGCCAGTAGGTTTGCAAAATATATATAGTGGAAAGCATCTTAATTTTTATGTGACAACTGTTTAATTACATTTTCCTTTACATATGGAAATATTCAAGGAAGAGAGCTTATGGAAAGCTGACCTGTTAGGATAAACTAATGTATATATAGCCCTTAGGCATTTGTACAAATTTAGTTAAATGGACAAAAGTTAAACACCCAACCTTAAATTCATCTTTAAAACATCAGCCTTAGTTTCACTAGGTTTTGACATCTGTCCGCCTGAAGGAAAAAATAAAAGTCCCTGACTTTTAATAATAAAAGTCACCAGAATAATAAAAAAAAAATAAAAGTCACCTGATTCCTAAATTCGTAACTTAAGGTTCCCTATGGCTGTTCACCACAGAAAGCCCATTTCTGTTGAGACACTGGTCAGGGCCCAGACTTCCTAATTAGATCCTTTCAGGGCTTCTTCTTGTGCTAAAAACTACAGCTAATTTAAGCAACAGAAAGCTTCCTAAAGTAGTGAAAGACGACAAAGGACATGTCACGGAATGAGCATAAGAAGCCTACTAAGCTGGGTTGCCAGATGTGCCCCCCACCACATTCCAAGACAAACAAGGAGTGAAAACACCTATTTACAGAGTGTGAGGAAAAGATCAGTGATAGAAAATAGACGTAAAGTTCACTACAGAAAGTGGGTCAGGGCAGAAATCAAGGGTGAAGACAGCCGTGAAGAAAGGATACACAGGTGAGTTAGCACATAGTCTTTTAGACTTGGTTTGCCTAAGTAAGAGTGGCTAATTGGATGAGACAAAATTTAGCCTGTTGATAAGGAACTAAAAATGAAGTGACTGATTTTTAGAGTAATAATTGGAATTGATACTTTCTCAGAAGTAAAAATGGGGATTACTCCTAAAATGTCAGGAAACATTGGAAAACGCATTGATGCAGAAACTATCATTGATGGCAGTCATCATTGAACAATAATAACTAAGTTTGTGGGGTCCTAAACCTAAAAGGAAAACTGGCAGAAATGCAAACAGAAGTAGGTACAATTACTGTTACAGTCAATCTCCACAGCATTCCGCTGTCAGAATGTAAGACCACATTCTGAGAGCTGAGGTTTTGTCCTGCTCTTAATTCGTTTCTTCAGTGCCTTGCGTGTGGGAAGCGGTCAGTATATGTTTGTTGAATTAATACGTAGGTAAGTTAGAGGTAATAAGGTAGAATTAACAGACTCAGAGTGAAGTTGAATTTAAAGTTATTTTTTGTACATGTGCAAAATGTACAAAACCACTAACAAAGAGTGGTTATTTATTGGGTACTAGGAACTACTTCAAAATTGAAGAGTCAGAATTCCACACCTTAATGTGGGGAATTTGTGTGTGTGTGTCGGGGGGAATATTCTTAAAGAAATCGCGGGACATCTTTGTGCAGGAAATTTTCCTGAGCTGGATGAAAAGTCAGCATTCTGGTGCCATAAATATCAGTATACAGAGCACACAGTTCTATTTGGATGTTACTGTTGATAGAAACATCCTGCAAACAGGTGCCGAAGCCAAGACCAGGGGTTCTAGCATCTTCCAGGCTTTCTTGTTGAGTGTTTTCTTCAGAAGTTACTGCTTTTCCTTGTCCTCGCATCAGTTAACCCCGATGTCACGGAATCCTTCACGAAGCATAGACTGTCTTCGGGTTGCATAGTCAAGTTACGCTTATGCCATAGTTTACTTTTGTGTTAGACAATAACCACTGTATTTAAGATGCAATTTTTATTTATGATGCCACTTCACACCTTACACAACACTTTTCCCCCCTCCTGGCATGGATGTGTGGAGTATCACAGTCCCTAGCTCCTTTCTTTGCTTTAATTTGTATTTCCTGCCTTTGTGAGTTTTATGTAAATAATGCATTCCTAAAGTCTTCCACTGATACACTGAGGCAACCAATGCCCTTATATATATATATATATATATATAAAAAAGAATAGAAGCGAATCATCAATCTTTGTGTATTTTTCCCACTTCTACAGTTGTCTGAGCCATTTGGATTTAGTAGACTTATTTTCCACAACTTTTTTTTACAAAGGTGTTGAAATATACAGAAAAGTTAATAAAGCGTCTTTACCCACTGCCTAGCTTTAAAAATTTAACCTTTTACTGAACAGCTGTAAAGTTAGACATGACATTGCACCCTAAATATTTCAGCATGCCTCTCATAAAAATGACAGCTTTTCACATAACCACATACCATTACATACCTTGAAAAAAAGAAGAGTAATTTTCAAATACCTAATGCTTCATCCGTGTTTAAATTCTCCCTGTTGATGCTGTCAGGTTTCACGCATTATGTTTACTTGTTAATCTGTTTCATCCATCAAGCTCTCTCCCACCTCAGACTTTCTCCAGGACCTCCCCCCCTCAATATAGCAGGTCAGCTATAGAATGTCTCAAGTTCAGGATTTAACTATTGGTTTGTATGTGGTTTCTCTTGTTCTTGTGTCCCCTGTGGTTTCTGCAAACTAGCATTTAGGGCCAAAGCCCTGATTGGCTTCAGGTTCAACATGTTTAACAGATGTATTTTGTGTGTCGCCTCACATCCAAAGTTTTAGTAACATTTGGTTGACCACTGGCGAGGTAAAACCTGATGGCTCGGTTGACATGGTAACCATCCTATCTTCCCAGTGTGAAGACCTGTTTGCCAACAGCCTTTCACCTGATAGGTTTAGTATCCAGTGATGATCCTGAATCAGCTGTTTCATTAAGATTTGCAAAAAGGCAATTTTCTTTCTACATTGACTGATGAATACTTCCATGAGGCAGAGCCTTCTGTCATCAACTGGGAATGCACTAGAGGCAAAGTCATAAATTCTTTTCCTTTACTTAAGAATTTTCAAAGTAAGTGATTGGCAGTGATGACAGCTGATCCATGTATTAAAAATCAGTTATGGCTATTGTTTCTGTTGCTCACATGGTCCCAAACTTGGCCACTTGGAACCCTTCAAGTAGCTCTTACATCCTTTGATAGTCCTTCTTGTCTAGTCTTTCAGGACTTTATTTCCTTCTGCCATATCTCAGAGTCAGTGCCCCCAGCTCCGGAATGAGCCATCTCTCCAGGAATCTTTGGTTAAAGAGGCAACTGTTTAGAAACCAAGATCCCGGCACAAGGCATGCCCGTTGCTGCTGAGGTGTCACTCATGAATAGCCTTTGAGTCTTTCTAACCACTCTACTGAAGTTCTCATAAAGGCAGCCTTTTGCACTCGCTTCATCCGTTACACAGTTCTGTGGGAGATATAATTACGTACTGGGACAAACTGGGGAGCACAACTTAAGCCTTGGTAAGCATAGAGCTGAACTGGGGAGGACGGAAGTGTTAATGTATACCAGAAGGCAGGTGTAACTACAGGAGGTCCTGTGCCAAAGCCGGCAGATTGTAAGGGAGCTTGTCAGTTCATCTGGCAGGTGGGTTCATCAGAGAGCAGTTAGGACAGCAACTTAATATAGGATACCTAGTATGTTGTAACTCTTTCATGCCTTGGTAATTTACATATTTATAAGCTAATCCCATCTTTCCCATCACATTCTTTAAAGCAGGTTTCTGATGTAAATTTGAATCCTGAGGGTCTGTTTCTGGCAAACCTAAGTGCTAGTTTTTCTTGCCAAACTTGGTCTTCAGAGCTTGAAGACTGTTAGGTTTCATCCTTCAACCGTATCTTCTAGTATCAATTCACCTGCATGTGCCTGCAGATGTACTTAGTCCTCTATTTCTGTTCTCTCCATGGCTATATTTCACTACAATTATTAGGCCCTTAGAGCACTAGAGGCATTAAAAATGGCAAGCATGTGCACTCTAGTGATACATATAAACGTGTGTGTAAGCTTGCAAGTAGCACAGAGTCCCCAGCCCTCTGTGTGGACGGGGAAGTGATGCCCATGAGGTCGATGTGTCTTGCCTGAGGTCCTGGAGTCCTACAGTGACAGAGTAAGGGTTGGAACCATGGCTCCAGCACTTAGTGGAATTCTTCCTGTAAGATCAACACTAATGGAAATTCAGAGCACAAACAGTATGTACTTTATGACTTTATAAAATTATGTATTTTTTTAAGATTCTATTTATTTATTTGACAGAAATCATAAGTAGATGGAGAGGCAGGCAGAGAAAGAGGGAAGCAGATTCCCCGCTGAGCAGAGAGCCTGATGCAGGGCTCTATCCCAGGACCCTGAGATCATGACCTGAGCCGAAGGCAGCGGCTTAACCCACTGAGCCACCCAGGTGCCCCTATAAAATTATGTATTTTGATGAAATTAGAGCACTGAAAATTTGTTTTGTCTCCCTTCCTATATAGCTTCTTATATTCAAATTTTGAGATGAGAACAGCCCAACAAAGAATGCACCCGCGTCTACCCCCACTTCAGCTGTGGTCTCCCACCCATATCTTTCCCAGTTTTCAGAGCCATATACTCAATGCTATCATCTATCTCAAAAGTACCTTCAGGGCTTTAATGTAAAACAGAATTTTGACCCCCAAGTCCTTTTTTCAGGGGCACCTGGGTGGCTCAGTGAGTTAAGCTGCTGCCTTCCGCTCAGGTCATGATCTCAGGGTCCTGGGATAGAGCCCTGCATCAGGCTCTCTGCTCAGCGGGGAGCCTGCTTCCCTCTCTCTCTGCCTGCCTCTCCGTCTACTTGTGATCTCTCTCTGTCAAATAAATAAATAAAATCTTAAAAAAAAAAAAAAAAATCTTGGGTCATTCCAAATCAGGTCTATACCCAGAGTTGAAAACTAATCATCTCACTCACACGGATTAAAAACTACACTTGGGGTACGCCTAGGTGGCTCAGTTGGTTAAGCGGCTGCCTTCGGCTCGGGTCATGATCCCAGCGTCCTGGGATCAAGTCCCACATCGGGCTCCTTGCTCAGCAGGGAGCCTGCTTCTCCCTCTGCCTCTGCCTGCCTGCCTCTGTCCGCCTGTGCTCGCTCGCTCGCTCTCCCTCTATCCCTGACAAATAAATAAAACCTTAAAAAAAAAAAATACACCTGGGACACTATTCTCACTCATTGGAGTACAATATATTTAAATGGGGAAAATAAGAATATTTTCTAATACACGAAATTCAAATTTCAGTGTTAATGTTTTATTAGAACACAGCCATATTCACTTAAGTACTCCCTTTGGCGGCTTGCTTTCTACAACCGCAAAGTTACAGACACCGCAAAGCCTAAAATATTTACCGCCCCTTTAGAGAACGAGCTAGCCAACGAGGTACCTACACAGTGGGGCAGAAGGTTCGGTCCCCTGGTTAAGCCCAACACCAGGCAAAGTAATAAAAGGAGCAACGCTCACTGGGCGTGTGGGAGGGGAGTGAGTGTAGGGAAGCAACGGTCAGTCAGCGCTCCGAAGCGTGAAAGGAGAGGGCAACGGAGGCACAACGCCAGGAGTCCGGGTTAGGAAGGGCAGCACCCTAGCTGGGAAGAAGCAAGCGGCCAGCGGGGAGAGCGCTGGGCGAGCAATGGTGCCCTCTGCCGGCCACACTGCGCCGGTGCGCCTGTGCCCCGCCGTCCTAAGTTGAGAGGGTTACCAATGTGGGTACAAGGGGGGGGGGGGGTCTTCCCTTTCCGGAGTCGCCAGTACTCGTGTACCCCTTCTCCAGTCTTCTTTACGGGAACATGGGTTCAAGCTCGCGCTTGGTTCCCAACCACCGCGGAACTCGGGCATTCCTCTCCTCGAACCCCGCTCGAGCACTCAAACAAGACCGCGGGGAGCGTCGCTTCTCGGAAGTGAGTCCTCTTTGAAACTCCGTATTCCTCTCCGGCGTCCAGCTTCCTCAACGGGCCTGAAGGGGCTGCAAGTCCACCCGTGCGGCGGGGTGGGTCCTCCTCGCCCGCCCCCGGGGACGGCCAACCGTCCGAGGGAGAAGTGATAGTGAAAGGACCAAGCTCCCCTCTTGCGGGAGGGGGTCGGACCTAAAACTCGTTCCAAACGGCCTTCGGCGCAAGCGATGCTCTTCCCTGAGCTAAGCCTCGGGAGCCCAGAGCCGAAGGCAGAGGCTTAACCCACTGAGCCACCCAGTCGCCCAGGACTTACTTCTTTTTTAAGGCCCTCTTTTAAAAAGAGCCCTCTTTAGAGGGGATGCAGGAACAAGCCCGCCGCCCGGCTTCAAAAGGGACTCTGGGGTACTGGGCGGGGCTAGACACGCCAGCGTTCCTGGGAAGTGTGGTCCGCAGCCTCTGCGGCGCATGCGCACCTCCCCGTCATTGTGGCTCCGCTCCTGCCTATCTGAACGCACCTGAGCGCCCTCTCCTGGAGAGGAGAAGCGGCAGTGGGGAGTTCAGGAGCTGAGTGCTGGGAAGGTATCCGCAAGCCCCTTCAAGTTGCACACCAGGCCGCCTCCAAGTGAGCTGCTTTAGTAAGCTGAGCTTTCAGGGACAGAGGGACTTGTTGATGCGGTTTTTTTCAAGTATCTGCGTTGGCTGCCGTTATAGCAGCTACCATCATCTCCCTCCAAGAATGCCGCTGCCCTCTCACTGGTCTCCCCGTGAACCCTCGTTCTTGTCCACCAGCTTCCACTGTCATCCTATCCCTTCCGATCTATAGGCTGCACAAGTCCACCGCCGACACAGTCACCCCCGTCACGCGGAAGCACATTTATCTCAGCATCATATTATCGATCTATGAACACTTCACTTTGCATTTCTAAAGAGGGCTCTTTTTAAAAGAGGGCCTTAAAAAAGAAGTAAGTCCTGGGCGACTGGGTGGCTCAGTGGGTTAAGCCTCTGCCTTCGGCTCAGGTCATGATCCCAGTGTCCTGGGATCAAGTCCCACTTCAGGCTCTCTGCTTGGTGGGGAGCGTGCTTCCTCCTCCCTCTCTCTCTCTGCCTACTTGTGATCTCTGTCAAATAAATAAATAAAATCTTTAAAAAAAAAAAAAAAAAAAGTAAATCCTGGGGCTCAGAGGTAGAGAATAGGACTCTTGATCTGGCCCTAAGTCCAAGCCCCACCTTGGTCCTAGAGCCTACTATGAATAAATAGAAAGTCCTAATATTATCAAGTGAATTGTTGAGATTTCCCCCCCTGATGTAAATTCCTTTGATTTTTCACAGTTTGAGTCAGGACCCAAGTAAGTTCTACACTTTGAACTTAATTGGTATGTCGGTTAAGTCTCTTTTTCAATCTATAAATCCCCCTGACGTTTCTCTTCTATTTCTTTCAATATATTTCTCCGAGAAACCGGCTCTTTTGTCCTGTAAAGTTGCCTAAATCCTGATTTTGCTTGTTAACTGGGTAGATATTTTAATGTTCTGCTTTCATGTATTTCCAAAAAAAAAAAAAAAAATGCTAACAGGAGGCTTGATACCATTCAAGTTCAATTTTTTTTTCCACAAAAATACTTCACAGAGGGTTTGTGTTCTGTCAGAAAGCACAGATGTCTGGATTTTTCTTCTTATGATGTAAGCACCCATTGGTCATCATTACCCAGATCCATTAATTCATTAGGAGTTGCACAACAGTAATATTCTATAATCTGTAATTCCTTCATGTATACATTGGACTATCCCTATAAAAGGAAACTTTCCATCAACTATTGGGCTGCTCTGGGGGATGGTTCATTCCCTAGGATACTCCCAAAGAGACCAATGAGGTTTTTGATTATTTAGTTGTTTGCTTGCTAAGTGTCACTGAGTTCATGCATTTAAACTATTTAATGTGTTTCAAATTTATTACAGTGAGTATGGTCATTGATGTTCAAATCGTCCCACCTTGGACCTTTATAGGCTGTCCCCATGATGAGGGAGTAGGAGGCTGGCTGAGAACAGAGCAGGGGCTGGCGCCTTGCACCCCCTCTCCACCCATTCTCCTTGGTAATATGTGTGGCATTCCACAGGCATCCCTGACTGCCCTAAAAGAAGAGCAAATGGTTATCTTGCAGAGATCACAGTCCTGCAAGGCAGGAGTCTCTCTTGGTTTACAAATGTCCTTGAGGTTTACAACAAAGAAGTTACCTTATCAATAGCCCAATTTCCAAAGACACATAACTCAGTTCCTCAAGCCCTAACGTCACCCTCCCCTCCATAAAAAACCGAAGGAGACGGAGATAGAAGGAAAAGTAAATAAAGTTAAATTTCTTTCAAAACCTAAATCTCACTAACAAGGACGTTTGATAGCAGGAATGTAACATTCCACCAGGAGACTCCCAACTGTCTTTATGTTAGTGCCTCATTAGAGGGAAAGTGGCCTTGGCTTGATCGTAACCAGGCCTTCAATATCCTGACAGTCTTCTTTGCCCCAATAGCCCTTCTGAACACCCCTTTGTCCTCACCTACCCAACTCCTGTGTATATAACCAGACACTCCTCACAGGCTCGGGGCAGCCGCATCTCTGCCTGCCCACGGGTCCTGTCCCCGTGCTCTAATAAACCACCTTTTTGCACCAGAGACGTCTTAAGAATTCTTTCTTTAGCCGTCGGCTCCGAACCTCACCTCGCTGAACCTCACCTAGGTTCGAGAACTTCATCACCCATAAAGTCTTTATAGCTGGATTCCTGAACACTTTAACATAACTGGTTACCTTTGATACTTGTTTGTTTTCTGAAATTATACCAGGTTCATCTTGCACACTTCCTGTCCCAAACCTGGATTTAACCATTTTTCAAGAAGCCCTGCTTCCTTTTAGTGGGAGCTGGTATTTAGAGAGCACAATCTGGGTACTAGGGAGTGTCAGCTCCTCCCAAAAAGCCAACCATTTAAAAAGTTTTTTATTTACTCTTCCATTTTTTAATATAAGGAAATGTGTGCATATATATTTATATTCCCCCCACCCTTTTCCCAACAAACTGTAACATACTATATATACATGTCTTACTAATGAAGTTCTCGAACCTAGGTGAGGTTCGGCGGGGTGAGGTTTGGAGCCGACGGCTAAAGAAAGAATTCTTAAGACGTCTCTGGTGCAAAAAGGTGGTTTATTAGAGCACGGGGACAGGACCCGTGGGCAGGCAGAGATGCGGCTGCCCCGAGCCTGTGAGGAGTGTCTGGTTATATACACAGGAGTTGGGTAGGTGAGGACAAAGGGGGTGATGTTAGTCTCTAAGGAATTTTGGAAGCAAGGTCTGCAGGACCTTGAGGGGCTAGTTATTGTTGGGAGAAAGGTTATTTATTACTAGTAATAAAAATCTTCTTGTGAGTCCCTTTAGATGTGTATCAATGGGCCATATGCTTGGGAATGATTCTCGACACTATCTTGGAGATCTAGAGATAAAGCTTCACATTTCTCCTATCAAGTGTCCTAGTTAGTGAGATTTGGGTTTAGAAGAAATTTAACTTTATTTAGGGCTTGAGGAACTGAGTTATGTGTCCTTGGAAATTGGACTATTGATAAGGTAACTTCTTTGTTTGTAAATCTCAAGGACATTTGCAAACAAAGGGAGACTCCTGCCTTACAGGATTGTGATCTCTGCAATATAACCATTTGTTCTTTCTGGGCAGTCAGGGGTGCCTGAGGAATGTCACACATATTACTAAGGGGAGTGGGTGGAGAGGGGGTGCAAGGCGCCAGCCCCTGCTCCCTCCTCAGCCAGCCTCCTGATCCCTCATCATTACCACTTCTTCCACATAAAAATATATCCTGGGGCACCTGGGTGCCTCATTCGGTTAAGTGTCCAACTGAGACAGATACACAGACAAATATCTCCTCGTGATCACAGAGGTAGTTCTTCCTTCTTTCTACATTTCCATATACTCCATCGTTTGGAGGTACTATAATGCATTTAACTAGTCCTTTAATGATAGACGTTTGGTTTGTTTCTAAAAGGGGGCAGGCAGGGAGAGAAAAAAACAAATCTGGTGAGATAAGTAGAAAACAAATAGCAAGAAGGTAGATTGAAACCCAAACAAATCTATAATTACATTAATATATAAATGGAATGGGACGCCTGGGTGGCTCAGTGGGTTAAAGCCTCTGCCCTTGGCTCAGGTCATGATCTCAGGGTCCTGAGATCGAGTTCCGCATGGGGGGGGTCTCTGCTCAGCAGGGAGCCTGCTTCCTCCTTTCTCTGCCTGCCTTTCTGCCTATCTGTGATCTCTGTCAAATAAATACAACCTTCTTTTAAAAAGTACAAAATCATTACCTTTTTTTTTTGAAGATCCCACTTATTTATTTGACATAGAGAGATCACAAGTAGGCAGAGAGTGAGGAGGAAGCAGGCTCCCCACCGAGCAGAGAGCCTGAAGTGGGACTTGATCCCAGAGCCCTGGGATCATGACCCAAGCCTAAGGCAGACACTTAACAACTGAGCCACCCAGGCGCCCCCCAAATCATTAACTTTTAAAGCTCCTTTCAGTGAAACAGGAATTCCGTATCCTCCCCCATCTCACAACTTCTCACTCCTGTTCAGCTCCCCCAGTTTTCACTGTTCTTGTCTGAGGGAGAAAACCTACCCTCTTCTTCCCCATAATATTAAAAAAAAAAAAAAATCTTTAAGTCATCTCTACACCCAACATGGGGCTTGAACCCTAAGAGTCACAGGCTCTACCACCTGAGGCAGCCAGGTGCCTCGCTCCCCAGCATTTTTAAGATTTTAGTTATTTATTTATTTATTTATTTATGAAAGAGCATGCTCTTAAGCAGGGGGAGAAGCAGAGAGGAAGGGAGAGGGAGAGGCAAAGAATCTCACGCAGATTCTCTCCACTGAGGGCAGAACCCCAGGCAGAGCTCAGTCTCAGTGATGAGGGAGCAGGAGGCTGGCTGCAGACAAAGCAAAAGCTGGCACCTTGCACCCCCTCTCCACCGGCTCCCCTCGGTAATGTGTGTGACATTCCTCAGGCACCCCTGACTGCCATAAACCAGAAATAAATAGTTAACTTGCAGAGATCACAATCCTGCAAGACAGTCTCCCTTGGTTTACAAATGTCCTAGAGATCTACAAAGAAGTTACCTTATTAATAGCACAATTTCCAGAGGCAAATAACTCAGTTCCTCAAGCCCTAAATAAAGTTAAATTTCTTCTAAACCCAAATCTCACTAACAAAGACGCTTGATAGCAGAAATGTGAATGGCTTGCCAAAAGACAACATTGATCAAGCCCCAAGGACTCCTGTAGGCCCTCTTTCGCATATGAAATTTCCGTTGAAACCTCCCTTGCCCTCACCTTCCCCCAATGGTAAGGTACACAACCTGCCATCTCTCACAACCCGGAGCAGCAGCTCTTCTTGCCCATGGGTCCTGTCCCCGTGCTTTAATAAACCACCATTTTGCACCAAAGATGTCTCCAGAATTCTTTCTTGGTCATCGGCTCCAGACCTCAGCCCACTGAACCTCACCTAGGTTATAGAACTTCAACATCAGGACCCTGACATCATGACCTGAGCCGAAACCAAGAGTCTGACCTTTAACTAACTAATCCACCCAGGCACTCCTCCCCAACATCTTAAAATGTTGCTTTTTTTTTTTTTTTAGAGCGTGGAGCCCTATGTGGGGCTCGATCTCATGATCCTAAAATCATGACCTGAGCTCAAACCAAGAGTCTGATGCTTAACCTACTGAGCTACCCAAGCACCCCAGTGTGGAAACACTTTTAACCAATCATTCCTCACCTAAGAAAGCGTAGCTGTAAGTCTGTAAAAAAATTTTTTTACCAAGTATAGGACATTCTGGGAAAATGTCTCTGATAACTTTAAAAAGTCAAAGCCAGGGCGCCTGGGTGGCTCAGTGGGTTAAAGCCTCTGCCTTCGGCTCAGGTCATGATCCCAGGGTCCTGGGATCGAGCCCCGTATCGTGCTCTCTGCTCAGTGGGGAGCCTGCTTCCTCCTCTCTCTCTGCCTGCCTCTCTGCCTACTTGTGATCTCTCTCTCTCTCTCTCTCTCTCTGTCAAATAAATAAATAAATAAAATCTTTAAAAAAAAAAAAAGTCAAAGCCATAAAAACCAGCAGCGCTGAAAAGGAGTGGCTATGTTCAAGTCTCTGACGCCGAGGGGGTGAGAGTTAATGGCTCAAAGGAGGGCTGCTGGCAAATTGTAAAAGAGAACAGGGAATACGGTTAATTTGATTGTTGATCTGGAAACTGGATTTAGCCTCATTTCCAAGGTTTGTGCCTACCACTTCCCCTGGACAGGTCCGGCCCCAGAATGGAGCATCTGTACACTTCTTATGGTGGCCTTCCCTCTCCTGTCCTCAGCACCCTGGTGACAGGTCTGTCCACAGTGTCATTGCTCTGGCTGGCCTCTTGGCCAGAGGCAACAATATGAAGTTGAATACAAATGGTGTCTGTGGTATATTGGGAGATAATTAGAAATATTTGGGCTTCATTCCCAGCTCCTGGCCAGAGCTCCTAAAATCCTTGTAATTTCCTAAGAGTTAAGAGCCATAGTCACAACCTTTGTTATAATATTTGCACTCTATGAGTTATAAAGGTGAAAAAGAGGGTCTTTTGTTATTCATAATAACCCCAGGGTTTATGTTTATGAGGTGATTTTTGGAAAGCCCCTAAGGAGGCTGCTGGTGGCCAGAAGAACCAATCATGTGATGAGAGGGTTGGAATTTTCAGCTTTACCCCCAGACTTCTGGGGAGGAGACAGGCACCGGGAGTTGACTTAATCACCAATGGCCGATGACTCAGTCAATCCGTGAGGCCTCCCTAAAAACCCTGCACAACAGGGGTTCAGAGATCTCCAACACTGGCACCAAGGGACGTGCTGGGAGGGGGGCATGCCCAGAGAGGGCACGGAAGCTCTGCGCCCCATCTCCATACCTTGCCCCATGCATCGATGTCTTCCATTTGGTTGCTCCTGAGTTGCGTTCGTCATAATAAACCAGTAAATGGGGGTGCCTGGGTGGCTCATTGGGTTAAGCCTCTGCCTTAGGCTCAGGTCATGATCTCAGGGTCCTGGGATCAAGCCCCGCATCAGGTTCTCTGCTTGGCAGGGAACCTGCTTCCCCCTCTCTCTCTGCCTGCTTCTCTGCCTACTTGTGATCGCTGCCTGTCGAATAAATAAAATCTTAAAAAATAAAAAATAAAATATAATAAACCAGTAAACATAAGGAAAGGTTTCCCTAAGTTTCTGTGAGCTGTTCTAGCAAATTACCAAATCCTATAATTATAATGAATGTGGAAAATACTTGTCTTCATATTTTATTCAACATCAGAAAATCTGCTCTGCAGAAAAATCTTTTCAGTGCAAAATATGCAGAAATCTGGGGCGCCTGGGTGGCTCAGTGGGTTAAGCCTCTGCCTTAGGCTCAGCTCATGATCCTCCTGGGATCGAGCCCCGCATCGGGCTCTCTGCTCAGCAGGGAGCCTGCTTCCTCCTCTCTCTCTGCCTGCCTCTCTGCCTACTTGTGATCTCTCTCTCTCTCTCTCTCTCTCTCTGTCAAATAAATAAATAAATAAAATCTTTAAAAAAAATATGCAGAAATCTTTCAAGCAAAATACATACCTTATTCAACGTCACAAGATTCGAACAAGCAAGGATCCTTCTGAATATAAAGGATAAGAGAATGCTTTCAGCCAAAGTTCATTTCTCATGTGTTATCAGACAAATCATACTGGGATGTATGATCCTAAAACAAGTGTAAGAATTGTGGGAATGGGGGTACCTGGCTGGCTCAGTCAGTTAAGAGTCTGACTCTTGATGTTGGCTCAGGCCATGATCTCTCGGTCAGGCTCTGTGCTCTGTGGGGAATCTGCTTGAGATTCTCTCTCTCCTTCTCCCTCTGGTCCTCCCCCTGCTCTCTCTCAAATGAATAAATTTAAAAAAAAAAAAAAAGAAAGAAAGAAATGAGGGAATGCCTCAGCCCTAAGTCATCCCTTACACGGAGAATTTATATGGAGAGAGGCTATATGTGTGCTAAATACGAGGGATGGTCAACAAGATCATCTCTTGAATGGATAAAGAAGGTGTGGTGTGTATATCTACAATGGAATATTATGCAACCATCAAAAAATCTTGCAACGACGTGGATGGAACTAGAGGGTATATTTGCTAAGCAAAATAAGTCAATCAGAGAAAGACAATTATCATATGACCTCACTCATATGAGGAATTCAAGAAACAACACAGAGGATCATAGGGGAAGGGAGGGATAAAAATGAAGCAAGACAAAACCAGAGAGGGAGACAAACCATAAGAGACTCTTTTTTTTTTTTTAATTTTTATTTTATTTATTTGACAGACAGAGATCACAAGTAGGCAGAGAGGCAGGCAGGGAGAGCCAGAGAGGAGGAAGCAGGCTCTCTGCCAAGCAGAGAGTCCGATGCGGGGCTCGATCCCAGGACCCTGGGATCATGACCTGAGCCGAAGGCAGAGGCTTTAACCCACTGAGCCACCCAGGCGCCCCACCATAAGAGACTCTTAATTTCAGGAAACAAACTGAGGGTTGCTGGAGGGGTTGGGGGGAGGGAGGGATGATGTCA
This sequence comes from Neogale vison, assembly GCF_020171115.1. Classification (NCBI taxonomy): domain Eukaryota; kingdom Metazoa; phylum Chordata; class Mammalia; order Carnivora; family Mustelidae; genus Neogale; species Neogale vison. Next base: position 63,552,202 of record NC_058095.1, read on the forward strand.
CTGAGTGACGGACATCAGGGAGGGTATGTGCTGTGGTGAGCACTATGAATTCTGTAAGACTGACGAATCACAGACCTGTACCCCTGAAGCAAATAATGCCTTATATGTTAATTTAAAAGAAAAAAAAAAGATAATCTCTTAATTTCCATCAGAGAATCCAAACTAGGGGAAAGCCCTGAATACCATGAATGTAGGATATCCCTCCATGTCTACAAAATCCCATTTGAACATTAGGAAATTTACCACGGGGAAAACCTTCTGAAAGCATTACATGGGAAACAACCTTCACGTAGAGCACTGAATTTATTCTATGTTCGCATGCTTACGCTGGAGAGACACCTTTTAAATGTTGTAACTGTGAAAATCCCTAATCATAGCTCTTCCCTAACTGCCATCAGAGGAATCCTGTTACGGGAGGACAAGCCTGCAGACGTCCTGAATGTAGGACAGTTGTCAAGGCAGACATCTCATTAAAGACCAGATCGGAGAGGGTCCAGCCACTGCAGAAACAGTATGGAGTCCACCAGAAATTAAAAATAGAAAGACCGTATGACCCAGTAATTGCACTTCTGGGGTTTATGAAAGAAAATAAAAATACTAAAGAGCTAAACACACCCCTATGTGTCTTGTAGCATTATTTACAACAGCCAAGATAGGGAAGCCTCTGAGTGTCCACCCATGGAGGAGTGGGTACAGTTCCTGGGTGGCTCAGCTGGCTCAGCGTCTGATTCCCGAGTTCAGCTCAGGTGGTGATCTCAGGGATCCAGTCCTGAATTGGATCCCTTGCTCAGCAGGGAGCCTGCTTGCTATTCTCTCTCCCTCCCTCTGCCCCTCCCCCACCCTGCCCCTACTTGCAAACATGTGGTCTCTCTCTCAAACAAAGAAATGATAAAATCTTTCTAAAAAGCAGAGGAGTGGGGACACTTGGGTGGTCCAGGCTTCAAGCGTTTGCCTTTGGCTCAGGTAATGATCTTGGGGTCCTGGGATTGAGCCCCAGGTAGGGCTCCCTCCTCAGAGAGGAGCCTGCTTCTCCCTCTCTGTCTGCTGCTCCCCCTGCTTGTGCTTTCTCTGTCAAACAAATAAAATCTTTAAAAAAAAAAAAAAGAGTAAGTTTCGGGGATGAAAAAGCACAGCATAGGGAGCAGACTTAGCGGTGTTGTAATAGGACCGGCAGCAACCGTCTAATCACTGTGTTGTACACCCGAAACTAACATAACATTCCATCAAAGATTCACACTAGAAAAAGATCTCACCAACGTCAAAACTGGCAGGAAATTTTTTTTTCTTAAGATTTTATTTATTTATTTGACAGAGAGCGAGAGATCACAAGTAGGCAGAGAAACAGGCAGAGAGAGAGGGGGAAGCAGGCTCCCTGCGGAGCAGAGAGCCCGATGCGGGACTCGATCCCAGGACCCTGAGATCATGACCTGAGCTCAAGGCAGAGGCTTTAACCCACTGAGCCATCCAGGCGCCCCCCGCAGGAAATTTTTTGACCAAAGCACACACCTTCCTAAACAATCAGAAATTCATAGTAAAGAAAAATCTTTCGGGTCCCCCCCACACACACACACTCCCAGCTGCCACCCTCTCCAGCACCTCCAGCAAACGACAGCGGAACCCACCGCCAGGACCGCACACCAGCCGTGAGCTCCACCCACCCACTCCACTCTGTTGATAGCTGCCTCCCTCGTCCTTCTCAGCTGCCCCCACGCTTACCACAGATTTTTGTCTCCAGAAATAATATTTGGAGAGCAGCGCCAAAAGGAGAGGCATTACATCCATTTCTCCGATTTTTACTAATATTTGACCGTGTATCTGACACTGACGTGCTATCACCAGATTGCTCTGACCCCTTGGGGGGTCGCTTTCCCTGAACTGCATTTGGCATCATCCCCTCTGTAAGCATCCAGGCAGGCGAGAAGCCGCCTACATTGGAAATGACTTTCGTTTTTTACTGAAACGATGTTTTTCTGTGTGTTGTTTACGGGTGTCTTCTTTAGGACTCCCCAGAGAGACATTTCTGGTAAGCTCAAGCCAGGAAAAGCTGTCCTCCTGAGCAGCTGGTCTGTTTCTAACTCAGAGACACCAGGCATCTTGTAACTGCCAACTCAACAAACACTCAAGTAAATACAATCTTTTGAAGAAAAGAACCGGAATATGTGATTTTCATGTTACTGCCAATTATTTCATCAAATAAATGGGCTACAACTTATCTTGGAATAAAATTGTGCTCTTGCTGATTGTGGAACCTTCCAGAGACTTGAAATGCTGTGGGGAAAATTGTTTGGTTTCAGCGTTTCCATTCACAAGAGGTATTTATGCTTACAAGTCGATGAGGAGGAGGATTTATTTTTAGGAAATTTCCCCCCCTACTTTTCCTTTTCTAACCTACTCATATGATTTCAAGGATTTTTGCTTTTAGTTAATTGATAAGAAACTGAAGGTGAAGAGAGGTAAAATAATAATTTGGAAATTCTGCTTGTGGTAAGACAGAGCAATTTCTCAGGTAAAGAAAGAAAATAAATCTCCCGGGGCACCTGGGTGGCTCAGTCAGTTAAGCGTCTGCTTTCAGCTCTGTTCATGATCTCAGGATCCTCGATTCGAGTCCCCAGTCTGGCTGCTTCCTCAGCGTGGAGCCTGCTTCCTCCTCTCCCTCTGCCACTCCCCCTACTTGTGCTCTCTCTCTGTCAAATAAATAAAAATCTTTGGGGGAAAAAAAAGCCTCCAGCCAAGATTCATATATCACCGCATATCTGAAGACTGATATCCATTGTTTACCATCATATAATATATGGTGGAAGGAACTTTTACAATGGCATTGAGGGGACCTGGCTGGCTTACTCAGTGGACCATGCAATGCTTGATCTCAGGACTGTGATTTTGAGCCCCACATTGAGTGTAGAGATTACTTTCATTTTTAGTTTTATTTTTTAAAGATTTTATTTATTTATTTGACAGAGAGAGAGCATAAGCAGGGGGAGCTGCAGTCAGAGGGAAAAGCAGGTTTCCCGCTGAGCAGGGAGCCCTACTTGGGGCTCGATCCCAGGACCGTAAGATCACAACCTGAGCCAAAGGCAGATGCTTAACTGGCAGATCCACCGAGGTGTAGAGATTTCCTAAAAATAAAATCTCTAGGGGTGCCTGGGGGTTCAGTCGGTTAAATGGTTAAGCATCCAACTCCTGATTTCTGCTCAGGTCAAGATCTCAGGGTTGAGGGATCGAGCCCGGAGTAGGGCTTCACACTCAGTGGGAAGTCAGCTTGAGATTCTTTCTCTCCGCTCCTTCCCCAGCTCACATGCGCTCAAATAAATAAATAAATCTTTTAAAAATAAATAAATAAATAAATAAAATATTAAAATAAAATAAAATAGGGGTGCCTGGGTGGCTCACTGGGTTAAGTCTCTGCCTACAGCTCAGGTCATGATCTCAGGGTCCTGGATCGAGCCCCGCATTGGGCGCTCTGCTCAGCGGGGAGACTGCATCCCCCTCTGCCTGCTTGTGGTCTCTCTCTGATAAATGAATAAATAAAATCTTTAAAAATAAATAAATAGGGGCGCCTGGGTGGCTCAGTGGGTTAAGCCTCTGCCTTCAGCTCAGGTCATGATCCCAGGGTCCTAGGATCGAGACCCACATCGGGCTCTCTGCTCAGCGGGGAGCCCGCTTCCTCCTCTCTCTCTGCCTGCCGCTCTGCCTACTTGTGATCTCTGTCAAATAAATAAATAAATAATCTTTTAAAAAAATGTATTTGCTAAAACTAAACTTATAATATTGCTTAATGACCTTAAACTTAAAAATAACTTTTAGTGCAAAGAAGTGTATACACAGGGGTGCTTGGGTGGCTCAGGTCATGATATCAGGGTCCTGGGATTGAGCCCGGCAGGGAGCCCGCTTCTCCCTCTCCCTCTACCTTCTACTCACTCCCCCTGCTTGTGCTTTCTGTCAAATAAATAAATAAAACCTTAAAAAAAGGAAAGAAAAAGAAATATCTTTTAATTTCATGGTAAATTAGTTGTGTTTGGCCCAAAATATGGTAGTCTAAATTCTTATCGATTTCCTCTTTGCCTCCAATATCAAGCTAATCATAATTTTTTTAAAGTAATCTCTATGCCCAATATGGGTCAAGTTTATAAAGAATTCCTAGATCCCCATGCAGAACTTCTTTTTTTGGTATCCATTAAAAGTCTATGGGACACCTGGGTGGCTCAGTGGGTTAAAGCCTCTGCCTTCAGCTCAGGTCATGATCCCAGAGTCCTGGGATCGAGCCCCATATCGGGCTCTCTTCTCTGCAGTGAGCCTGCTTCCTCCTCTCTCTCTCTCTCTGTCTGCCTCTCTGCCTACTTGTGACCTCTGTCTCTCAAATAAATAAATTTTTTTAAAAATCTTTAAAAAAAGTCTATAATCACTTTTTTATTCTAGTGTCTGAAACTCCAAATTATATCATATACATTATTCATGAAACCATCTTTTGGGGTGTATTCAACGAAAACATTAAGTGAGAGATTAATTTACAATTAATCAATTACAACCAGTTACAGATTTCTTAGTTCCTGTCCACTCTTGCTGCTTCCCTTGACTAGCCTTTAAAAAGAAAAAAAAAAAAAAAAAAACTTAAAAAGGAGGAGGAGGAGGGACGCCTGGGTGGCTCAGTCAGTTAAGCCGCTGCCTTCGACTCCCGTCATGATCCCAGGGTCCTGGAATCGAGTCCCATGTCAGGCTCCTTGCTCAGGGGGAGCCTGCTTCTCTCTCTGCCTCTGCCTGCCACTCTGCCTGCTTGTGTGCTCTCTCTCTCTCTGACAAATAAACACGTAAATAAAATCTTAAAAGAAAAGCAGGATGTAGGACATCCTTGTAAGAAAAAAAAAAAGAGGAGGAGGAAGAGGAAGAGGTGGGGAAATTAGTGGAAAATTCTGGAATTGGGTAACATTTTGATATTTTAAATACAGTCAGTTCTTCTATAATGCTTGTTTTTTTTTTTAAAGATTTTATTTATTTGTTTGTCAGAGAAAGAGGGGGAGAGAGTGAGCACAGGCAGACAGAGTGGCAGGCAGAGGCAGAGGGAGAAGCAGGCTCCCTGCCGAGCAAGGAGCCCGATGCGGGACTCGATCCCAGGACGCTGGGATCATGACCTGAGCCGAAGGCAGCTGCTTAACCAACTGAGCCACCCAGGCGTCCCTATAATGCTTGTTTTGAAAGCACAGATTTGTTCCACCACGGTTGCTATAAAGAGAAACAATTTGAACAAAGGACAAACTTTGATTGTGTGTGATTTCATCCATTAAAAAAGGAATGAATGCAGAAAACCTCACCCCACACAACCAAGCCCTGATGGGGAAACACCAAAGCACATGCACACGTCTCGAACACTGCCTGCTCATCCATGCGTGATGGGACAACTGTCCATCCAAGTTCAGATCACCCTCTTTCCACTACTTCACCAAAAATCAAAAGCTGTGTGCACCTTGGATGCCCACTTCCACAAGCAAACTTCTGTAAAGTAAAGAGCACCATTTATTGTAATATTTACGTGTTTCCTAACCATCGAACACATGTAACGTGGTGCCACTATTGTTGTTATTGGATTCCAAGCCATCTTTATATATGTCACCAACCAAGTTTCAGAGTGCAGTCTCCCAACCCATCCTAGCGCGTGCGATGTTTTGGGAACTCACATCAATGTTACAGCAAAACTCTTGTTACAGATGGCGCTAATAAAGCGTGTAGAATTTTAAAGAAACTTAGTCCTCTGGATTTAACCTTTTGTGAGGTTGGAATGCAGGCAAACACGTGAATAGAGGGGCGCCTGAGCGGCTCAGTTGGTTAGGTGGCTGCCTTCAGCTCGGGTCCTGATTCCAGGGTCCTGGGGTCCAACCCTGCATCAGACTCCCTGCTCAGCAGATAGCCTGCTTCTCTCTCTCCCTCTGCCTGCTGTGCTGCTTGTGTTCTCTATCTCTCTGTCAAATAAATAAATAAAACCTTTTTTTTAAAAAAAGTGAATAGAATTAAACTTCTATGACATCATAAAGCTAAAGGCTTTACTCTGTCTTAGAGACGTATTTTCACAATAGGATTCGCACATGCCCATCACAGGAGAACAAACGACCTGAAAGCGTAGCTCCTGACTGTCCCACGCCACCTGCAGCTTCCACTTGTTCTCGGAAATAGAATTCATTGTCCGGAGTCTTACACTGCACACTGCGCTAGAGGAAGAGAAACCAAAGAAGACCGGGATAAGAGGGCATCTTCCAACTGAATGCAATGATTCATAGGCGGCCAGCAAATGCACTGCCAGCACGAGTCCAATGTTTAGAGAAGTGGTCTTATGACTTCTTTGAGCAGACATTTCTGTTAGTAAAAATAACTTCTGAGTTGTTTTCAGTATGTATTATATATAGGTTCTATTACATGATACATTCATGCACTCACACCTGCTTCTAGCCTTTGCCTCTCAGGAGGAATCTAGAACATACACAATGCTCCTCCCTCCAGGTCTCCTGATACAAGAGGGAGAGCCCCAAAACAGGAAGGACCTGGAAGTTAACCTTATTTTTCCACACATATATTTGGAGGGTTTTCTCTCACTGAGATGAATTTCAGAAATTTCGTAGGTTACTCTAGATATACTATTGAAGAAACAAGTTTAGGGAAAGACCAACAAAGCTTGATAATGTGTAGATGTTTAAAAAAGGGGATAAAGGGGCACCTGGTTGGCTCAGTTGGTTGGACGACTGCTTTCAGCTCAGGTCATGATCCTGGAGTCCCGGGATCGAGTCCCACATTGGGCTCCAGCTCCATCGGGAGTCTGCTTCTCCCTCTGACCTTCTTCTTGCTTATGCTCTCTCTCACTGTCTCTCTCTCAAATAAATAAATAAAACCTTTAAAAAAATAAATAAAATAAATAAAAAAGGGGGTAAAATAGTGGCGGTTAAGCTGTGTGTTCAGACCCACACAGATGAATCTGATGGAGGCGCCTGGGTGGCTTGTCGGTTAAGCGTCTGACTCTTGGTTTCAGCCCAGGTCATGATCTCGGGGTTGTGAGATTGAGCCTTGCAGTCAGGCTCCTCACTGGGCATGGAGTCTGCTTGAGATTCTCTCTTCGATTCTCTCTTCCCGTCTCTCTCTACCCCTCCCCCTGCTCACACTCTTAAAATAAATAAATAAGTTGGGACGCCTGGGTGGCTTAGTTGGTTAAGCAGCTGCCTTCAGCTCAGGTCATGATCCCAGTGTCCTGGGATCGAGTCCCACATCAGGCTCCTTGCTCAGCGAGGAGCCTGCTTCTCCCTCTGCCTCTGCTGCCACTCTGCATGCCTGTGCTTGCTCTCTCTCTCTCTCTCTCTGGCAAATAAATAAATAAAATCTTTAAAAATAAATAAATAAGTCTTGGGGCGCCTGGGTGGCTCAGTTGGTTGAGCAGCTGCCTTTGGCTCAGGTCATGATCCTGGACTTCCAGGATCGAGTCCCACATCGGGCTCCCAGCTCCTTGGGGAGTCTGCTTCTCCCTCTGACCTTCTCCTCTCTCATGTTCTCTCTCACTCATTCTCTCTCCAATAAATAAATAAAATCTTTTAAAAAAAATAAAAATAAAAATAAATAAATAAGTCTTAAAATAAAAAAAGAGATGGGGGCACCTGGGTGGCTCAGTGGGTTAAAGCCTCTGCCTTTGGTTTGGATCTTGATCCCAGGGTCCTGGGATCGAGCCCTGCATCGGGCTCCTTGCTCAGCGGGGAGCCCGCTTCCTCCTCTCTCTCTGCCTGCCGCTCTGCCTACTTGTGATTTCTGTCTGTCAAATAAATAAAATCTTTTTTAAAAAAATATTACATTTATTTGTCAGAGAGAGAGAGCACAAATAGGCAGAGCGGCAGGCAGAGGCAGAGGGAGAAGCAGGCTCCCTGCTGAGCAAGGAGCCCTATGTGGGGCTAGATCCCAGGACCCTGGGATCATGACCTGAGCCGAAGGCAGCAGCTTAACCAACTGAGCCACCCAGGCATCCCTAAATAAATAAAATCTTTTAAAAAAAGAGAGAGGGAGATGAATCTGATCAAAGATGTCAGAAATCTCCCAAGTGCATTCATCATTGTGTATCTGTGTTTCGTGAGGTCTCCTGCAGGTCTTGGCTTGTCCAGGAAACTGGCACGAATCCGGGGGAAATTGTTCTGTAGAAAGGCTGGTGGTCCTAAGCTCTGAGAGAGTCCTAAGCCCTGAGAAACTCCCACGAAGAAATGAGCAACACTGCTCACCCTGAACTTGCAATGGCCCAACCAAGGGATAAATAGTGATCGGAAGAGGGAGTCCTCGACAGGGATCGTAAACATCCAGATAATGGGAGCATTATCTCAAATTCACCACTCTTCTTTGTCTGCCAAGTGTCAAGTTTACCCCATACATAAATTTCTAAAATTTCAATGACTATTTTTCTTTCCACGATTTGAAGACTTCAGCGTGTTTCTTTTTTTTTTTTTTAATAATTTTAGTTATCATTGTTTTAAATTTTTTTTTATTTTTTTTTAAGATTTTATTTTATTTATTTGAGAGAGAGAGACAGTGAGAGAGAGCATGAGCGAGGAGAAGGTCAGAGGGAGAAGCAGACTCCCCATGGAGCTGGGAGCCTGATGTGGGACTCGATCCTAGGACTCCAGGATCACGCCCTGAGCCGGAGGCAGTCGTTTAACCAACTGCGCCACCCAGGCGTCCCAGCGTGTTTCTTTTTACCATCACCTGTTCCTACTTCCTTTCCGATTACCTTTTTTTAAGTAATCTCTACTTACTTAGATTACTTCTAAGTAATCTCTACATCCAACCTGGGGGCTTGAATCCACAACTCCAAGATCAAGAGTCACATGTTCCACTGACTGAGCCAGCCAGGCACCCCCGATTGCTTTTTAAATAATTTCCTGCTCTTTTTCAAAACAGAAGTTATTCCTCTTTGTATCTCTCTGAGCATGGCACATATATTTGTTTGGAAGTATTTATCAGTCTGTTCCAGAATGTGATTTGGAGTGGATTCACATTCCAATTTTTTATTTTCTTGGAAAGTTTTTTTTTTTTTTCCCTCTCTCTCATTCTCCCTCTCTCATTCTGCGCTCCTGTCTCCACGCACCCAGTGGTCTTGCAGAAGCTTCCATCTGCCCCCTGGCCAAGCCATCATCTTACCATGACATCACGGCCTTAAGAGTCGTGCAGAATCCGGGAACGTGCCAACGGGCGACTTGGCTGGGAAGCTTGTCTCCCACGTCCTACATCCCCGGTCTCACAGCTTAGGAAATGCCACCTCCCCAGGTGGCCGTCAGCCATAGTTCTTTCTTCCCAACTTCCTTTCATGACCTACTCTGTCCCTTACTTCCAACCGTGAGCCCAGTGTGGAACACTTTTAGTTCTCATCCCACAGGATTCAAACCCCCAGTCATCCCCACTGACTTCCGACCAGAACACAACAAACCCAGGGCTGCTTTTTGCGCTCAGCTTTACATTTTTTTTTTTTTTTCAGCTTTACATTTCTGCTCTTGGAGTAGTTCGTCTCCCTCCTGCTTGATCTTTTCCATCTTCAAGCATTCAGCCTGTCTTTGAGTTTATCTGGGTATTTGGGGTTTTCTGTTTCAACCGTTTATGTGACACTGCTGTATGTTTGGAGCAGAGAAAGTGCCTCAAAGCACAGGTCTCTGTCTTCTCCCCTGCCTTTCTTCTCTGCTCTGGGTTTTCACATCTAGTGGCGATTGCGCAGGGAGGGGTGGTTTCGGCTCCTCCTCTGGGTCCTGTGGATGCAGGGATATATCCAGGTGTGAGCTGATAACCCACCAATTACCAGGTGGTTTAATGAGCTGCCAGATCTTTGACGAGATAGACAGGTAAGGCTTCTCACAGGTAGATTATTTCTGAATGACTGATTAGATTATGAACCGACTCTCTCTTTCATGCCTGGAACCACCAAGAGATCTCAGATAACACAATCGGAACAATGTCAACCAGATTTTTATTTATTTATTTTTAAAGATTTTATTTGTTTATTTGACAGAGAGAGATCACAAGTAGGCAGAGGTGGGGGGGGTGGGGAGGGGGCGGAGCAGGCTCCCTGCTGAGCAGAAAGCCTGACACAGGTCTCAATCCCAGGGCCCTGAGATCATGACCTGAGCCAAAGGCAGAGGCTTAACCCACTGAGCCACTCAGGCGCCCCATCTCAACTAGATATAAATGATCTCCCATATTAAGTCCTTACTTCAGAGGAATACATGGCAACCAACTTGTTTTTGAGTGATCTTGTAATCACCAAACTCGATTATGAGTTCATTAGGTCATCCTGTCCTAGGGTACAGAACACTGAGACACATGACAGCCTCACTGCAGAAAATCCAAGCCTCTGAAGGACTGGGGTAAAGCCAGTCACAGATGGCTAGCCTTGATGACTACCTACAAATAGGATGTCTCTTCTTTAGGAAGTTCCTTTTCCACAACCCAAGTCAAGGCCTTCAACCACCAGAGCGAGGGAGCCGACCACCCTCCTGGAGAAAAGCAGACAGGGGACAGGACTCAGAAGCATGGATTTGGGGATCTAAGTGTCTGAGTCGCAATCCCAACTCGGCCACCGGTTGGCTTTATGAAACAGGGCAATTGCTTTCATTTTTCTCATTTCCTGATAAAGGAATGGTAATTGTTCTCCCTCCTTGAATTACCATGAGCATTCAGTGAAAACCTGTGGGCAATATATTAATAAACACAGATTTACCGTATGATCCAGCAACTCCACATCTAGGTCCACCCCCCAAAAACCAAAAGCAGAGACTTGAATGGTATTTGTACACTTAGGTTCGTAATAGCCGAAAGCTGGAAGCAACCCAGGTGTCCCTCAGTGTCTGAATGGATAAACAAAATGTGGTATACACACACAATGCAGTATCATTTAGCCTTCATTCAAAAGGAAGGAAATTCTTACACACGCTACAACACAGATGAGCCTTGGCGACATTATGCTCAGTGAAAGAAGCCATGCACAAAGAGACAGTAGGACAGGATCCCACTTATATGAGGTACCTAGAACACGGATCTGTCAGATTCAGAGAGACAAGCAGCAGAAAGGTGATTGTCAGAAGCTGAGAGGGGAGAGGAATGGGGAAGGAGTGTATAACAGGTACAGAGCTTGGGTTTTACAAGACAAAAAGAGTCCTGGAGGTGGTTGGTGACGAAGATGGTGAATTTTACATTATGTGTGTTTTACCACAATTTAAAAAAAAGAAGAAAAGAAAAGCCACATGACAGAAATTTCTGTTAAGATTTTTTTTTTTTTTTAATTTGGCACAGAGAGAGAGAGAACACAAGTAAGCAGAGAGGGAGGCAGAGAGAGCAGGGACAGGCTCCCTGCTGAGCAGAGAGCCTGATGCGGGGCTTGATCCCAGGACCCTGAGACCATGACCTGAGCTGAAAGCAGAGGCCCAACCTACTGAGCCACCCAGATGCCCCAGAAATTTCTGTTTTTTCTCTGTTCAGTACATTCTTATTGAACAAACATTCTCCACATCCTTCGTTAGGCACTATGGCTCCCCCAAACAGCTAGCCTCAGAGGAGGGGCGAGTCAGACATCTAAACAACGTGTGACAAAAAGTGCAAACAGATTCTGAGTGACAAAGGCCTATCGGTGATGTGAGGGGCACAGGGGAGGGAGTGGCCAGTTCTTCTTGGGTGGCCACAGTACAAGTCGGGAAGGCTTTCTAGAAAGTGTAACATGTGACCTGAATCCTGAAACCCCGAAAAAGCAGCCATCAAGCTTGGGGGCTCGGGAGCGAGACGTCTGAGCAATGCTAGGGGCCTGACATGTCCTGGTGCATTCATGGCCTTGCACTGGGCTCTGCTGGTTCTAGGTGGTGGACGAGGTCTGCACCAGCAGCCAGAGAGGGCTCAGAAAGGAGCCACAGAGGGCTTCTGGGCCTGGGGAGGTGTTTGGACACTCACTTGCAGGCTGTGGGAAGTGACTGAGAGGTGCTGAGCAGGGGACTGACTCTATCACGTTGGAATAAAAACAATCACGCAGCAACAGGAGATCAGTGATGCTATTAGTTCACTGTCATTTCCAGACTACCTAGCAACTGGTAAATAGCCAAAAGTCTAGTGTTTTCAGACCTGCCCAGAAAGAAGGATACACATGGGTCTGTAAATCTTCAAATGCTAATTCAGACCCAAACTGCTCATAATCGGAAGGAGTACTTAGCTATTTGCACATAAATCTGTCTCACGAAACCTGTTACTCTGTGCCCCTCCAGCATCACAGAACATTTCTCTATTCCTTTTTCTCGCCGTGTTTCAAATTGAGGTTTATTGATTATGATTGATTTACTATTTATTGATTATGATTGATTGATTATTGATTATGACCTTGTATCCCATTTTTTAAAAAATGGGATTTATTGGACAGACAGAGATCACAAGTAGGCAGAGAGGCAGGCAGAGAGAGAGAGGGGGAAGCAGGCTCCCCGCCGAGCACAGAGCCCGATGCAGGGCTCCATCCCAGGACCCTGAGATCATGACCTGAGTCTAAGGCAGAGGCTTAACCCACTGAGCCACCCAGGTGCCCCCACTTTAATCTCATCTTAATTAAGTAGCTTTAAAATTAAAAAGATGGAACCATCTTCGCTTTGGGTTCAAGCAACTTGCACGCTGCCAGTGAACCAGGAAATGAATACTTCATATTCCCAGCTACACACAAACCTACAGTTCATTGTCCAGCACTACTGCCCAAACCCTGAAGCTCTTCCCAAAGATCCCTAGGGAATGAGAATGAATACCCATCTGCTGTAGCCAGAAAAGCTGTTTCCCAAGAAGTCAGAACATCACTGTTGGGTTTCTAGAAGATAAAGCAAACTATTGGCATCCTTAATCCTTTGCTGGATGGTAGTACTTCCTGTTTTTACCAGGTTACAAGGAATTCTCACCAGTTTTTCCGGGACAATCCATTTCCTAAAAACAAATATCCTTCTTAGGCATCTCCTTCTTGTTTCCACGTCCGTGCAGAGGAAGAATTTGCCAGATGCTTACACACATTGTCTCATATTAGGCAAGATATCAAAACAAAAACAAAAACATAAACAATCCTTTTTGCTCACAGAAATTTCAGAAAATTTGCACCAAATAACCCAGAAAGCGTGTTCTTGCAGGCAAGCTGGTATGGTTTTGGAGATTTGTACTAAGTGAAAAGACTTAATGTAGGTGCTGCTCTGCTGTGACAAGCACCTACTGGATTCGCATCCGGGGCCTGGAGAGTCTGAGGGCTGGGGTTTGTATCTCCCACTTTTCCTGCAACTTTAAGTCAGCACCTCAGCAAAGCTGTCTGTCAATTTTGTGAGCAAAAACTAGCAGCAATTCTATGAGTTTTCCAAATGACAAAGTGTGGGCAGGTTATTTCGTTGCATTGCGTCCCTGGACAGAAGATTCTGACACTTGTTCTCGTTGTCTAGAATGGTTCTCAGCTGGGGGTGATTTTGTCCCCCAGAGGCATTGGGCACTGTCTGGAGACATTTCTGATATCATGACAGGGCTGGGAGGAGTGGGGGAAGAGGTGCTATGGCATCAGATGGGGAGAGGCCAGAGATGCTGCTAATCATCCTACAATGCACAGGGCAGCCTCACTCCCACCCCCAAAGAATTATCCAGTCTAAAAGGTCAAAAGTAAAAAAATATAAAAAATAAAAATAAAAGGTCAAAAGTGTCAAAATTAGGAAATTTTGGTCCAGAATTAGAAATCGAACACTGGAGTGCCTAGCATTTAGTCCTCCCAGAATGTCAAACTTTTCTGCCTACCAAAATCCTTCTCTCTTTTTGTAGTCATGGGGGGGGGGGCGGTTTATAACAAAGTGCAAGGTTAGACTACACTTCCCAGCCTCCTTTGTAGTTGTTTGACCATGTGACTAGTTCTCACCAATAGAATGCGACCTGCGGAGACAGCAAGCTAAAGTCTCCCAAGAATTGTCTTTCCGCTGCTGTTGGCAAAGCACAGATGAGCACTAGGCTATGTTAGAACCACATACTGGATCCTGGGTCCCTGAACCACCACACGGGAGAGGCCCACCCATCAACTAGAGGACATGCTGCAGTTTGTTATATGAATGAGAAATAAACGATTCCTATGTTTGACCTAATACGTATCTTGGGGTCTTTTTGTCATGGTTGCTTAGCTCGGCCTCCCCTTAGCCAACCTGGAAAATTCCACCCATCTCTAAAGTTTTACTTTTTAAGTCATCTCTAACCCCAACGTGGGGCTTGAACTCACAACCTGGAGATGAAGAGTTGCGTGCTCCACTGACTGAGCCAGCCAGGCGCCTCTTATCCATCTTTAAAAAGCAGTTCAGGGGCACCTGGGTGGCTCAGTGGTTTAAACCTCTGCCTTCGGCCTAGGTCATGATCCCAGGGTCCTGGGATAGAGCCCCACATTGGGCTCTCTGCTCAGCGAGGAGCCTGCTTCCCTCTCTCTCTGCCGGCCTCTCTGCCTACTTGTGATCTCTGTCTGTAAATGAATAAATAAAATCTTTTTTTTTTTTAAGATTTTTTATTTATTTAACAGAGAGAGAGAACTCACAAGCAGGCAGAGAGACAGGCGGGGGGGAGGGGGGTAGTGGCTCAGTTGGTTAAGTATCTGCCTTCAGTCCAGGTCATGATCTCAGGGTCCTGGGATCAAGACCCACATCCGGGTCTCTGTTCAGTGGGGAGCCTGCTTCCCCCCACCCCCACTGCCTGCCGCTCTGCCTACTTGTGATCTCTGTCAAGTAAATAAAAACATCTTTAAAAAATAAATAAATAAAATAAAAATAAATTATTAAATTTAATAAAAAATAAATAAAAACCAGTTCATTGGAACACACCTTCAGGCCCCTCTTCCTGATTTGTGACTCACTGCACCCCACCCTGTGTTTACCTCCATCAGAGGCCCTACAACAGTTTATTTCATGTATGTAATCACAAGTCTGTCCACCCTGCCAGACTATAAATTCCATGACACAGGGGTGCGTGGGTAGCTTAGTCAGTTAAATGGCTGCCTTCCGCTCTGGTCATGATCTTGGGGATTGAACCCCACCTCAGGCTCCCTGCTCAGTGGGGAATTTATTTCTCTCTCTGCCTCTCCCCTGTTCATGCTCGCACTCTCAAATAAATAAAATAAAATCTTAAAAAAAAAATAAATTCCATGACACATAGTAGGCTCTCAATATATGTCCCAAGAATATTATACACACACGAACTCCGTGAAAGGGGCACCTTGTTGTTTGGTACACTGCTGTATCTTCAGAGCCTAAAACAATGCCTACTACATAAGTTATTCAATAGACATTTGTTGAATCTCTGAGTAAATACAAATAAAAATATACACACCAATTGTATATCATACACCCAAATTCTAGAGATCGACTTTCCAGGAGGCTACGAACCCATGGAATTTTTCTGCAAAGCGAGCCCAAGGAGACATCACTTCTCCTTCCCTCAATGGCCAGATACCAACCCAGCAACGTCAACTGCCTCCTGGGCCTCCCGGATGACTCACTGGAGAGCTTTCTTGGGGAGGAGTGGGAGGAGATGACGGTTGACAAAAATAACCACAAACACTTGAAGCATCATCAAGCCTCTGTCTGTGGGATGAACAACAGGGCCGATCTCAAGGTCTCTCCCAGGCAGGGCAAAGCAGTACCCATCCTTCCAGCGCAAGTGGTTATCAAACGCTCACGTGGTCAGAGTCAGACGGACCTGGAGTCAGTGAAATTAAATCGCCCTGACTCCTAAGCAGTCAGCCATCAGCATTATATTTGAGCACCTTCTTTGTAAATTGTGAAGGAAACACACATCTAGGCTGTGATTATTAAACATCATGAAGTCAAGAATTCCCTCTGTGTCTTTTTAAATTTTTACAAAGGGCTCTCCCATACGCAATCTCATCTGAGGATCCCATCAACCAGGAGAGAAGGGCAATTTTATAGATGAAGAAAAAGACTCAGAGAGGACCCGTGACTTACACGGAGCATAATTCTCAAAGTGGTTCGAAGACCAACAGCATCAGCATCACCTGCGGACTTGTCAGGCAGGTACCAAAGCCCCGAGAGGTTAAACCATCTACTGGAGGTCACACAGCTGGTAAGTGGTTGAGCGGGAAGCTACAACCAGGCCAGCTTGATTCAAGCCCCGGCTCGTAACCCTGGAGCCCTCACCATCTGTACCACTCTGGCAGGCTGGGACAGGGCTCTGTGACAAGTCACAGGGGTCTCTCCCCACAGCCCCAAGCTGCTGGAAAGAATTCCAGGTTGGGGGTTAATAGCCTAGGATCTGCTAGTCTCCAACTGGCTGGGGAGTTTCCAGAGCAGTCGTGCCACTGCCCTTGGCCTCTGACAGCACTGAGAGTCAAGACACTTTATGGATGGGGAAGTACTTTGGAAAATCATAACATATATCAGAAAGACATGAAGTGCTGTTTGGATTTTTAAGACTGGTGCACAGAGCATGCCTGTATCTCCCGGCACCTCAGAACTTGGGACTGGCTCCACACTTGTGGCTCACAGAGGGTCTGGGGTGGTGGAGGTCTTGCTTCTGTTGTGTCTTCTCAAACACCCACAGGTGCCCCACGGAGAGGGCAAGGAAACATCTAAAAAACAAAGAGCAAGCACAGGCAGAACCATGGTCTCCCAAAGACATCCACACCCTGTTTCCCAGAACGGCTGAATGCTACCTTCCAGGACAGGAGACCCTGCAGATAGGATTAAGATAAGGATCTTGAGGGGTGCCTGGGTGGCTCAGTGGGTTAAAGCCTCTGCCTTCGGCTCAAATCATGATCCCAGGGTCCTGGGATAGAGCCCCACATCAGGCTCTCTGCTCAGCAGGGAGCCTGCTTCCTCCTCTCTCTATGTTACTCTGCCAACACCTTGATTTTTACCCAGGAAGATCCACGTCAGACGTCTGACCTCCAGAAATGGAACTTAGTAAAATCATGTTCTTTTAGGCCACCAAGTTTGAGGTAATTTGTTATAGCAACAACAGGAAAAGAATATAACCCATCAGAAAATGGACAAAACATATGAACAGGCATTTAACAGAAAAGGAAAGGCATGTGCCGGCAAACCAAGGAAGAGATAGTCAACAACATGGCCTCGTGCTGCCATAACAAGTTGCCATGGGCTGGGTGGCTCAGAACAGACATTCCCATTCCAAAAAGGGGAAAGAGGAAAAAGGGATGGGGTAACAGGTCCTAAGCAAGTCCAAAACCTAGTCTATAGTATTTTGTGATGTCAGCCTAAGCAGACTAGGACACCAAGTTACTAAGGAGATGCAAATTAAGGCCCCAGCGAGATTCCGGTTTTTTTGTTTGTTTGTTTGTTTGTTTTAAGATTTTATTTATTTATTTGACAGACAGAGATCACAAGCAGGCAGACAGACAGGCAGAGAGAGGGAGAGGAGGAAGCAGGCTCCCTGCAGAGCAGAGAGCCCGATGCAGGACTTGATCCCAGGACCCTGAGATCATGACCCGAGCCGAAGGCAGCGGCCCAACCCACTGAGCCACCCAGGCGCCCCGAGATTCCGTTTTAATCGCCAAGGTAATTGCAAAAAAAATGAATATGCCTATCAATAACCAGCGTGGGAGAGAAGATACTGATCAGGGAAGGGATCACTCCTATGGTGCCTGGGGCAGGGCAGCACTTTGGTGGGAAACAATCCAGCATTAATCCTAAAGCTAAGCAGTTGCACTCACAGACTTACACAATGTGTATGACAAGAGAAGGGCCATCAGTGGTAGCACAGTGGATAAATAATCAAGGTGTGCTCATGAACGGACACCATCAAAACTGATGACAGTGATGGGCCACAACAGGGGTGACACTTACCAATGTAATATCAAGTGAAAACAGTAGCTCTGAAAAAAATTACACAGGGCAACATCCCGTTTGAGAACATTAAAGAGAAATGAGAAACAGGCAGCCCTCTAAGAACACCTGTAAATGCAGTAGGACTCCCCACAGGATGTGGGAATAGAAGGCATGAGCGAAACAGGGTTGGGTATGAGCTGAAAAAGTGGGAATCTGGACAATAGAGATATCTGGGTTCATGACACTAGT
Organism: Neogale vison; assembly: GCF_020171115.1. Taxonomy (NCBI): domain Eukaryota; kingdom Metazoa; phylum Chordata; class Mammalia; order Carnivora; family Mustelidae; genus Neogale; species Neogale vison. The sequence goes on from NC_058095.1 coordinate 63,570,264, forward strand.
CTCCCTCATTTTTCTATGTCTGACATGGCCCATTATACAAAGAAAGTTTAAACTAATATAAAGAGGAAAGCAGGGAATGATGAACGGGGAATCAGGAGTTGGGACCAAGGGCTGGAAGCGAACCCGAGGATGGAATGGTTGGCTTGGTTTCACTCTGTTTTGGGTTCCCAGGCACTGATAACGTAACTAACTAAAAAGCTAAATTAAAGCAAACCATGGGTGGCTCAGTGGGTTAAAGCCTCGGCCTTTGGCTGGGGTCGTGATCCCGCAGTCCTGGGATCGAGCCCCGCGTCAGGCTCTCTGCTCAGCGGGGAGCCTGCTTCCCTCTCTCTCACTAACCGCCTCTCTACCTACTTGTGGTTTCTCTCTGTCAAATGAATAAATAAAATCTTAAAAATAAATAAATAAAGCAAACCATGCATGCAGCAATGGAGAAATAATTAAAGAAGTAGAGGGGGAAACGCATGAGGTCAGCTTTACACACAGTGCCCAGCGGCACTTGGCAGATGCATCCCTCTGGTGTCCTGTTGGCACAAACGCACCTGGAACTCACGGAGACCGGGCCCCTTGCCTCCTCCTCGTCAGAGGCCATTTCTTTCACCTGCATTCCTGACCAGCCCAGAGCATCCTTTCTGTAAAAGGCCTGGGCAAGGTGTCCCAGGGCTTCGAGGCTCCTGAGAAGAGCTGGTGGGATGTTTGGGGTCTCAGAAGCGGTTGGCTTGTACCGGCGGACTGTCAGACTAACATGTAGGGGTTCACATTCCTCCCCGGCCGGTATCATCATCGGAGACCCTAAGGCATTTAGCTGATCGCGGAAAGAAGGCACCAGGTGTCTGGAGAGCTGCTGAGAGAGAAGCACCCCACCACGAAGGAGGGTCTTCCTTCGAAAGAAAGTGAACTGAGAGACCGATCTCCTTCAGCGCATGCGTGTTCCCGCGCATGTGCGTGCATGCGTGCGTGAGTGTGCGCATGCGTCCTTGCACGCACGCTTCCAGGTTCACACAACCCGGGTTCTTTCAGGGATGCCCTGAATTCCTCAGAGTCCAGAAATGGTTAGGTCCCCTTTGCAACCTTAATGAGACCTCAGGAGAGAAAAATTGACTTCCTTCCTGCCCATACTCCAGCTCTTGCAGCTCTTCTCAAAGTGTGGTCCCCAGACACACAACTGACGGGTAGCTTCCGTACCCCTGGGAATTCATTTAAAATGCCACTAGCTCCAATTTACTGAATTAGAGACTCTGGGGGCGGCGCTCGGGGATCTGTGTTTTAACAAGCCCCCCAGGACTCTCGCATGGAGCCTCAAGGTTGAGAATCAACGGTTGATTTATCCCATCCCTAGACTCCTGGCATCATCTGCTTGAATTCTGGATCTTCAGTTACTATCAAGGACGGGCTCGCCAAATTCTTAATTTTTTCTAAACTTCACCTTCTCTTTAAAAAGGGGTATCACGCCACCTAACGCCAGTGAGAATGGCTAAAATTAACAAGTCAGGAAACGACAGATGCTGGCGAGGATGGGGAGAAAGGGGAACCCTCCTACACTGTTGGTGGGAATGCAAGCTGGTGCAGCCGCTCTGGAAAACAGCATGGAGGTTCCTCAAAAAGTTGAAAATACAGCTACCCTACGACCCAGCAATTGCACTACTGGGTATTTACCCTAAAGATACAAATGTAGTGGTCCGAAGGGGCACGTGCACCTGAATGTTGACAGCAGCAATGTCCACAATAGCCAGATTATGGAAAGAACATAGGTGTCAATCAACAGATGAATGGATAGGGACACCTCGGTGGCTCAGTAGGTTAAAGCCTTTGCCTTCCGCTCAGGTCGTGATCCTGGGGTCCTGGGATCAAGCCCCACATTGGGCTCTCTGTGCAGTGGGGAGCCTGCTTCCCCCCCCCCTCTGCCTGCCTCTCTGCCTACTTGTGATCTCTGTCTGTCAAATAAACAAAATCTTTAAAAAAAGAAAACAAACAGACGAATGGATAAAGAAGATGGGGTGTATATATACATATATATATATGTATACACACACACACACACACACACACAAAATGGAATACTGTGCAGCCATCAAAAGAAATGAAATCTTGCCATTTGCAACGATGTGGATGGAACTGGAAGGTATTATGCTGACAAATAAGTCAATCAGAGAAAGACAATTATCATATGATCTCCCTGATATGAAGAATTTGAGAAGCAAGGTGGAGGGTTAGGGAGGTAGGGAAGGAAAAAAATGAAACAAGATGGGATCAGGAGGGAGACAAACTATAAGAGACTCTTAATCTCACAAAACAAACAGGGTTGCCAGGGGGAGGGGGTAAGGAGAGGGTGGTTGGGTTATGGACATTGGGGAAGGTATGTGCTATGGTGAGTGCTGTGAATTGTGTAAGCCTGATGATTCACAGACCTGTACCCCTGGGGCTAATAATACATTATATGTTAACTTAAAAAAAAATTTTTTTTAAAGCAAATCAGGGCGCCTGGGTGGCCCAGTGGGTTAAGCCGCTGCCTTCGGCTCAGGTCATGATCTCAGGGTCCTGGGATCAAGCCCGCACCGGGCTCTCTGCTCAGTGGGGAGCCTGCTTCCCCCTCTCTCTCTCTGCCTGCCTCTCTGCCTACTTGTGAGCTATCTCTCTCTGTCAAATAAATAAATAAAATCTTTTTTAAAAAAGTATTTACTGTTTGGTCGATGTGTTAGATATTTTGATTTCAACATTTATATAACCCAAGTGATTTTCAAATTCCACGGGCATCTTCTACTTCAAGTTCTTACAACATGAGCAGAAACTGAAATGAATGTTCAAAGGGAAATCATGATGTGAATTCCTTAATTCCAGGTCTGAAGATGAGAAAAGGCCAGTGCTTCCCTTGTTACAAAAATTATTTGCTCATTGGGCATCTGGGTGGCTCAGTGGGTTAAAGGTCTGACTCTTGATTTCCACTCAGGTCATGATTTCAGGGTCGTGACATCCAGCCTTGAGTTAGGCTCCAGGCTGGACATGAAGCCTGGTTCAGATGCTCTCCCTGTGCCCCTCCCTACCACACACACACCCGCCCCCATGTGCATGTGCTCACTCTCTCTCTCTAAAAATAAATATATACATACATAAAAATAAGAAACAAAAAGTACTTACTTAAAAGAGAATGACCAAGGGGTGCCTAGGTTGCTCAGTTGGTTATGAGTCTGTCTGCCTTTGGCTCTGGTCATGATCCTGGGGTCCTGGGATGGAGTCCCACGTCGGACTCCTTGCTCAGTGGAATCTGCTGCTTCTCCCTCTGCCTGCAGCTCCCTCTGCTTGTGCTCTGCCTCTCTCAAATAAATAAATAAATAGATAAAATCTTTTAAAAATAAAATAAAAGTGAATGACCAAAAAGATAAATTCCATGATCTTCTCCTAATAAAGTGATCTATCTCCCTTCAAAAAAACAATAACAAATAACAGTGCCATTCACAAGTTTCTTGAAAGAACAAGCTCCTCAATTCCCTGCAAACTGATTTCCTGAGGCTCATCAGTAGCTTCCGTGTCAACAATCCCACCTGCATTTTAGTGCGCTTTGTGGTTCATTCAATCATTTTCTTGCTTATCTGCCATGTACAGACTTCCTGATGCTAGGCTAACACACTGGAGGCGGCCACGTGTGATTTTTTTTCATTCAACAAGTATTTTCTCTTTTTTTTAAAGATTTATTTATTTATTTATTTGACAGACAGAGGTCACAAGTAGGCAGAGAGGCAGGCAGAGACAGAGAGAGGGGGAAGCAGGCTCCCTGCTGAGCAGAAAGCCCAAAGCAGGGCTCGATCCCAGGACCCTGGGATCATGACCTGAGCCAAAGGCAGCAGCTTTAACCCACTGAGCCACCCAGGCACCCTCAACAAGTATTTTCTGAGCTCCTTTAATGTGCCAGGTGCTGAGCTCTGTAGTCTGGTGGACAACCTGCCCTTAGGGTGCTTTTAGGTCATTACAGCAACATCAGGCTCAAGCAGTGGGACTTGAAGAACACGAAAGATGGACACCTAACTTTAGGTGGTGGGAGGCAAGAGAAACTCAGAAGCTATCCCTAAGGAAGTGACATCTAAGTTTAGTCTAAAGGAAAGACCAACGAGGGGATGAAGAAGGATATTCCAGGCAGAACAGCACAGACCAACGAATAGTAGAAACATGGTACAAGATAGGCTATGGTATTCTCAAGGAATCAGACCCATACAGAGGAGGACATGAGACACATTCAAACTGGATCTTGAGGGATGACTAGGCATCTGTTAAGGAGGTGAAAACGTCCCAGGAAGACTGTGCTGTATGTGCAAGGTACAAAACATATGCCATGCTGGGAGAGGGGTGAGTAATATGGAATGATGGCTTCATGAAGCGTAGAGCATGAGGACAGTGTAGCACCTGGGGGACATGAATGTCATGGTTAGCAGTTTGGACTGAAAGTGATAGGAACTACGGAGGAGGGGAGAGAGGGAGGATGAGCGAGAGACAGAGTTAGTTTCCTTTTATAGTGACTGCTCCAACTGCCGCATGGAAGACACGTTAGAAAGAGCAACACTGGAGGTGGGGAGACAAGTCAGAAAGAAGACTATTGCGATCCACCGACTGGGATGACAAATGACAGTTCCTCAACAAGGCAGTTAAACAGCTAGATCAAGGATATAAAGCAACATTAACAACACAGGCTTCCAAGTCAGACAGACCTAAGTGTGGATCCCAGTCACTATCTGTGAGCAAGTCACAGCTCTCTGAGATTCTGTTGCCTCCCCTGGGAAATCAAGATGACGATAAAACAGACCTCACCATTGTCGAAAGGGTGACATAATATGATAGACACAAGCACCTGGTGAATGTGCATAAATGAGAGCCACTGTCCTTGGCATCCTTAACTGGACATGGTTGACCAGATGCAGATCCTGAGAGAGACCAGAGACCACAGTGACTCCAGCGTCTCTGGCTGGCCACACTAATAGACAGCAGAGAGTAGAGTAAGCAAGTGGGGAAGGAGGCCTGGGAGAGGATGCCCTAGTTTGTTGAGTATGAAGTGCCCATAGTTGAAAGTCCTCCAGTGGTATTTCATACTCTGTATCTTGCTGTGTGCACCAAGGCGGCAGGACCCTGACCACTTTGGACCCGGGCCACTTCTCAGTGTTGTCTTTGTAGCAAGCACCCTTGAGAGATGAGGTGGTGTCTCCCTCTAGGCTTGCTTACTCCTCCCTATGGGAGCGATGGGTTCCCAGGCTTGGTGTCCCCCCGTGATGCGAACGCAGTACTTGTAGAGCATCCATCTAAGCCCATCGTGCTGCCCCCATGGGACTCAGAGGCAAAGGGGATCATTGGAAATATGCCACAGCTCATGTCATGTGCTGTGTGTGCCTGAGTAATAAGGTCCTGTGTCTCTGATCCCAGAGTTTCCTGTCTTCCGCCAGCATCAGAGGATCAGTGACAGGTGAGCTTACTAGCTTCTGAGCTGGAAAGAGAAACTTGGAGCCTTCGGTGTGTGCATGGCAGGTAAAGCCATGAGCAGAAACAACATCACCTGGGGAGGGGTCAGGGTCACACACTAGGCGACACCAAAAGGGAAAGGATGAGGGTAAGAAAAGGAACTTCCATGAGGACCTTAAGAAAGAAACTTAGAGGGGAGTAATGCCTTATAAGCCAAGGGAGTGTAGTTTCAAAGTAGGCAACAGGAAGAGATGCTGCTTAAAAGTGAAATAAGAGGAAGCCCTGCGATGGGCTCCAAACTAGGCAAGGAGTCTGTTTTAAGATTCTCTCCTCCGGCTGCCTGGGTGGCTCAGTTGGTTGGGCACCTGCCTTCAGCTTGGGTCATGATCCCCAGTCGGTCTCCCTGCTCAGTGGGGAGTCCGCGTCTACCACTTCCTCTGCCCCTCCCCCCAACCTGTTCTCCTTCTCGCTCTCAAATAAAGAAATAGAATCTTACCCCCCCCAAAAAAAAAAAAGGGCACCTGGGTGGCTCAGTGGGTTAAGCCGCTGCCTTCGGCTCAGGTCATGATCTCAGGGTCCTGGGATGGAGTCCCACATCGGGCTCTCTGCTCAGCAGGGAGCCTGCTTCCTCCTCTCTCTCTCTGCCTGCCTCTCTGCCTACTTGTGATCTCTGTCAAATAAATAAATAAAATCTTTAAAAAAAAAAAAAGATTCTCTCCCTCCCTCTGCCCCTTCCCCGACTTATGCTCTCTCTCTCTCTCTCAAATAAAGAAACGGAATTTAAAAAAAAGATTTTCTCCTCCCTTTGCCCTTCCCCCCTGTGGCACATCTCTCTCTCTCAAAAAAAAGTGCCTACTGAACTTAGCAACAAGGTCACTGGCAGAGAGATTTCAATGACATACTGTGGCTAGAGTGGGCGAAGAGTGAATTAGGTAAACATCTTAAATAAATGTTTCCGAAAAGCCTAGCTGAAAAGGAAAGAGAAAGGTGGGGCATTGGTGACCGGAGGGGATGGGGGAGGGGAAACGAAAGTTTTCTCTGTAAACAAACGGAAGAGATTTGAGCAGACTATACGCTAAAGAGAACAAACCAGGAAAAAGCGAAAAATTGAGTAAAAAATTAAGAGCAAGGGGTACCTGGGTGGCTCAGCCCATTAAGCATCTGCCTTCGGCTCAGGTCATGATCCCAGGGTCCTGGGCTAGAGCCCCACATTCAGATTCCCTGCTCAGCGGGGAGTCTGCTTCTCCCTCTCCCTCTACACCTTCCCCCTGCTCATGCTCTCTCTCTCAAATAAATAAAATCCTTTCAATTTTTTAAAATTAATAGCAAGGAGAAGAAAGATGGAACCACGTCTCGGAAGAAAAGGAAGAGGGTGACTTCCAGACCCCAGGTGAGGGACTGGCCAAGACCCTCCTCCGCTGACATGGCATTTGCCTCAACCACACACCCTCAAGCAGGCCAACCAGGCAGCTCAGGCGGTGGTCTGCCTCCAGGTGAGTGGACTGTCCGTGGACTGTCCAGGGTCCCTAGGAAGGGGCCTGGTCATCAAGTGTCCCTGGTGCCCCCCTTGCCTGGCACTCCAGCACGCATGCACGTGTTTCCCAGCCTGGGCTCTTTGGAGATGCCCCCAGGAACTGCTGGAACCCCAGGAACATCTCCCCTGGAGATGTGTCTTCTACACACAAAGCGTCCAGGCAAGCTGGGAAGGTGTTGCTCCCAGGCTTGTGATGCTGGCTTCCGGGAAAACTGAGTGCTCTGGGCCAGCAGGATGGGCATTTGGGAGCGGGGCATCAGAAGGAAAGTGAAGCCTGCTCTTGGAGATCGGGTGACTCATCCTCCAGGTCCCAGGAAGCCCCAGGGATGCTCACAGAGGGAAAGGAACTGTCTTTTGCGGCACACCTGCACTCTCTTTGGAGTTTCTGCACCCCCTCACTGGACTCTCCCAATTCTTGATACAGCCTTCTCACCTCGACAGGGCAGAGGAAGGAGCCGAGGGCTTGTGCGATGCTCTGCTCTCAGTGTGTGTGGGCTCCAGCTCCCTATGACTTCCGTCCCTGTGGCTCACACCGCCCTCTCCACGAAAGCAGCCACCAGTGCCTGGGTCAGGGCCAAGCGCGCACCAGTCTCCTGTACCCCCCAGATGACACCAGGGCAGCGACCACCGCCTCCCAGCATGCTCTGTGCCCTGTGCCAGGGAACGTCCCCGACTGCCTTAGCTTTCTCTCTGGCAGGGCGCTGTCTGGCTTCTCAAGCACCATCAGACCTCAGGGGGGTCTGATCCCTTCTGGGTCAGGCCTGGCACAAGCAGGGGGCCAGCAGAACTCTGCAGTGGGGCCTCCCTCCGGGCACGCCTCTCCTTTTATGCAGAGGATGACCGCAAAGAACTTTCTGCAGAGCTGTGAGAGGAAGAACAAGAGGAGAGAGCAGTTCCTGACATCCTGATGGTCCAGACCCTTTAAGAGGAAAGAACACGCACGCAACACACAACCTTGCCTGTAGTTTCTGGCTTTGAACACCTCCAACCACAGCCGCCAGCACCCGGCCCTCCTCCTGACCTCCGGGGCAGGCGAGGTATCAAAGGAGCGTACAGCAGAAATCAGCCCAGAGGCTGGCTAAAAATGCAGATTCCCAGGCCCTGCCTCGGAGAGTCTCATGTTGGGGGTCTGGGGCCAGACCCAGGAGCCTACTTTTTGAACCAGCACCTCAGATGACTTGCGCGCCAGTGCGCAGCGGACCCCACTTTGAGAAACCCGACTTTGGTGCTGAGACCCAACCCCCAAGCTGCAAAGTTTCCCCCATCTCGTCGGGCGCACCGGCCGCCTCCCCTCCCTTCCCCTCCCGCCGGCCTCACCCTCGCGCGCGGTAGTGGAAGCATCGGGGAAACCTGGCGGGGACCCAAGAGCGAGGGCCCCGGGGCCTGCTTGCTCCAGGCGCCAGCGCACCACTGCCCCCGGGAGGAGCAGCGCGGCGGTCGGCAGGGGGCGCGGCGCCGCGGACGATGCCGGAGGGGGCCCCGGAGGCCCCAGCCCGGAGCTGAGCGGTGGGAGGGAAAAGGGCGGGAGTGCAGGGGAGGGGGACAGAGGCGGGCGGCGCGCGGCGGCGCGGGGCGGGGCGCGGGAGCCCGCGCAGGGGCGGGGGCGGGAGCTGGAGCCTGAGCCGGGGGCGGGGCGGGCCGGGGCGGGGCCGGCGGGCGGGCGAGCAGGCAGGCGGCGATCGCCCGGGGAGCGCGCCCGGGGAGCGCGAAGGGAGGAGCGAGAGGAGCGCGGGCAGCCGCTCGCCCACGTCCCCGCGCCGCCCGCGCGCAACAGTTCCCCCAAAGTTGCAGCACGGGAGGCGGGCGCGTCCCGGCGGCCGAGGGGCTGGCAGCGGGTGGGGGACGCGGCGTCGCAGCCGGGCGCGGGCAGGGCCGGCGGGCCGCGGCGGCATGGGCACCCGGCAGACCAAGGGCAGCCTGGCCGAGAGAGCCAGCCCCGGCGCGGCGCCCGGCCCCCGCCGCGAACGGCCCGACTTCTGGGCGTCGCTGCTGCTGCGCGCCGGGGACAAGGCGGGGCGCGCGGGCGCCGGCGCGGGGCTGCCCCCTTACCACCGGCGCGTCGGCATGGTCCAGGAGCTGCTGCGGATGGTGCGCCAGGGCCGGCGGGAGGAGGCGGGGACGCTGCTGCAGCACCTGCGCCAGGTGAGCGCGGGGAGGGGGGCGGGGGGCGCGCCGGCACCGGGAGCGCCCCGCCCCTTGCCGAGCTGGCCGGGAGCGCCGAGGGCACCGCCCAGGGCCCCCTCTTGCGGGGATGCCGCGGGTCTGGAGCAGGTGCCTCGGCGCTCCCGCTGAATTTGAGGCCTCGGGGCGGGGCAGAGGAAGGCTGGCCTGGTGAGGCCCGGCTGAAGGGGACCTGTTGGAATAATGTCCCCCTTTCTCTCGTCCACGGGCAGAGAGGGAGGCAAGTCCCAGGGATGGTCGGAGGGAGCAGATGCGGGGAGGGATGCCTAGTCTGGATACCAGGGCGCTTTTCTTCCTCTCTATCCGCGCTGACAGTTACCAAGGGTCCTCAAGGAATGCGCAGTCGTCAGTTTCCCCAGGGGGAGTCCAAGGGCACAGCCCTGGGACTGGTGAAGTGCCAGTCCCGAGGTCATTTGCCCAACCGGCGAGGCATCCTGCGTAGCCGTCGAAATGGGAGACAGCTTTTATCTCCCCTGGCTTACTTCGACAGGTGCTCAGCCAGGAGCCGCTGTTGAACAGCGGAGAGAAGGGAGGGGGGAAGCTGGCTTGGTTTCCTTTGTGAGTACCGGGCTGCAGGAACCTGAGGCACTCGGCTTTCAGCCTGTTCCTGTCCCTGTTCCGTTGGCTAAGGACTGACTGCCGATCTGGGCAGTCCCCTTTGCTACGGGGCTGCCCTGGGCAGATGCTGTCATCCCCATCCCTGGCTTGTTTTCCTCCTTCACTTTCCTTTAAGGGAGGGGGGCCCCTGGTCCATGGATTTTGTTGAGAGGCAGGAGGGTGCATCTCCTGCATCACCAAACAAGTGGCCTAGCTTTTGGGGGGGGTGACTGAGTCCAGCCCCCATATTCCCCCTCGATTCACCCCAGCAATGGTGGAGTCCACTGCAGACCCGGGAGGGGGGACCTCAGGTGACCTTTCTGAAGTTTCTCTATCACTAATGAAAGAGGCTGTAGGAGCGCTGCCTTCCTTGTAGGCGCTTCCAAAATCTAATCAGATACACATCCCTCCGGGGTTTTGTAGCACCCTTCCCCCTCACCCCCTCCACAGACACACACCTTCTGTATCTGGTGCACTGTTACCGTGGAGTGTGTTCCCAAGGTGTGTGCTGTGCAGGGAGAAGGAAGCAGGGGCTTGGGGACTTGGGAAGCCACAGGGCTACTCCTCTTGCCTTCGCTTTTCCAAACAACATCTAGCATGGTGCCTGAGATGCCTCTGGATCCCTAGGTTTCTTCTCTGAATTGAATCATTAAAGAAAGATGACATTATGCAGGACATAACTTCAGCAGGCGTGTATTTCTCTTTTGAAAATGGGAAACCAGCGGATGGCTTCTCCGGAAACTCTGTTGCTTTCAGACAGAATGATGGATTTTCCAGACCATCCTGTCCCATGGAGTACAGACAGTCAGAAGGTTCTACTACTGATCATGTGCTTTTCCCCCAGCACTGGGGTGGGTGCTTCAGGGGGTACAGAGGAGCAGAGAGGGCTGACAGGTGGGGGTCAAGACAAACCCCACTTCAAGGGTAAAAGAACAAAGTTGAGCCAGCGCTCTACAGAGCCATTTGTGTAGGGCCCATAGGCGTTGGCAGACACCGTGGGTTCCTCCAGTCCCTCTGAAACTGAGAGTGATTCCACATCCAGAGGCTGAACCACTCCCTGGTTTTTGGAGAGTAGGTGAGTTCCTGTGGCCTTACGGGGTCCTTGAGACAGGAAACATTTCCTGGGAATTGTTGGTCTTGTCTGTGGCCTGACACCCTTCTTAGTGGCAGGACTGGGAGGGCTGATGGGGGGGCAAGATGGGGTTAATCAGACTTACCCCTTTTCTGTGAAAGGAGCAGGATAACTTGCCTTCCTGCTCCTATGTCAGGCTCCCTTAGCCTCTGGCTTGTGGGTGAGGTCTGGGGTCTGTCTGGAATCAGTGATGGGCCTCCCCAAGGGGAGGGAGAGCTACCCTATTGCCAGGAACATACAGATCAGAGCTCCTCCCAGAGATGGTCATGGCCCCTGAGCAGTGTGAGAGGGGAGCCCCCGGGGTCCAAATGGCTATGAGAGACACACACAGGCCGTGTTCTAGGTTCTAAGGCTCTTCAGAGGAATGTCACACTGGATCTGTGCAAGAAGTGGCTTTTTCTCCCAAATTGTGTTTCCTTTCCAGTTTGCTTCTCTAGTCTGGAGGTGGTGATGTTCAGAAAGGGAATGAGCAGCCACTGAGAGACAGGAAGACATCCCGGGCCTCACCAGGGATTGGCTCAGCCCCTCATGGCAAGTGTAGGTGAATGGGAACAGGTAGGGACCCAATAGCAGCCAGGTCGGTCATAGCCCTGCATTGCTTTTCTGCACAGTGCTTTCTCTTGTGTTTGAAAGCGTGTGTTTGGCTGCTGGGTTTGGGAAGGCCATAGCTCTAGGGCTAGAGGAGACTTGGGATCTTAGACCCCTGTGCTTCTCAGCTTTAAGTCCTTTAAAGTCCTTTAAGTCCAATTTGGAGCCCTGAATGAGCTATGGACATTCAGACCATGCACCAACATGTGTGTACAATCTTGCAAGAATTGAAAAGGGCTTGCAGACCCCAAGTTCAAGATGTGCTCTGGTCTGGTACCACACTTCTCCCTCTATGTGACTTGCTACAGGCTTGGGAATGGAAGCAGGGACCTCGGGACCTTGTGTGGCAGTTTGTGGCGGCTGCTGTTGTTACTCGCTTCCGAGTGACACCTTCGCCTCTGAGGTCTGGAGGGTAGTTTCCCTGATTGGAGACTCTCGGGTCAGTCTGTGCTCATCACTTGCTGGAAAGGTTATCAGGAGGCTTTACCTAGTGCTAACTGAGCTGCGGCCAGGGGTTCAGGCAGAATGCCAGGAAGCGATCCCTCCTTCTGCAGGAGCTGTGTAATTGTGAGAAGAGTTGGGGCCCAAGGCAGCTTGCCTTCCAGTCCTTAGTCAGCTATGACCTTGGACCCAGCAGATAACCTCCTGAGTTCTGTTTCCTGATTTCCCAAAGAACGCTGGGGGACTGAGCAGAGCAGATGGTACCAAGAATGTGCAGTGGAGTTAGCTCTACAAATACAGATACATTCTCATGGCCATGATAAGAAACAAGAGACCCCGCCCCTCTTTGGGGCCGGCCAGGCTACAGGCAGGGTCTTGGCATCCTCTCTTAGGCCAGGGCCAGGGAGTTTCTGGATCTAGTCGCCCTGGCCGGGGCTCCATCTGGATCAAAAGCTCAGGGCACATTCAGAAATATTCTGTCTCAGGGAACGCATGGGAGCCAAAGAAGCCAGCTGTGGGTAGAGGAAGCCATTTCTCTCCCCATCCCTGGGCTTCATTCCTGTGGGCCTGACCCTTCCCCCAGATGCTTCTCCCTAAGCCTTGGGCTCAGGCCTGCCAGCTTTAAGGAGCCCTGGGAAAGAAGTGCCTTCAGGCATGGAGAGAGGGCAAATGCCAGGCTGTGTGGGGCATGGGCTGCCCCCTCTTGAGCCCAGCAGCCTTTCTGAGGCACACAGATAGCAGACTAGGTTGTTGGCTAGCTTCGTGGGACGCTAGAATAAGGGGTCAGTCTCCCCAGAATATACCAGGCTGAAATGGCCCACCTCCTCGTGTGCACCTGCCTCCCTGCTTCCCAGAAGGAGGGTCTGATTATGTCAGTTTACTGCCATTCAGTATGGCACAGCCCTGCTGGGCAGAACTCTTCCAAGGTTGGTCTGTCCAGTCCCACCCAGTGACATGGCTTGGGCCTGGACCCCTGGTTCAGTCTGCTGGCTTCACTCTATGCCTGGGGGAATGAGCCACATCAGCTACTGCAAAAAAAAAAAAAGAACCCCTACCAGGGCCTAGGATGACTTGCTTCCCAGGGGTACTGAATAGTGGACAAGCACTTAGAGGCTCCGGAGGGACCTGGACATTGGATGGGTGTTTCTTACTTAAAGTCAGAAAGATGAACAGAATGGCCTTGAAGGTCCCCTTTTTCCTCTGACACCCCACCTAAGAAAATCTCTTTCAGTGAGCCGCTTGGAAGACCACCAGACACCAAACAGGGAGGGCCCTCGCACCCTTGGCCTTGATCTGTTTCTTCCCTGACCTGCAACGCTTTTCCCCGTTTCCAGTGAATGCCCCTTGCCTTTCCGAGGCAGCTTCCGTGTCAGCCATTGGCTCTGAGAGTCACTCGCCTTTTAGGTCCCACGGCACTGGGGAGCAGTTAATCTTCTGCATAGAGTTTTTCACCTGACATAGATTTTGTTGGTCAGACCAAGTCACATGCTTCCCGAGTGTGGAGACCCCGCCATCACCGTTGTCCCTGGCATGGTATTGAGCAGGCCTGTGACATTCTTTCATCAGTCTGTGCAGCATGAAGCTATGCATCGCCACCCCCTCCCCCCATCACCGTGTGTTCTGGAAAAGCTCTCGAATCCCCAGCCACAGCTGGACATCTGCGGGCTTATCCACTAGGCGCATCCGTATGGTCACGAGATCCCACACGTTTGCCTTCCGTGTGGCTGGATGTCCGGGAGCAGTGTCGTGTCCTCGGGGCCTGGCTGTTCCTGACAGCCTGCCAGGTGGTGGTGTTCTTGGAGAGAGGAGCGGCCCGGTGCCCAGGCCTCCGTGGGCGCCCCAGGGATCCCATCCACAGGTGCAGTCTGGAGCCTCTGCTGAGGTTTTGTGGGAGGGGAGCTGAGCCGGCAGGGAGAGCCCGGCCTCCCCGTTCCTGATCAGCTGCTTGTGCTGAATCATGTTCCGTTTGTCCACAAAAGAGAAACCTTCCTTTTTAAAATCCACTGCTCTCCGACTGGGCCGGGCACGGGCATTTCCAGTTTATAAAGATGCAGAAGGAATCCGGGGCGGGCGCTGCTGGTTTACCAGCCCAGAGATGCGGCAGCCTCGGTCTGGCCAGCCACACGGCACGGCGAGGAGCTGGGCAAGAAAGCTCCTCCTTTCTGGAACAAGTGCCTGTCTCCTCAGAGATAACCAGCCTCTGCTTTGCTCTTTGTCTTCAGGGCTCCCAAAATACCCTGGGGTCTGTCCACGGACTCCCCTCCTTGGGACACGGTGCCCCACCCCCCTTCCCCGATGCCATTGCATCTCCCTGCGCTGTTTCCTGAGGCAGATCCGATAGATCCCTTACTGAGAATGGTGGGGTTTCAAGAAATCCTCATGGAATGGATTTTAAACTTCTTTTCAGGCACACTCCCCTCCAGACCGCTGCCCCTGGAACTCTCTCTCAGGAGCCAGCACGGTCTGGCTCAGACTTCTGGATTGTTTCCACTCCAAGCATGGGGCCAGGTTATCCTTCCAGCAGCCCACAGAGCTGACAGTGCCACTGCCCTCCCCTCCTATTCCCAAGCTGCCAGCAGCTCCTCTGTCCCCACCATGCACTCCTTCTGTATCTGAGGGCCACCTTGCAAAAGAGTCACCAGGGTGATGAGGGTCTTTCTCTGGCTTCCCCACCAGGATACGCAAGAGGTGGGGTCATTGACTGAGGAGATCCCCTCCTTCAAGTGGGGATCTCCGCCAGCCATCTGCCCCCTCTTTCCCTCCAAGAGCAGCGCTGTGGGGGACCCGTGAGAAAAATGACACACACAGCCGCGTGCTGCATGCCCCCGCCCTGGCTGGCTGTACCAGAGCCTCATTCATTAGGAGAAACTGAAGGGGTGGGAGAGGAGCCCAGCTGTCCAAAATAGACAGTCACGGTGTCTTGGGCTCACTGTCACTAGAAGAGCTGGCTGTCTTGATGAGAACGGTGACCTTGGCACAGGGAGCAGGGGTTGGGGGGGGCCCCTCCTTACCATGCCTGTTCTCCTCCCCACCCCGCCCACCGGCCCTGAGCAGTGCCCACGTGGCTCTCCGGGAGCATTTCCCAGCTCTTTTTTTTTTTTTTTTTTTTTTTTTTAACTTTTATTAGTTCCAACTTCTGGCTGCTGTAGCCATATGGAGTTCTGCTGACGGCTGCTGCTCAAAGCAATGTGGCATTTTGATGTTTCTAACTTTATCTTAAGCAGCATAGACGCCAGAGTCCCGCTGGGAGGGTAAGGAGGTGTGTCAGAGCACAGAGCCTGCAGAGGTGGCCTCGCTTGGGGTCTGGGGTCAGTGCCCACCTCCAGGCTGTCCCCTGCCCCTGCTCAGACGCTGCGTCCATCCCTCGCTTCGGTTTCTCTTTGTGCTCGTGCATTTCTCTCCGTGTCCTCAGGGCGGAGAAGCAGGCTCTTTGCCTCTTGTTGGTGAGCCCGCCCTGGTCAGCTTCCTTCTGCAGCACACCTCCAGCCTCCACGGCCGGAGGCCAGAAGGAGCTGGTGGAGGTCGGGATAGGAGACCTGCTCGTTCCAGTCATCCACTGGGTGCTCCGGTCCCTTGAGCCAGAGGTCAGGCAGTTGGAGACGCCCCTCGTATGTGCATGTTGCTTTCTAGTCCATAAAGCATTTTTCCCCTGTTTATTTTGCTCCTTGAATAGTCTTGGCAGGTTGGAAGGATATTGCTTACAGTAAAGAAAAAAAAAAGCCTTTTTTTAAAGAAATATTATGAAAGCACTGAATAATCATTGTAGCAAAAGATGAAAAGGCAGATGAGCAAAAAAGAAGACCACGGGAATTAATTCATCTCTTCTACAATCGCATGCCTGTGCCTCCAGACCCTGTTCTAGGCACGGGAGAGGCAGCAGACAACCAAACCGCAGGCATGATGTTTCCTCATAGCACTTGGAGGGGTAATGAGGACCAATGAGGACCCAAGAGGCAGACGCTAGGGCAGTCACTTTAGCGTGGCCCAGAGGAAGGGCTCTGAGGGGGGTGGGGGGGGCACCTTCGCTGGCAACCAGGAGCCCTCATTTCTGGTCCCAGCTCAGACCTTACCTGCCCAGCTCCTTCCTTTGTTTGGACTGAACACCCCCACCCACAGAAGGAAGAGGTGTTTGGGGATGTCTGTCTGCCACCACTCAGGTTCTACCAGGCTCCCGCGGTTTCCGAAGGACCCACTCATTCCCGTCTGTGGTCACTTTATTTCTTCCAGGCCCAGAGCCAGGTGAACATTCACACCCCGAGGTCACTCCCTTGTCCCCAACCCAGGACACAGGGAGGGGCTTCTAGAGGGAAACAGACCCCTGGGGCTTTGGGGTCAACCTGACACCCCCACCCCCCACCCCTGCCCTGCCACGCTGGCCACCGCAGCATGCAACAGTCCTAGCTGACCCAGCCCTCCTTTGACAGGGGAGAGTAGTCACACAGCATAGGGGGCAGAGGCCAGAAGGGGGGGACCTGCAGACCTTCACGTAGCCGGGCAGCAGTGTGTGAGTGAAGACCAGTGTTGACAGGGGCCTATGTTGTCCAGTGTTGTGCTGTAAGCCCAGGGTGTCACAAAGGAGAACAAGGCCAGTCCCCAGGCCTGGCCACGCCCTGCTGGGACCTGCTGCCTGTGGGACTCATTCAGGCTTCCCCTCCCCCGCCACCTCCTCTTCCCCAGGAGACTGCTTGGGCCCCCCTCACATTGGCCTCTCCTCTCTCCCTCCAGTAGGCCCCTTCCTTGGTGCCTCTCTGCTGCCCCCAGAGCTGGGGGGCCTTGTCCTCGGGGCAGGACCCCTGCCCAGCACCTTCTGCAACCTGGGCGCACTAGTTGGTCTCACCCAGCAGACCCTTCTGAGCATCGACGGGGTGCATGGTCCCCGGACGAAGTGGGAAAAGTTGGGTCGGCCACGGTGCTCGTTTTTTAGAGGAATCAGAGGAGCCTTGGTCCCGGGGATGGTGGCAAGTGAGAGTAGAGCCAGCTATAGCCAGTCAGAGGCTTACTCTGCCGTTGACTCTGGCCAAAGATGGAGGGAGGCTGGGCTGGGCAGAGATCCAAGGAGTGGCTGCAGGGAATGGCAGTGGGGATACCCAGAGGGGTAGGCACACAGCACGCAATGGCCACTGTGCAAAGCCCTTATCTCCCACGGGGCTCCCAAGTGGACGCCAGCACCGAGCCTGGAGGCGGCAGAGAGCCCACCCTCCCCATCTGCCCATTTCCCAGTTGGGGCTTTGCTTCACTTGCCCTGAGCGAACCCTCCCAGCAGCCCTGGTGCTCAGGTCTGTCCCCCGCCCACCCCGTGCCCTCAGCTTAGGTTCCCCAAGAGCACACCAGGGAGCTCCGGGTCTCCGGGTCTCCCGGGTCTCTGGGTCTCTCTGCACCCCTCCAGACACCCCACCTCCCCAGGAAGGGCCATCCAGGGAGGCTTGCAGGACACCGCCATCCCACTGAGGGCCACCAGGCAAGGGGTAGGACCCGCAGGGAAGCCCTCCCCACGCAGGCGTACCACCCAGCTGCAGGGAGCCCGGATGCAGAGCCTGGGAAAACAGCTGTGGTGAGCAACCCCCTCCCCCTGCCTCCATCGCCCTGCTGCTCCTAGTTCCGTCCATGCTGTCACCGCTTCCTGGCACGACCAGCTCAGGCCCTGCAGAGAGGTAGGAGCCGGGCAGGATTCCCTCCCACGGCACTGGGACCAACAGAGACCCAGAAAATCTCTCAGACAGGGAGACCCCACCCTGGGCATCACCCTGGATGTCTGGCCCGGCACACACCATACCGCAGCCAGCCGGGCCTGGCACGCCTGGCAGGGCCACCCCCTCCTCCGCCGCGCCCGCCATGGGGAGAGTGGTCTGTGGTCAGCTAGGTGGCCCCAGAGAAAGAACATGTCTTGTGATTTTCGCTCCTGGTAAATGGTCAGACTGGAACTGTCCACCCCACTGTCCTGGAGGCCTGCGCACATAGCTCAGGTACAGGTCCAGGGCCCGCATCCCTCTGCTGAACACCAGACTGCCTTGCCCCGCCTAGCCCGGTCCTGTCCTTTCTGACAGTGTCACCAGCCACTAACCACCTAACTCTGCTCCCCTCCCCACCCTCAGACCCCACTCAGGCCTGCCACCCTGAGAGCTGTCCTTCTTTGCACCTGCCAGGACCCAGGTGTTGAAGATTGAAACTCCAGGACCCTAGAGTAAACGCAGCATGACTCTGGTGTGTTTGCCGAGATTGGTTTATAATCTCTTACTTAGGGCTCCTGATGGGCTTCCTGTGAGACTGTCACTTTCTCCCCGGGTAGGTAAGAGAGTGAGAGAAAGCAGAAGCTCCACAGGAAGAAGCGAGGGAGGTGCTCTAGGCCCACCCGGCACCGGGTGCTTCACCCTGGCCTTCTGATGGGCCAACTTGACCATCTTGCCTATTGTGGTCCCATTGGCTCACTCCTGGCTGTGATCCTGGGTCCCGGCCACTAAAAACAGGAAGGGCTGGGGTTTGAATGTCCTTGGAGAACCAAAGGACTTGGATCTGTCCCTTGGTTCCTCCGCAGAAGAATTGGACAGAGAGAAGGGGGTTCCTGTGGTTCCTCTGTTCCCCGGCAGCCTTGGGAAACCAAGGACTTTGTTGGTGTGGAGGCCATTCAGTGAATCCAGGTGACCCAAGGATGCCTCATCATCTTGGCTTCTTTCAGTGAGATGTAGGGCGTCTCCTTGCCCATACAGTTCCTTTGTAAGAGATAGAGGACACCCCCTGGTCGACAGAGCCAGAGTCAGATTTTGGTGAGTTCAGTTCTACACGGATGCCTTTGTGCAGTACACGCCCTGCACAGTTGTACTTAGCAGCCTTGGTAATAGGGCACAAAATTTCAGTCTTTATCAGCAGAGGCCAGTCAGGAGCCTCCTCCCTTGCCCACTCATCTCCTCAAAACCGCCCTCCCAAATCACCTAAGGCAAGGAGTGGTAATGTGTCAGCCACCACGTGATTTCTGACTCTGAGCCAGATGCTCGGTCTCTTCTTCCTAAATTGGAGAGTTAGAGCAGTTGGGCATCTTCTGTAAGGTTCTGGCTCAGCACTCCTGCCTCTCAAAGGGGGTCAGACAAAATCAAAAGTATCCTGAGCGGGTCTGGAGCCAGACCCAGTCAGGAGCACCAACGGAGAAGCAGGAGAACCATGGTGTCCTTCCTGGCTGGGCTCCCATGGGCTGCGGCCCCTCCTGTGTCCCCGGAATCCAGGAATTCCCCTCCAGTTTCCCAGACTGTTTCCATTCCCGCCTCCACTAGTTCTAGGGGAAATAAGGTCTGGATGCTAACCATCCCCTGTAAATACCCTCCACATCTCCCCATGAAATAATTCCATCCGATGTAGTTTTCCTAGGATGTGCCGGTGTTTGGAACTTTTTATTATTCTCAGCTGCAGACTTGTATTTTCCACTTCCTTCTGGAGTTGTGGAGTTTTGTGGTGGAAACACTTTGAGGCAAGATCCTTGCCTTGGGGTTTTCCAGACTGCTGGTGGCCCAGAGACCCTTAGGAGTGTGGAGGGCTACAGTTCTTGGATATAGAAACTGGACACAAAAGAGGTTATGGGACACCTGAGTGGCTCAGTCAGTTAAGCATCTGCCTTGGGCTCAGGTCACTGTCCTGGGATCCTCAGATCCTGGGATTACCCACATCAGGGTCCCTGCTTCCCTCTGCTCCTCCTCCTGCTCATGCTCTCTCTGACAAATAAATAAATAAAATCTTAAAAAAAAAAAAAGATTTTATTTATTTATTTGTCAGAGATCACAAGTAGGCAGAGTCAGGCAGGGGCCGGGGGGAAGCAGGCTTCCCGCTGAGCAGAGAGCCCAACGCGGGACTGGATCCCAGGACCCTGAGATCATGACCTGAGCCAAAGGCAGCAGCTCAACCCACTGAGCCACCTTGGCGCCCCATAAATAAAATCTTTTTTAAAAAAATGGTTCCAAGATTCCTATTCCAAGAATTCCCATCTCTCCAGAATTCACCTGCTGGTAGAGAATCCATCACGCTGAGCGAGAAGAACAGACGTGTTTTTCATATATGACGCATCTCAAAGAGAGGCTGGTGCATGAGCAAGGACCCAGAAGCAGGCACTCTGGAGAGGAGGAGGAGAGGGCCATGCCCCAAAAGGGGAGGGGTGTTGGAATGGAAATGAGAAACTGTTCCAGAAACTAGCAAGGGCTGGTGACGGTTGCCTGGGTGGCTCAGTCAGTTAAGCGTCTGCCTTCAGCTCAGGTCGTGATCCCAGGGTCCTGGGATTGATTCCGCAGGAGCTTCCTGCTTAGCAGAGAGGCTGCTTCTCCCTCTCCTCCCTGCTCATGCTCTTTCTCTCAAATAAATAAAATCTTTTTAAAAGTGAAATAAAATAAAAAATAAGAGGCCGGCTAGGAAGCCCAGAGGAGCAAGGGTGGTGGGTTATGCACAATCCTCCCAGGAGCCCTGCATGGGCCACGCTCTGGAGGGAGGAGGGCCACCAAGGGAAATCCTGTGGGCTGAATGCAGGGATGCCGGGATGGAAAGAGAGGCCCGGACCCTCCTTGCTGGAAAGCTCCAAGCCTTCGCTGAGCCTGCCGCTCTGGCCCTCCCACCCCTACCCATACCCCTGCCTCTCATGGTCCCAGGAAGCTGTGGACAGACTCAATGGCCTCCCAGAAACCAGGCCAAGGTCCCCCTTTCCTTTGCAGCCTCTGAGTCCCTCAGACGGATTCCTTCTTGCTGCTGCTGGTTGTGGCCCTGTTCCTTGCATCCACAGGGAGAACAAGGCCCTGAGGAGCAGGGCCTGAGGATGGGGAAGATTCTAGCAGGCTGGGGGCCCTCAGAGAGCACAACTGGACTCCCTTCCCAGGCCAGCATCTGCCCTCCCCTCTGCCGGGAGAATGACATGAGGCTCCTTAGTGACAGGTCATTGAAGTCACTGATTCTGCATGGAAGGTTCTCGGGGGAACTGGCTGATCGTGTAGGTGCAGATGAGGCCTCACACTGGGCCCTGGACCCTGGGGGATCTCCTCCTCCTCCCCTCTCTACACCACTTCCTGCTCAGACTTGGGAATGAGCTGGATTCAGGCTGGATCCCTTCTCCAGCGTGACTCATCTCTGCTCACCCGGATTCTTGGAGGCTTTGCCTGGGCCTTGGCTCTGACCTAGAGATTTAAAGTGGTAAAGACCGTCAGTTGGTTGTGATGGTTCCTTTTCTGTCAGCGTGGCCAGGCCATGGTACCCAGCATTGGTGAAACACCAGTCTAGATGTCACCGCTCATGGGTTTTTAGATGAGATTAACATTGAGATCAGTAGACTTTGAGTAAGGCAGGTGGCCCTCCGTAATGTGGGTGGGCCTTGTCCAATCAGTTGAAGACCTTGAAAGACAAGGTGGGAAGGAATTCTGCCTCCAGACTGCCTTCAGACTCAAGACAGCGACACCAGCTGTTTCCTGGGTCCTCAGTGGGCCAGCCTACCCTATAGACTTCAGATTTGCCAGATCCCACAATCACAGGAAGCAATTCCTTATCTCTTTCTCCTTATCTCTCTCTTACACATGTACACACACACACCCTACTGGTTCTGTTTCTCTGGAAAATCCTGACTAATACCCTTGTTCTCTACGGGTTGGTGGCTAAAGAGAAGGAGTTAGAAACCTCGGGGGACTCTAGGGCCCTCCGTCCCTGCTACTCGCTCACTGTATGAGAAAACACTCCAGTCCTCAGCTTCTCACTCTGAGAAATGGGCTGTTTCTGTGAAGTATGTCCTACTTGGAAAGCAGGATGGTAGGAGCCAGAAGGAGGGTCTGAGTCGTTCCTCCATCCACCTCTTTGTCATTACCTACAGTTCCTTTGACAATGGACCAGAACCAGACAAAATTTACCACAGAGAGGGACAAAAGCATTCACCAGAAAGCATAAACAACTCACACAGACTGTTTCCCAAGCAGAGAGATCAGGAGGCCGCTGGGATTGATGAGAAAGTGCTGAGAATTCTGGAATGTAGAAAAGCCAGGGGCCCTCGGGGACCCTCTGGCCCCAGGCTTCCTGCAGAATCCCCGCCCCACAAGATGTGGGGAAGTGGGGAGGGGCTCAGAAACTAAGTTTGGGAATTAGTGCAAATACCGCCCCCCTTTCAGAGTCATAAAGCACAGTAGCACACGTGTCCTCCGACAGGAGAAAGGAAATGGTTATTTGTTGAATTCCTGGTGTTTCAAACCTCTGGGGGCCAAGGCGCCCTTCCGCTCTCTCCTATTTTCTGCTCACTCTTCAAGAAGAAAGAGCTGGTGCAATCCTCATTTGTAGGTGAGCTTGCTACCTGGGCAAGGGGATGACTTGCCCGGAACCACAGTGACTTAGGGTCTAACCCAGGACAGGGATCTTGGGGTGTCTCCTTTCCCACCCTGAGAAGAATCTAGATGGCAATTTGACCAGAGGGGGGGCAAACCAAACCCTCCTCAGGTCTGCTACACCTCCCATCTGACTATTTTTCTAAAGAAAAATTACCTTTTCTTTGTGTGGGGGGGAGATCATATTTATTTAGAGAGAGCGTATGTGAGCTGGGGGACAGACAGAGGGACAGAGAGAGGGGGAAGCCGACTCCCCGCTGAGCACTGAGTTTGATCTCACGACCCCAAGATTATGACCTGAGCTGAAACCAAGAGTCAGATGCTTAACCCACTGAGCCCCCCAGGAGCCCCCAGAAAAAGTATCCTTTTGATATTTATGTTTTGCTACTGCTGTTGCTTGGATTTTAATTAAATTACACTTGGTCACAGCCGGGCATCTGTTTCCAGGGTCTGTTTCATGCTAAGAGTGTCATTTAGAAAGACTTCGAAGTTCAAGCGCAAACAACACACATCCGCAAAAGGCCCCGCAAAAGGGACTGCCCAGCCCATGCACCCTGGTGGGGAGGGCACGGGTCAAGGTTGAGGAGGGCTAGCTGGCCAGGATGCGGGACTTCAAAACCCTGCAGGGGCCAAGTGGCCTGCCCAGGAGGAATAGGAAAGTCACCAGCCACCCTGGAGAGACCAGAGAACCCCACTCCTGGCCCCTCACCCTTCAGCCAGGCAGGCACATTGGGCATGGAGGGTGCATGCTCACACATACACACACACACACCATATACATACCACACACACATATATGCACACACAGACACACATACATCTGTAAATGTATACACACATTCTACATGCATGTACATCTACTCTCATATGCATATATACAAACACACACACAGACTACTTGTGGGTGCTTGGGTTTCTCAATTACTATATATATATATATATATATATATATATATGATTTTATTTATTTGACAGATATCACAAGTAGGCAGAGAGACAGGCAGAGAGAGAGGGGTGGGGGAAGCAGGCTCCCTGCTAAGCAGAGAGCCCGATGTGGGGCTCGATCCCAGGGCTCTGGGATCATGACCAGGGCCGAAGGCAGAGGCTTTAACCCACTGAGCCACCCAGGCGCCCATACTACTTAATATACTGAAGTGGTAATCTTAAAGCCTACCATTTCACTACGATTTTATGTTTAACTTACAAATACCATTATTCTGGGGCACCTGGGTGACTCAGTCGGTTAAGCGGCTGCCTTTGGCTCAGGTCATGATCCCAGGGTCCTGGGATCAAGCCCCGCATTGGGCTTCCTGCTCAGTGAGGAGTCTGCTTCCCCCTCTCCCACTCCCCCTGCTCATGTTTGCTCTCTCTCATGCTATCTCAAATAAATAAATAAAATATTTAAAAAACAAACAGGGGCACCTGGGTGGCTCAGTGGGTTAAAGCCTCTGTCTTCGGCTCAGGTCATGGTCCCAGGGTCCTCGGATCGAGCCCCACATTGGGCTCTCTGCTCAGCGGGGAGCCTGCTTCCCCCACCTCTCTCTGCCTGACTCTCTGCCTACTTGTGATCTCTGTCAAATAAATAAAATCTTTTAGAAAATAAAAAACAAACACCATTATTCTGCTGATAAATCTAGTAGATTTAAACCATTGCATTTAAGGGTAGGGGGCTTAGAACTTCAGTAACTAAATCTATGTAGATATATCTTAGTGATGTTACTGATTTAACACATCCAGCTTTCTTAAGTTTTTGAACAGCCTTCCTAAAAAGCAGGACCTTCCCCAAGTTCCGAAACAGTTCTTCAAATTTAACAGAGTAAGCCTATGAGGAGAGCGAATATTAAATTCTCTTGAACATTCTGTTCTAAGTAGACTCCTCGCCCAATGTGGGGCTCGAACTCACAACCCTGTAATCAAGAGTCACACACTCCACCGACTGAGCAGCCAGGTGCCCCATAGGTGGAGTTTTTTGTGTTTGGGTTGTTTTTGTTTCTGAGTAGGCCGTGTACCCAAAGTGGGGCTTGAACTCGGTACTCTTGGAACCCTGAGATCAAGAGTAACATGCTCTCCTGACTGAGGCAGCGAGGCGTCCATAAACATTTTGAAACTCCCAAACTCCTCCAGGTCCTCTCTGAAATCGTAAGCCTAGCGTCCATTACTCAGTAACCCATCCTAAATGGGAATTGCCAGGCTCATCTGTTAGGAACTGTAGTGTATCTAAGCTTCCTAAACATTACAAATGTATCCGATACCAGATGTGTATGTGCCTGAGTTTATCTGCACTTGCTTCCTTAGCTCCCGGATTAATTCAGCCCTTCCTGGGTTAAGGACACTTTGTTGCTGCAGAACAGTTTTACTTTTGGGAGCCCAGGAGCCCAGGGTCTGGTTGCTGGGGCTGAGACACCTCAAGTGCCACCTGCAGGGGGTAGTCTGACCCTTCCCTCCTTCCCCTCTCTCTCCAGGGTCCTAGCCCTGCCCAGCCCCAAACTCCGCCTCCTCCTCTCTCTTGGATTTGACCTATTGTTTCATGTATTCTGTCTTTGTAGATTCTATCTGTTGCTTCGGATTCCAAGTTTTAACCCCATTCTTCCTGTCCTCGGGGCCCTACCTCTTGTAGCTCTTCTGGGCGGCTTCTGGAATGGGACACACTGTCACACCCTAGGCTCCCTGACTCCTGGATCTCACGCCCAGGGGGGTTCACGCTAATGATGGGAATCACAGAGGGCCAGAGGAAAGATTCCTTAGCGGCTACCTTCCCTACTAGCATGGAAATCCTGCTACAGCAGCGCTGAGTGATTATCTCTCTGCTGCTTACATACCTCCAGTGACTGTGAGCTCACCATTTGTGTTTTTAAAAAATTATTGTGGTAAAGTATACATAATGTAAAATTCACCATTTTCAGGGTGCCTGGCTGGCTCAGTTGCTGGAAAATGCAACTCTTGGCCTTGGGGTGGTGGGTTTGAGCCCCATGTTGGATGTAGAGATGACTTAGAAATAAAGCCTTTTTAAAAAATCACTATTTTCGGGTGCCTGGGTGGCTCAGTGAGTTAAAGCCTCTGCTTTCAGCTTGGGTCATGATCCCAGGGTGCTGGGATCGAGCCCCACATCGGGCTCTCTGCTCGACGGGGAGCCTGCTTTCTCCTCTCTCTCTGCCTTCTTGTGATCTCTAACTGTCAAAGAAATAAATAAAACCTTTCAAAAAAAATTTAAAAATCACTATTTTTAAAAGTTCTTTCTCACATGGAGCAGGGCATCATCCCACTCTAGGTGGTCCTACAGGGAGCATCTCTGACCAGCCAGTCCCACCTTGGGGAGCAGATGGCAAAGGAGAGTGTGTTGGGGATACATGCACCCAGAGAGGACCCAGGCCTGGTAACAAACAGGAAGTAGATTTCTGAGGACAGTGGTCCTGGGTTGCGCACAGCTGCAGGGCTGGATGAGGGGAGGGGTCCGAGCCCACTTGCCCTCCTTGGTGCATCTACTGGGGAAAAAATGCCTCCTCTGTTTTCATTGGGCGTGTATTAGTTTCCTGGGGCTGCTGTAACAAAGGATCACCAACTTGGTGGCTTAGAACAACAGAGACTGATTCTCTCAGTTCTGAAGGGCAGAAGTCCAGCGTTGGTCAAGGTGTTGGCAGGGCCGGGCTCCCCCCAGAGGCTGTAGGCGTGATTTCATGGTTTGCCTCTTCCAACCCCTAGTGGTTAGGAATGCTTCGCTCCAGTCTCTGCCTCCGCCTTCCTGTCACCTTCTTCTCTGTGACTCTTAGAAGGACACCTGTCGTTGGATTTAGGGCCACCCTGGATAACCCAGGCTGATCCTATCTTGAGACCCGTGACTTAACCTGGTCGGCAAAAGCCCTTTTTACAACCAAGCTAGCATTCACGGGCAGCAGGGACCAGGAATGTGAATGTGTCTTCAGGGACCCACCATTGGCCCTGTCCATCCGCCATCTCTTTCTCACACTCAGTGTGGACACCCACCCCAGGGGCCCCCTCCATCTCCTGGGGGCGCTTTTTTTTAATTTATTTTTTTTATTATTTATTTGACAGAGAGGGATCACAAGCTGGCAGAGAGGCAGGCAGAGAGGGGAGGAAGCAGGCTCCCTGCTGAGCAGAGAGCCCGCCGCTGTGGGGCTCGATCCCAGGACCCCGAGATCATGACCTGAGCTGAAGGCAGAGGCTTTAACCCACTGAGCCACCCAGGTGCCACCCAGGCACCCCCCCACCGGGGGGGTGCTTTTAAGACCCCTTCTGCTTCCTCCTCGATTCTTGTCTTCCCTGAGCCAGCAGGTGCCTGGAGTCTGCACCAGGGCCCCATTCCTCCCTCCAGCTCATGCTCCAGAGACGTTCTGGCTCCTTTCCCTGGAGGCTTCCTGGGGCTGCATTTCCGGGAGGGCACCTGATAGTTCCCTTCCCTCCCCTGGGAATCCCCTGGAAGGCCAGCCAGAATGTCATGGGGGTGGGGACACAAGTTCGGTTCAGCCTGCAAGGCCAGTATTCCCACAACGGTGCCCATCCCCTCCCACAGGAGAACCCGCCTCTGATGTTCTAGGAAGCCCAGGTGGGGGGTGGCAGGAAGAGGAGCCAGTTCTGCTTCCTGCTTGCCCTCTGGACTCTTATTAATCTCCTTCTGGTGGACTGTGTTTGATTACAACCTCATTAAGCAGCTTTGCACATGCGGGCTCTGGTGGTTTCCATATTGAAGCTGTCTACCTTGGCTGGTTAATATTCAGAGCTTGCAACCTTCCTGCTTGCCGGCTCTGTTGCTGCAGACGCTGTGGAATCATGCCTGGAGGGAGAGACCGAGGCGAGCTAATTTCCCGTGGGGCCTTCCTTCTGGGAATGGGTTTAGAACCTCAATTTAAAAGGGAAGGGGGTGGCCGTGGTTTAAAATAGCGAGCGCCTGGCAGCCTCCTGTGCGGCTTCCCCCAGCCTCCCCCTAAAATACCTAAGAAGACCTGCCAAAAAAAAAAAAAAGAGAGAGAGAGAGATGAAAAATGCTGAAAACAGAGACAGGTGGACAGTCTGGGAGGAACCTCCTTTCAGTCTCAGACAGAACTGGCCCCCGGCTTCTTGTAATGGATCTGAAGCCTCCTGAAGGAAGGAGGGAAACCCCTTTCTACCTCCGTCTGGACTTCATTAATCAGGAAGTCAGGCAAAGTGTCCCTTTCCTACTCAAGTGGTGATTTGGGGGTAGAAAGAGTTGTGCTTACAGCCTTCCCTCGGCACGGCCCTCCCCTGCCTCCAGGAGCCACCAGGGAGCAGGGAGGAGGCGGGGGAGGGGAGGTGGGGGTGGGGAGCTATCCCTAACCAAGGTCACAGTCACGTTGGCTCCGTGTCCAAGGCTGGGCTCTGAGCCGGCTTTCTCAGCAAGCCAGAACCTGAAGAGGTGGAGTGGACTCTTACCCAGGAAGCAACCCTGGGACAAGGTCAAGATTCCTGTTCCCGATTCCAATGCATGGACGTGGTTTACCACCAACAGGCACCATCACCCGGCCTTAGCCAGGTGCCCTGCCACTCAGCCCCATTCTGACACTGTCTGCCTGGAGAGAGAATCCCCAGATCCAACACGGTGAGGGCTCGGGTCCTACAAGACAGCCCCCCATCCCCACTTCAGATGCCAATTGAAAGTCCAGATTGTCGCCTTTGCTTCTGACCCACAAGCTGTAAGTTGGAGGTTCCCCCGATCCCCTCCTGGGGTTCGATTAACTTGCTAGCGCCGCTCATAAACTCGGGGAGACAGTGTACTTACTAGATGACCATGTACTACAAAGGATATAACTCAGGAACGGCTACATGGAAGGGACTCATAGGGCAGGGGATGGTGAGGGGGCACTGACAGTTCCAGCCCTCTAATGGCAGCAACCAGCCCCCTTCACTAGTTGATCCAGGGGGTTTCCAAAAGCCACCACATTAACATGACAAGACACTTCTGTCACTTTCATCACTTATGAAATTTCAGAGGTTTTAAGAGCTCTGTGCCAGAAATGGGGACAAAGGACAAATATGTATTTCTTATTATAAATCACAGTGTCTCCCACAAGGCAGATGATAGACGTGGATCTTGCTAGACTGTGCCTCCTTCAAGGGGGAGCAAGTGGTGTGTGGGGGGGGGTACTCTGGGTATAGGGGAGGCAGTGGGAGCCGAGTCTCATGCTGTGGAACAGGAGCTCAAGGCCAGGGACAAGGAAGGAGAACGTGTGACTCTCGATCTCAGGGTTGTGGGTTCAAGCCCACGCTGGGTGTGGAGATTACTTAGAAACAGAATCCTTAAAACAAATAAATAAACGGGGGCACCTGGGTGGCTCAGTTGGTTGAACAGCTGCTTTCCTCAGGGTCCTGGGTTCGAGCCCCACATCAGGCTCCCTGTTCAGCAGAGAGCCTGCTTCTCCCTCTCCCTCTGCCTGCCGCTCTGACTACTTGTGCTCTCTCTCTATCTCTCTGTCAAATAAATAAATAAAATCTTTTTTTAAAAATAAAACAAAAGAATAGGGGCACCTGGGTGGCTCAGTTGGTTTAAGCTTCTGCTCTCGGCTCAGGTCATGATCCCAGGGTCCTGGGAAAGAGCCCCGCATCCGGCTCTCTGCCAGCGAGGAGCCTGCTATCCCTTCCTCTCTCTCTGCCTGCCTCTCTGACTACTTGTGATCTGTGTCAAATAAATAAATAAAATCTAAAATAAATAAATAAAATAAAAGAATAAATGATAAAATCAGAAGACTCCAGGAGCCAATGT
The DNA here is from genome assembly GCF_020171115.1 of Neogale vison. Classification (NCBI taxonomy): domain Eukaryota; kingdom Metazoa; phylum Chordata; class Mammalia; order Carnivora; family Mustelidae; genus Neogale; species Neogale vison. The sequence goes on from NC_058095.1 coordinate 63,599,231, forward strand.
TGATTTTCCTGATGAAAAGACAGGCTGTGAAAAGGTTTCACGTTTGAAGATGGGAAGACAGGCAAACGGTGGCAAAAACTTTCAATAACCGAGTGTGATAGAAAAAAAAAAATTGGCCAGATGCGCATGCCCCCTTCTCCCGATGTTGCCTCTTACTTCCAGAAGGTGTCTAGGTTTGCCTTCCTAGGTCTTTTCTTAAATTGTTACAAAATATGCAAAACATAAACTGTACCATCTTAACCATTTTTAAAAAAAGATTTTATTTATTTATTTGACAGAGATCACAAGTAGGCAGAGAGGCAGGCAGAGAGAGAGGAGAAAACAGGCTCCCTGCTGAGCAGAGAGCCCGATGCGGGGCTGGATCCCAGGACCCTGAGATCATGACCCGAGCTGAAAGCAGAGGCTTTAACCCACTGAACCACCCAGGTGCCCCCATCTTAACCATTTTTACAGGTCAATGTTGGGTGTGTTCACATTGTTCTATGATCTGCCTCCAGAGATTTTGTCATGTTGCAAAGCTGAAACTCCATACCCGGTCAACACAAACTCCCCATTCCTTATCCCCCAAGCCCCTGGGAGTCACCGTCCTACTTTCCGCCTCTGTGAATTTGATGGCTCTTGGAACCTCATATAAGTCCCACTTCTTGCGAGGGACCTATTTTACTTAGCATGATGTCTCAAGGTTCATCCAGGGTGTGGCTTATGTGGGATTTCAATTCCCTTTTGTGACCCATTAAGATTCCATTGTATGTGTCAACCACACTTTGTTTCTCCATTCGTCTGCGGCTGGGTTCTTTCCACCTTTCAGCTGCTCTGAATAGTGCTGCTATGAACAGGTGTGCAGATACTGGCTTGAGTCCCTGCTCTCGGTTCTCTGGGGGAGTATGGTAATTCTGTTTTTAATTTTTTGAGGAAGTGCCAGACTGTTTTCCGCAGTGACTGCATCCTTTTACATTCTCATCAGCAAGCGGGAGCGGTCCAATTTCCTCCCGTCTTTACTAACACTTGATATTTTCCAGGTGGGGAGGGGGTTGATCTAAGATCCGGATCAGCCAGAGATGTTAAGTTGGTGTGTATCAGGAAGGGAAAGGCTGGGTGCTGAGAGGGTTGGCAGCACGGAGAGGTGATGCTGAAGGGCGTTTGGGGGTCGGGGAGAGATTCTGGGAAGGGACTTTTGGAGTTTTGAGGGATATCATGTAGGGATGCCCCTTTGGTGACTTTGAAAGATTGTTATAAAGACAGAAATGGGTTTTTAGGTCCCCCTATTTGCGGAACTGGTGTTTCCAGGAAAGGGACAGTGTGCTGGGGCTGTCCAGGAGAGGCGGCTAGAGGTTGGTGGCAAAACCATCCTGTGGACCTGGGGCAAAAAAAAAGCAGCTAAAGACAAGCATCAGCTGGCCTCAGAGTCATCTGGGGTGGCCATGCCAAGGGCAGCCAAGGGATGAGTAGCGACTGGGGCATTATCTAGCCAGATCATCTACAGGTGTGATTTCATTCCAAAATAGTTTTGGGGACACCTGGGTGGCTCAGTTGGTTAAGCTTCTGCCTTCAGCTCGGGTCATGATCCCAGGATCCTGGGATGGAGCCCTACATCGGGCTCTCTGCTCAGCGGGGCATCTCCTTCTCCTTCTCCCCCTCCCCCTGCTTGTGCTCTCTCTCTGATAAATAAGCAAAATATTTTTTTAAAAATTTCTGGATAGGTTAGAGCTTAGAAAACAACCCCCCCCCCATGCATTCCTTCAGAGAGGAAAACTCCTCCAGCCATGCGAGAATGCAAAGGATTGGTGTGCGTCCAGTCATGGGAAGGCACTGAGGATGGGTAGCAAACATGCCAGCTCAGTCCCCAAATCCGTGTCCAAACCTGAATGCAGAATGCCAAATTGTATTGTCAACAGAATAGTTTTAACATTTAAAACGAAAAAAAAAAAGGGCGCCTGGGTGGCTAAGTGGATTAAGGCCTCTGCCTTTGGCTTGGGTTATGATCCCAGGGTCCTGGGATGGAGCCCTGCATCGGGCTTTCTGCTCAGCAGGGAGCCTGCTTCCTCCTCTCTCTCCCTGCCTGCCTCTCTGTCTACTTGTGACCTCTGTCTATCAAATAAATAACAAATAAAATCTTAAAAAAAAAAAAAAAAAGTAAATGGGGTCATCCAGTATTTGTCTTTCTCTGTCTGACTGATCTCACTTAGCATCTTGCCGTCAAGGTCCATCCATGTTGTCGCAAATGGCAGGACTTCCTTTTTTCTCACAACGGAATAGTATTCTGTCGTCTGTATATATTTATATACCACAGCTTCCTTGTCCCTTTCACCATGGATAGACACTTAGGTTTCTTCCGTCTCTTGGATATTAGGAATAATGCTGCAGTGAACATGGCCGTGCATGTGGCTCTCCAGTGGACTGTTTTCATTTCCTTTAGATACATATCCAGAGGGCACCTGGGTGGCTCAGTGGGTTAAGCCGCTGCCTTCGGCTCAGGTCATGATCCCAGAGTCCTGGGATCGAGTCCCGCATCCGGCTCTCTGCTGAGCGGAGAGCCTGCTTTCCTCTCTCTCTCTCTCTCTCTCTGCCTGCCTCTCTGCCTACTTGTGATCTCTGTCTGTCAAATAAATAAATAAATCTTTAAAAAAAAAAAAAAAAAAAAGATACATATCCAGAAGTGGGATTGCTGGATTGCATGGTAGTTCTATTTTTAGTGTTTTTATTTTATTTATTTATTTAATTTTTAGTGTTTGGAGGAAACTTTGTGCCCTTGAAAATCACGGAGGACCTCAAAGAGAGATTTTCTTTATGTGGGTTAAATCTAGTGGATGGATGCCGGGTACTATATTAGAAATTGAAACAAAGGTATTTTACAGGTGTCTGTATTCATTTTGGGGGGACCTTCCTGGCTCAGTCGGTAGAGCATGGGAGTCTTGATCTCGGGGTCGTGAGTTCAAGCCCCACATTGGGCATGGAGCTTACTTTAAAAAAAAAGATTTTTTTATTAATTCTTTTAAAATTAATAATCTCGCATGTGAGATAAATTTTTACAAAAATAACTATATTTTCCAAAAGAAAAAGTTTTCTTTCCCCCATAAGAAAAGGCTTTTACTGAGGAGTGTGACACTGTTTCACACTTTTGTGGATCTCTTTAATGTGTGGCTTTAAAGAAGACAGCTGCACGCTCACACCCGCCTCTTCTGCACTGGGTCTCTGGCGGTGTGTTGTTTTGGTTGAAGTCTGCAAAGAAAATCTAGGTCACGCTGATAGGTCATTGGAGAAGAGGACATCACAGGGCCCCTGAAAGGGACTAGAGACCACACTTCGAGAAATGCTGATCTAATGGTGATCTATATGGGTCTCACTCTACTCACTGGAAGGCCAGTATCCTTAACCTCACTCCCAGCATCTCTCTTCCCACTGGAACAAGTCCTTAAGCCTGATTCTTCTCACTCAAGTGACATGGGGACCCCACTTAGGCGAGGTGGCATGAGCTGGCCGTTGGGCCCCTTGGTCCCCTGCAGGTGACACTGTCCAAGCAAAGTCGCCTCCTGCAGAGACCCAGACACTCCTCCCCATCCCCTTCCTGCCTGCTCCCCACCTACCCCCAGCCCCCACACAACCGCTGAATGAACCCCGACATCAGCAGCAGCCCAGGGAGCTGGGACCACTGTCAGCGGGCCAGGAGCCCGGAATGACCACGAGGGCAGGAGGACACGGAATGGGGGCTCTGGGATGAACATTCTGCCCAGACCTGCCCCAGCCTCCAGGCTTCACAAGGAGGCTTTTCTTGGTCCTCCCCAGATGGAAGGCCTCTACTGGCCTGGAGAGGAGGGGAAGGGGGAGACGGGGCAGGGCTGGTAGGAGGGCAAGAGCCCAAGCACTCAGCCAGGCCAACTGCATAGTTTTCAAACTTCGCTTTGGCCACAAAACTACTTTGGGGGGTTGTTTTGTTTTGTTGGGTTTTTTTGTTTTGTTTTTTTAACCAAAGGGAGGCCAACAGAGCTGCTCTGTCGAGAAACGGGTCCCAAGCCTTGAGGACTCTTCTGGCCTCTCTCGTGTTTGCCATTAGTCAGCCCCAAGATCTTGATAATACCGTTTGGTAACGACGAATGTGGTTCATCAGCCCATTTCACAGATGGGCCAACAGAGCCCAAGAGGGAAGACGTCTCTGGCCGACTGTCAGTGGGTTAGGACTGGGTAGACCTGGAATGTGGTGCTTTCTGCAGGGGCCCTCAGGGACAGGGAGTGGAGACCAGCATGAGATGGGGTGCACGCTGAGCAGAGGGGTACACGGGGGCAAGATGGGGGAGGCAGAGGTTATGGTCAGGCAAAAACTCACAGAGGGACAGCCCAGCCTGCAGTACAGGCAGGAAAGGAAAGGTAAATCTATCTTCTGTCCTCCTGTGGCCACAAATCCAGCCTCTGACTGTGACAGTCACCACCCCTCTGTTTCTACCCATGGGTCCCTGCCCCAGGAGAGGAAAGCCTTGGCCCTATGACACAGAGGCCTTCCAAGACCCTAGAACAGAGGCCCTTTGACGACGCCCCCCCCCCCAATTTCCTACATTCCCAGCCTCCTCCTGTCGCAGGGAGGGTGGGCTGCACTCTGCGCATTCCTAAGAAGGAGTTTGTGTTCCACAATCCCATGGGTCCGGGCCCTGCTGACCATGAGGCCTAATTCCCAGGTTTTCTGGAGAGAGAGGTCGTGACTTCTGTCACCTTCTCAAAAGGCTCTGTGGTCCAAAAAGAGGTCACGAATCACTACGTGAGAAAAGGAGGGGTCTTGCAGAGGGGCGGGGGTGGAAGGAAGGATTGTGGGGTGGGGAGAGCTGTGTTGGTGATATTCTTCCCTGCCGGAGGATTTACGTGTTAACCTGGTTTTATTCCTCTCACCTACCTGTGATGGGGATGGTCACTGGCTCCATTTTACAGATGAGGAAACTGAGACTCAAGTGACATGAGGTAGCTTGCCCAGGACACAACCCTGGCCGAGGAATGGAACAAGCCAGGGTAGGGACAGAGGCCTAAGATGGTGTTTTATTTAGTTCCACGAAGGCCTTCAGCTCTGGGACTGGGCAAAGCCTCCCTTTGCCAGCTTCCACATCAGCCCTTGAGCCTCGCATCTAGGTCCCCAGGAAATTATTTCGGCAGCCAGAGAACCCGACAGAGGGCTTCTAGCCTCCGGGAGTCAGTCCTGCCGAATGGAAGACAAGAGCCCCAAGACTGGCCCTTGGTGTCCATTCCTTTCTAACAAGGAGAAGCGAGCAAAGTGTCCCTTCAGTGGCAGGTAAGACCCAGCCAGAGGGCGGGTTCAGCAAGTTTCCCCAGCAGGGTGGAGGGCATGGTGCCCAGACCCCTCCAGATGACCCCGGCAAAGACCCTTTCTTTCTTTGCCCTTAGAAATGTCAGTCACCCCCACCATTCCTGAAATTATTGTTTAAAAAGTCTTTATTGGGGCACCTGCATCTGCCTTTGGCTCAGGTCGTGAGCCCGGGGTCCTGGGATCGAGCCCCACATCGGGCTCCCTGCTCAGTGAGGAGCCTGCTTCTCCCTCTCCCTCTGCCACTCGGTTCCCCCACTTGTGTTTTCTCTTTCTGTCACATGAATACATAAAGTCTTAAAAAATATAAAAATAAAACATAAAATAAAAGCATGTTTACTATATGTGATTTTTTTCCCCTCTCATTGTTATTGGGATATAACTGCGTTAAAGCCTTTTGTAAGTTTAAAGTGCACAGAATGATGATTGACTTAGATACGCTGAAACGATGACCACAGTAAGTTCACATCCTCACCTCGTGTCATTTTGGGGAAGTGGGAGAAAAAACGTGTTTTTTCTTTTTGACGAGAACTTTTAGGATGTGTACGCTCTTTGCATATTTCAAATCTGCACTTCAGTGCTAACTAGAACCGTAATGTTGTTCATTCCGTTCCTGAAACCCTGGGCCTTAGTTTCTCCATCTGTAAATTGGGAATCATGATGCCCAACTTACTTGCCTTACTGGGATTTCTAAGAATCACACGGGGAAGGTGTTTGGAAAAGTTCAGGATCCCCACAGGGAGCAAACCTCTGCTGGGATTCACCCATCAGGTGAGATTTCATGTCCCCAGGGTGCGGGATCCTGGCCACCCAGCTCTGGAGCCTTCCTCCGCCGGGCTGTGCTGGGCAGCTCCGTGAGTGACTTGGTGGGGGGTGCCTAGGGGCTCAGAGGGTGAAGGCAGCACAAATGCGTCATCCTTGCTTTCCCTGCCCACCCTCAGTGGCCTCCTTGGTCCTCACGGTGGGCTGTGGGCAGGAATGTCATCATTCCTGTCATGGCCTGATCTGGGCAAGGCACCAAGCTGAGGATAGAAATCACAATCCCACAATCCCGATGACAACAGAAACCAGGGACAGGTGTTGAGAAAGACACGGTGTTTACCCATGTCCCTTCACACATACAGGGCATAAAGTTTATTCTAGCCCTCTAGGGTAGAAAACCATGTTTCTCTGCTTCTCTAAAGCAATTAAGGCTCTTTCAACTTGACTGGTGGGGAATTCAAGCATTAGTCGTGTTTGGGGAGCCTGCTTTTTCCCTGGGGTGGGGCAGGAATCTTGGGGGTCTTAGGCCAGAACACCTGGAGGGGGGCTCCTGGGTCCTACTCCACACTAGCGACTGTTTGTGGCCAAGTCCATGGGGGCAGGTGGGCAGGGGTATCTCCAGGGGCTCCCAGCTGGGGTTCTCAGAGTGTGGTGCCCCCCAAACCCTTGTCCCTCCTCAGGCTTGGAAAACCTCTGCCCCCAGCCCTCTCAGGGCCCCTTTCCCCCATGCTCCCTCTCCTCCCTCCCACTTGATGTCCTTTCTAAAGGAGCCCTGATGGGGTTTTCTTCTGGGTCCCCAGCAGTCTTTCCTTGCAATCCCGTAATCCAGAAACTTGCCCCCCGCCAACCCCAAGGCAAAGGAGCACTGAGGTTGGGTCATCTGTAGAAGGAGCAGTAAAGATGACCTCAGAAAATGAAAAAAAAATCATTATCAGTACAAGGGACCCTATCACAGAGCAGGGGGATTTACAACACATGCCATTTCCAAGGTTTGCCCTATGTAGAAAAGCAGCCTCTCATACAATGGCCAGCCCGCCTTTGGCTTCCTCCTGGGTTGGGTGGGCTGGAGAAGTGATCTTCGTCCGACATTGGAGGGCTTGGGAGACGTGCATGCACTGGGAAGACCATCTCTCCACGAGTTTTCCTGGCCCTCTGGGAGAGGTTCTAAGATGCTTCCTTGCAACTAGGAAAGCTTCTTGAAGGTGGGGAGTGGGTCTCCTCCCTGGCCAGGGTGTGGTGGGGGGTGGGTGCTAAGCCAGCTCCAGGGGGCTATTTTGGGTGTGTTGGGTGGGACTCAAGGGTAAGACTGGGCCGCCCCTGACCTCTGGGCATCCTTTCCTCTTGCAGGACCTGGGCATGGAGTCGACCTCTCTAGACGACGTTTTGTACCGCTACGCCAGCTTCAGGAACCTGGTGGACCCAATCACACACGACCTCATCATCAGCCTGGCCCGCTACATCCACTGCCCCAAGCCGGTAGGGCAGCTGTGGTCTGAGCCGGCCACCTCTGGGGGTGGGAGGCGGGCGCCTTTCTGGCCAGAGCGGCTAAGGGTCCAGGGAGGGATGGTCGCTACTGCCCGGGGCCCAAGGAGGACAAACCAGCGGGGCCTGGGGTGCCCACCCTGTCCTAAGGCCCAGCATCCATGAGCCCAGGTTTTGTTTGACCCATGAGGGTATTAAATCTGGACTCATTGCCAACATTTAGAACTCAGACTATTTCACACATTTCTCCCTGTTCAGCTGCCCTTGAATAATGGGATGTTCCTGCAGCAAGGAGCCCTCATTTTATGGGACTGGAGCTGAGTAGCCACCCCTGTGATATGGGCGAGGACCGCCATGGACAGTTGTGTGCGTTATACCTTGCACAAAGACAGGCACACGCCAAGGTGGCAGGAGACAGTTCAGTTCCAGCCCTCTCTCTGCCACCAACTCACAGGCACTGGCTCAAGCCTGTGTCCGTCTAGTGGTGGACCTCTTCCTATTTGCACAAAGGCGCCATGTAAATCTAGCAGTGACCCCACTTGGTGCTTTCCAGGGCCTCAGTCCTCAGCACTCCCAACGGCCTTCCTCTCGAAGGCTGAATGTCATTTTACACACATCCCCCCACTTTGCTCAAGCCCACGTCTGCCTGGCTTCCAGAGCTGAGAAGAGAGCGCTCCGAGGGCGGGTGATGCTTAGCCAACTTCCAGATGGGAGCGCCTGCCCCCCTCCTCACGGGGTGCCGGGCCAGCTTACCCAGCATGACCCCAGCAGGGAAGGGGAGGGCCAGTGTGGGGGCAGCTCCACTCTGGAGCTCTTCTCTCCCATCCCTCATTTTCCAGCAGCTTCCAAAAGAAGGGTTTCCTCTGTGACAGGGCCAGGAAGCCTAGAGCAGGACCCAGGAGTGCCTGAGGGTAGCTTTTGCTTCCAGAGTAGGATTGAGGAGAAGAGGCAGGGCGTGCTGGTCAAACCCACCCTCCCTTGGCCTAAGCGCAGACTTGAGCGCGGGCAATATTGTTCTGGAGCTGGACCTCCATCCGGGCCTCTGTCTGCGGCCTTCTCTCTGGCTCCTGGGGCTGTCTGGGGCCAAGGTTCTGAGGTGAGGAGCTAGCTCTGAAGGGTGGGGGCAGCCATTGGGGGAGGAGGGGTGTTGGGGCTGGTGGTGGGATGCAGCAGAAGGCAAGGATACGGGGCTCAAATAGGGGACGTAAGAAAAAGCGGGTAAGGAGGGTTGGCAGGCTGGGAACCTCGGGGCCTGCGGGAGAGGGGCTAACGCCAGGAGCCGCAGGGGAACCAGCTGGGCCTAGAATCACCTTCCCTTTTCATTCCCATTCTACCTGGCTCAGCCTGGGGAAGCTGTGAGCAGGGTCTGTCTGAGGCCTCGCAGGTGCCAGACCTCTCTCTGCCTTTTCTGGAACGTGAATTCAGATGCCCCCAGGTGACGGGGTGACCGATCACAGGGCACTTGGAACAGCTCAATAGGAGGGATGTTATTTTTATGCCCATTTTGGAGTTGAGGAAGACCAAAGTCAGGTAATGAAGCAGTCTGCTAAAAGGGACGCAGGTGTGATTGGACCCAGTTCTGGGTTGGTTGCAGGCTGGTGCTCAGGCACCTGACCCCTGTGCTCCCAGTGCTCAGGGTAGGGCCGGGGGGGGGGTGGATCTTGTGGGGCTGCATCTGGGCCGGAGGAGGAGGGTTTGCAGGTGGGTAACCGCCCATGCAAACCACAGGACACGGGAGGTGCCCCAAGGGGTTCTGGGCTGAGACCTGTCCCCTCCATCTGGTGGGGAGTACAGGGTCTGGACCTGGGGGGCTCTGAGCTCAGGCTGCTACAACACATTACCCCTGACTGGGTGGCTTAGAATCAACAGAATGGTATTGCTCACAGTTCTGGAAGCCAGAAGTCCAAGATCAGGGTGCCGGCAAGGTCCGGTTCTGGCTAGAGCCCTCTTCCCGGTTTGCAGACGGCCACCTTCTCATTGTGGCTTCATGTTGGCAGAAAGCAAGCCAGCTAGCTGTTTTCTTCTTCCAACCCTCATGACCTCATCTAATCCTACTTCCCCTCCTAAAGGTCCTACCTCCAGACACCATCATCCGGGTATGGGGTTCAACCTACGAGTTGTGGGGTGGGGGACACAAACATTGCTGCCCACCCCCCAACCCCCTCCACTCCCCATCTCCCACCCCCCCCCACCTTCCCCCATCATGGGGTAGCTTTCTCAGGCCACTTCTTTTTTTTTTTAAGATTTTTTTATTTATTTATTTGACAGAGAGAAATCACAAGTAGACTGAGAGGCAGGCAGAGAGAGAGAGACGGAAGTAGGCTCCCTGCTGAGCAGAGAGCCCGATGCGGGACTCAATCCCAGGACCCTGAGATCATGACCCGAGCCAAAGGCAGCGGCCTAACCCACTGAGTCACCCAGGCGCCCCTCTCAGGCCACTTCTTTAGCTGACCTGTGTTTTCCTCAAGTCCAAAGGCGCATAACAATACCGTCCCCTGTAGAGCCATAGCTGGGGGGCGGGGTTCAGTGAACTGATTCTCTCCAGAATGTGCCTGGCAGGACTGAGCATCCTCTACCCAAAAGCTAAGCTGTCCCTAGTCAGTGAGCACCAATCACGGGCCAAGCAGGGTGCTCAGACCCTGTCTGTGGTGGGACACTGAGGCAGGGATTGGGCTCAGAGTCTTGGAGAACAAGGGGACGGCCTGGGATTTCCTGATTTGCAGAGCAAGTCAGGGGTGTCAGCCCGGTCAGAGGCCCTGGGTCCTGGCTGGTTCCCCTAGCCATACCCAAGGCCATGTGGCCGGAGAGGCCCTTTGGAAGGGCTCTCCTGGTTGTGGTTGAGGCCAGAGCTGAAGGTCCTGGCTCTGGGGCCCCAAAGCTGGTGATAAGGGCAGCCTCTGAGTACACTAACCCCAAAACGTGAGCTGGCTCGGGGCTGGCCAGGACTTCTGTTCTTAGATCTTTCATCTGAGAACTTCAGATCAGAGATGTCAAAACCATCAACCTCAAGGGGCCACCTCCCTCAACGGTGATGTGGGACAAAGGAAATAGCCCTTCCTTGTCCGGTCTCGGTGAGGGACCACCAGACCACTAACCCCACAATTAAGATGACCCCCCTCGAATGAGTCCCAACCTACCCAAAGCCCCCTCTGGTGTCCCACCTGGACATGGGCCTAGGCCCTAGATGGGGGTAGGTCTGTGTGTGCCCCGAGAAGGAGGGGACAGGCAAAACCCCATCTCACCCATGACTGTGTGTTGATTCATCCACAGCCCAGCTTCCAGCTCAAAAGTCACCCACCTCTTGGACATTTCTGCCTGGGTGTCCATGAGTCACCACCCCTCCCGTACCCAAACCATCACGCCACCAGCACAGATCATGTTACAGGCAAGTTTAGACACCCCTTCCTCCCCTGGGCCCCAGTGCCAGCCCCGCACATCCCGTTATGCCTCACAGCCCTCTGTGCTCTGGGAGCAGTCAGGGAGCAATGTGCAAGGTCAAAATCAATGTGGATCCCCCAAGAACCTTGCTGAGAAAACTCCCACGTGGGCTGGTGTCCTACTTTCACTAAAACCCAAACCCCATCCGTGGCCCCCCCCGCCCAAATCTCCTGTATCATCCTCTCCACTCCCCTCACTCAGCGGTTTGGGCCACCTGGGCCTCCTCTCAGCTCCTGGAGCAACCAGATCTCTCCTGCCTCCAGGACCTTGCTGCCTCCACCTCTGCCTGGGCTCCCCAGCTCCTCCCTTCAGACTCAGCCTCTCCAGAACCTTCTGTGACCAGCCTCGTCATTGACACGGCTCCCCCGGTCACCCGTGCCCTGTTGAGGGCTTCATTTCTCTCACTGGTCTCCCAAGTTATCTGGCTTATCTCTTTGTTGCCTGACACACGGTTGGCCAGCCCCTGTGAGAACAGTGGTATTGCCGAAGGAGGAGGAGATGGCATCTGTCTTGTTCGCAGTGACATCTTGCCTCAGGCAGGGCTTAGTACAAGCTGTGACCAGAGCCATGAGGGCTCCCTTCCCAGGACGGTGCTGTGTCTTCTATTGCGGTGTGTCAGATGACCCCAGAACTCCACGCTTTAAACGGTCGGCCTTTATCCCTGGGCAGTCTCTACTGTGTGACTAGGTAATTCTAGCTTGGGGTCCCTCCAGACAGTGGCCAGGGCTCCAAGGATCCACAGGCAGGCCCCTTTCCGAGCTGGCCCACTCTTTGGCTGCTGGCAGGAGGCTCCAGTTTCTTGCCACATGGATCTTTCCATAGAACCGCTTGAGTTTTCTCTCAACCGCAGCTGGCCAGAGCAGGTGATCCGAGAAAAGAACAAGGCAGACACCACAGTATCTCTTATGACCTTGCCTCATTCTATGCATCACCCAGATCAACACTGATGCAGAGTAGGAGACGACAAGAGGGGGCGGTGACAGGAAGCCAGGGTCCGTGGGGTGCTCTTGGTGTCTGGATGCCTCACATGCTGAAGCTGGGAGGGAATGAGAGTAGGAAGGATCCTTCCTCCTGCTCTCTGGTCTCACTCCAATCACTCTCATTAGCTGAACCCAACTGGAAGTCGGGGCAGGAGGCCCCGCGATGCTGTCTATAGCGCTCAAGTCTCCCCATATCCGGAGCAGGATCCAGCTTGTGGGAGGAAGGACGGTCAATAGCTGAAGAATGAGTTTATGAATGAGTGAGGGGGGGGCGTCTGGGTGGCTCAGTGTGTTAAGCCTCTGCCTTCAGCTCAGGTCGTGATCCCGGGGTCCTGGTATCGAGCCCCGCATCCGGCTCTCTGCTCAGCGAGGAGTCTGCTTCCCCTCTCTCTCTCTGCCTACTTGTGATCTGTCAAATAAATAAAATCTTAAAAAAAAAAAAAAATGAATGAGTGAGGGAAGCCGTTGGCCGGAGCTAGTGGAGGACTGTGCTTGTTTGGGGGACTGGGGAAGCCAAGATGGCGGATGGGAGCCCCCATCGGGACAGGCGACAGGTGGAGCAGCGTCGGGTGCTGTGGCCCCTCCTGGAGGGGACTGCGGTCTGCCTTGAGCATTCTTCCTGACAAGTCAGCCAGAGTCCCTCAGGGTCCTCTGCAGCCCACTGGTGCCAGTCAGAGGCAATAGGAGGCCCCAGTGCTTCGGGACCCTCGCTCCACCCAGCAATGCCCAGCTACCGAAGACTTGCATCTTGCCCCTCTCCTTCCTTCCTTGGGTGGCAGGAAGAGCTGCAGAATTAATTCCACAAACTGCCTTTGAGCCCCAGGTGTGGGTGATGAGGGCTTTTTGGTGCCTCAAGCTAGGAAAATAATTTGTCCTGAAACCGAGGGCTTTCGTGGGGCCCAAAGACAGCCAAGCTTGGAAGGAGGGGCTAGAAGTACAGACGACACGCTGTGCAGACATCTCCCCACTCCTCCTCTGGGCTCCCCCGGGCCTCACTCTCCATTCCCGGGGGCTGCGAGTCTATTGGTCGGTAACCAGCCCTGGGAGCAGCCGGGGGTGTGTCTCGTCGCCAGGAAAGAGCTGATTGGCTGCGCTCCGCCAGTGCCCGCTTCTGGACCAATCAACTGCAGCATGGGATGGGGTCTGGTTGCACAAAGGGGCTGCTGGGCCTCACCACTTCGAGGAGCAGAGAGGAGCCTGCAGCCAGCGGAGCGCTGGGTGCGGGGCGCACGGACCGGGTAACGTGTGGGGCCGGTGGTCACACTCCTCGGCCAAGGTTGCACAAGGGGCGCGTGGCTGCTGTTGCTGGAAACCACGCGGGAACGACACTTTCTCCTCCTCTGCCTCCTCCCTCTCCTTCCAGCCCCTGCCTTTCCCCACCCTCTCCTTCTCCAGTTCTGAGTCCGTCCTGCTTTGTCCTCTTCTCCGCGGGAGGGAGACCTGGAGTTGGGGGTCGGGGGAACTAGATGGGCTTGCTTAAGACTTTGGCGGGTACAAATGAAACACCTTGAACCCACCAAAGCAAATGATTTATCCCCAGGAGGGCAGCGCAGGGCGGGAGGGCAGGTTGGGAAGGATGCCAACCCCGGATCCGGGCTTTGCGTCCTCATTCCATTTTACACGTTGTGGGGCTTGCCTGTCTAGTCAGCTTCTTTATGCCTCAATTCCCTCCTTTGTAAAGTGGGGTTGATAGTAGCCCCCGTTTCATAGGATCCTTGTGAGTTACAGGACAGTCATAAGCTCGTGCGCGCAGTGCGCAGAGGCGACGCCTAACCTAGTAGACGCGCGGTTAATGTTAGCTGCTGTTTATGTAGCCCAGGCAGACGGAAGCGAGCTCTCCCTTCTATGAGGACACCAGCCCACGCTTAGTCTCAAATAGCCTGTGAGGTGACCGTATCTGTTGTCCTTGTTGGTGAGGAAACAGGCTTGCTCAATCTCCCCGGCGGGGAACCGCGACGCGCGATCAGCCCATTGCGGCGCCTTGCGCACAGCTGCCCCCTTGTGGCAGTGCCGGCGCACTGCGGCGGCTACTTTGCCGCCTTTTCCTCTTTGTTTCTTCCATTCTCTGCCCAGTGGCTCAGGCCCAAGAGGCTGACACCCCCCCACCCCCCACGGAAGTGTTTGAAGGAGCAGCCGAAGCTTTGGAGCTCGGTGCTTATCTGTGGGGCAGGTGCCACGGGAGAGTGGCAATGTTATGGCTTTGGGGTGGTCCCAGGAGTGATGCCAGACCGACCACCCAATCCATCCCCAGCCCTGCCCCTCTGAATAGTTTCCCCCGGTCCTTCTCCACCTTGGCGACACAGAAATCATATATGGAGTTTAAAAAAAAAAAAATCTCTGCATGCAAGCTGCCCACTCCTGCTGAGGGTGGCCCAGGCAGGGTTTTTTAAAGCCCCTTGGTAATTCCAGGATGTAAGGACCCCAAGGGAAGAACCACAGCTCTCAAGGCGCCGTCTCTGCTGTCGCCTCCCATCCTCCATTTGGCCTCCAGAGTTGGCCTTCACCAGGGCCCCCACCATGACCGCCCCTCCGTGCACCTCCTCTGGCCAAGGCCTCCTTATTGGAGAAGAAGCCATGGTGCCCATGGCTACACTGTGCCTTCTCCATCCCTTCCAGTCTGATGTGTCCTCCCCCTGCCCCTTGCTTTCCTCCTCACCTCATTCCATAGCTGGAGGGTAAATCAGAGGCTGATGAGTGTGTCTTGAGCCACAGCCTTATAAATCCAGTTACATCTCCCAGGAGGGACTCAAACACCCTCAGACTCCACGTGGTACCGAATGAGTGCTCATTCCCCCGTCTTGCTTTCTCATCCCCTTCTCTCCTGGAGCCCCTTGCCTTCTACCCAGGACCTAAGCCCAAAACCTGGATCCTTCCTCATCCCCGCCCTGCCCACACCCTCTCCATCCTGGGCACTGTTCAGTCTCCATCACTTTCAGGGCTTTCCGCAGGCCTGGCACAGAGGCCCCAAACTGCACAAAGCAGATGGACCTGGCCCCGGACCCTGTCTGTCAGAGGGACAGTCCCAAAATGCAAACACGATCCTGCTGTTCTCCCCCGATCGAGCCGCTGCCTGTGGCTCCGGCTTCCCATCACATCACACAACCGAATGAGGAGGCTTAGCAAGAAGCAAAGCCTGGAATCAGAACACGGCAACCCAAACGTTGAGAGAGTAATCGCCTGAAGCAACAGGTGACGTTTGTCAGACAGGCAGGCTGGGGCAGAAGGAAGTGAGGTTCTTGGAGGACCAGAGACCAGAGGTGCTGTCTACACCGATTCTCTTCCATCTTGAGCCTCTGTCTACTGGATCCCTGCTCAGATGCTTTACCTCTTTGGATAGTCAGCATTCCCCTTTCCTGCCTCCTCTCTCATCTCTTGCCTTCAGGGTCTTCTTTTCTTGCCTTTCCAACAGCTCCAGCGCTGCTCTCTATGTCTCAGTTTCCTCCTCTGTAAAATGGGGCTAATGAGAGCAGTTCCGCTCTGGGGTGTCGTGGGAATTCCATGAAGTCCTAGCGTTAAGGTCCATGTACAGCAAACCAGCTGACAGATGATAGTGGCTTGGACCAACGTAACTGTGGAGGTGGTGAGATGTGACCCCACACTGTCACCTGCTCCCCTGCCTATAACACCCCCAACCTCAAACCGTTGCACACATTTCCTCCTCACCCAGGGATGCCTCGTTTCCTCTCTCCATGCAAAAATCACAAACCCATCTGCCCTGAAAACCCCAATGCACATCTGAGCCTAGGAAGGATTCATCTTCCTCTACCCTGCCAGAGTTTTGTCTACGTTGCTCTTCTCGTTCGGGACATGACTGACACAGTGAGCATAACTGGAGAGCTAGATGTGTCCTGAGCTATAGTCAGAGCCCTGTGCAAATGGGGACTCATTTCATCCTCACAAAATGTCCCTGTGCATTGGGTTCTATTATCCCTTCACAGAGGAGGACTGAAGGTCAAGTGACTTGCCCAAGGTCACAGAGGAGGTGGCAAAGCAAGGGTTCACACCCACACGGTTTGGCTCTGAGTCCATGCTCTTACGAACTTAATATGCGTGCTCGCTTCGGCAGCACATATACGAACTTAATATGCTGCATCTCCATTAGCAGAATGTTGATGGTAACAACCATCCACTGGCCTTTATTGAGTGCCCGCTGTGTGCCAGGCACTGGACATGGGCTCAAGGTTGAACCTCACTCACTCTTGGCTCCCCTCCCCCAGGGCTTGGTGACTATCTATTGAGCTGACTTCCCTTGGGACAGAAGTGGAGTCTCTCTAGCATCTTTCTAAACCCAATGTAAGTTTGTCAGGGCCACCATAACAAAATACTATTTAAACACAGAAATTCATTTCCTCCTAGCTGTGAAGGCTGCAAGTCTAAGATCAAGATGTTCGCAGGGTTGGTTTCTTCTGATTCCTCTTCTTGGCTTGAAGATGACCGGCTTCTCCAGGGTCCTCATGTGGTCTTTCCTCTGTGTGTGTCTGTGACCTAATCCCTTTTCATGAGGATACCAGTCACATTGGATTAGGGCCCACCCCAAATGACCTCATTTTAACTGAATTGCTCTGTGAGGCCCTATTTCCACATACAGTTGTAGTCTGAGATACCTGGGTTTAGGACTTAAATTTAAGAACTTTGGTGGGAGACAATTTAGGACATAATATCCAGGGTTTCTGGGGGCACCTGGGTGGCTCAGTAGGTTAAAGCCTCTGCCTTTGGCTCAGGTCATGGTCTCAGGGTCCTGGGATTGAGCCCCACATCGGGCGCTCTGCTCAGCGGGGAGCCTGCTTCCCATTCTCTCTCTGCCTGCCTCTCTACCTACTTGTGATCTCTGTCAAATAAATAAATAAAATCTTTAAAAAATAATAATACCCAGGATTTCAAACTCAAATGCTGATGGGCCTGCTGCATCTCAATCAGTCGGTAGAGCATGGGACTCTTGTTTTTGGGTTCAAGCCCCACATTGGGTGTAGAACTTCGTTTTTTTAAAAAAAAGTGCTGAAGGGCCAGACTAGGATTACAGTAGACAAATGAATTGGGCTGGAAAGGACTTGGACACTTCTTTCTTATTTTCCCACTTTTGACATTTTCCCACATGCACCATCATAAAAATATTTCCCTTTCTTCTTTTTGCCTAGAACAATTGTCTGGCGCCTAGTAGGTGCTCAGTAAACCTTTGTTGAGCAAATGAGTGAGCAGAACGGCCCTGGCCACTGGGAAGAGGCAGCGACCATGATGAATACTGGCTAAGCACTCAGCTCTGGTCAATTGTCAGATTGTGAATGTAGAGTTTTATGCAAATTTCCATTCTGCCATGATAGTAACTAATTCACAGCCATGTGCAGGTCAGTTTGCAACCAACTGCTTTCTGTTTGGAGGCCCAGCAAGGAAGCCTCCCCCAGTTCATCCCTTGGAGAGGGGAAGCCGGAGGGGAGGGCCTATGCCTGTGACTCAGGGCCTCCTGCCTGTGGTTGTCTCTTCAGGAAGGTGATGCGCTGGGCGCCATGGAGAAGCTATGCCGGCAGCTGACCTACCACCTAAGCCCCCACTCCCAGTGGAGGCGGCACCGGGGGCTGGTGAAGAGGAAGCCACAGGCCTGGTGAGTCTCAGTCCCCTGGGGCAGACCTGCCCGCCTGCCCCCCCCCCTCCCGCCCAGGCCTTCTTCCACAAGGGCAGCCCAGAGCGAACCCACGCCAGCAGGCTGGGCTCCACAGTACTCCCTGGGCAGGACGGGGTGGGGGGCTGGAATCAGAGGGGTGCTCTGGAAGGCGCATGAAGGAGAAGTCAGGGTTGGGTGGGGAGAGTGGCCAGAGGGCCCTCTAGGTAGGCATGAGATATCAAGGGAGCTGCCGGTGGGGCCCTCCTTGCTCTGTGGGATGGGAGCTGGCACATCACCATTCAGAAGGGTGGGTGGGGAGGAAGACATGAGGAGTTTCTAATTCCTGCTCTGCCGAACGTGGGCACTCCCACTGGATCCCCCACTTCTGGATGTCTCCTAGAGGGGACCCAGGCTCTAGCCATGCCCCTGGGCCATGCAGCAGTGAGAAGCCTCAAGGGTTTTATGGCCCCCTGAAGACTGGGGGCTTGGGGCACATGGGCACAGAACCCGTGGGCGAGATAGCTAGCACCACTGGAAGCAAGTAAAGGAGAGCCAGGAAGTTGGGTTTTCTGGAGGGAGCACCCCTGCCTTTCTTGCAAATGACCACGGGGCAGAGTGGCTTGTGTGCTTCCCCTAGACTGGGCAGGGCCAGGACTGCCCTCCCTCATTGACAAGAGGTCTGGTTCCTCTTTCTCTTCTGGACTCTTCCACTCCAAAGCCGGATTCCTTCCCAGGTTGAGGAAGAGAGAGTCAAGGATGGGGTTCCAGCTGGGCTGAAGTCAGAGGCTGTACATGGGGACAGAGCAGAGCAGGAGGACCCGTGGGACCTGGAAGCCATGAGGAGTCTGTGACCTAATTCTTTAGAATTGAAAACCTCGAAATGTGACCTGGAATCCAGGAGCCTCCTCTTCTGTCTTCCCAACACAGCCGCTTGCTTTGTCCTTTCTTCATTTCAAAAGCCTCACTCCCCACATCACACTTGAATGAAATCCAAACGGGGTCCTCTGTGATCGGTGCTCGGCCCCTCTCTGGTCTCTCGCCTCCCATTTCCCCTTGCTACAACCATGCTGGCCTTCCTGCTGGCTCAGATGCCTCAGGGCCTCTGCCCATGCCTCCCTCTGCTGGAACTTTTACCAGACTCTTCTGAGGGCCCACTTTTTCTTCCAATGTCAGCTCAAATTACGTCCTCAGAGAAGCCTTCCCTGAGTGGCCATGTCCAACCAAGCTCCTCTCACTTCTGTCTCATTTGTTGTCTGTCTCCCCCGTCCCTGGTAGAGTAAAAACAGGGATCATGTCTGTCTTGCCCACGACTAGGACCTCAGTGCCTAGGACAGTGCCTGGCACATAATGGGAGTTTAAAAACACTTGCTGAAGGATAGAATGGGGTAGGGGATATTACTGTCGACATTTGGCCACAATCACCGAGCTGCTGAGTGGCAGGACTGATTTCAAACCCCAGGCCCAGGTTGTTAACCACATGCTCCCTATCTCCCAGGTGTAATGGGTCTGTGCTTTATTTTACCCTGAACAAAGGGCAGGCAATGTTTCAAGCATTTAGAGGTCACACCCTGAGAGGCAAGATGAGACTGGAAGCCGCCTTCCAGCTTCATATCTCAAGGATACATGTTTTGCCAAGAAGTCCAAGCCGTGATCCTCGGGCTGCTCATATTGACATATGCTTTTTTTTTTTCTTTTTAAAGATTTTATTTGACAGAGAGAGAGAGATCACAAGTAGGCAAAAGCAGGCAGAGGTGGGGGGGGGAGCAGGCTCCCCGCTGAGCGGAGAGCCCGATGT
Source organism: Neogale vison (assembly GCF_020171115.1). NCBI lineage: Eukaryota > Metazoa > Chordata > Mammalia > Carnivora > Mustelidae > Neogale > Neogale vison. Next base: position 63,618,586 of record NC_058095.1, read on the forward strand.
GGGGCTCCATCCCAGGACCCTGAAATCATGACCTAACCCACTGAGCCACCCACGCGCCCCTGACATATGCTCTTGAAACAAGCTGTGAGTCCCTCCCCACCTTCCTCTCTTTCCCACTGTTGGGGTTCCAGGGCTTGCCTGGGGTACCTGGAAATGGGGGAGCTCTGGCCGCAGAGCAAGGTCCAGGAAGACAGAAGAGCAAGGAGTACCAGACGGCAGGGAGTGAAAAGTGTGTACAGAGCCCTGAGCCTCCAGGAGTCAGCACCACCCCCATCCCCTAGCTCAGAGACCCTGCGCCCTCCCCTGCCTGCTGCCCTACAGGGCTCTCCCTAAGGATTCCCCACCAGGTGGGCGAGACGGGTCTTCAAAGCGCTGCTCTTGGGGAAGCAGGAAGCTCAGTCTAAGTGATTCATAATGGCCACAGCAAATATTCACTCCTCTATCTGGTACACAAGCACTGTTCTAAATGCTCGGCATCCGTTACCTTATTTCACTTAATAATTCTGTGGTACTCAGCTCCCTTGTTCAGGTAAGTGACTGAGGCACAGAGAAGTTAAGGGACCAAGAGCTCACACCAGCAGGAAGAAGAGTTAAGATGTAAACCCAGGTGAGTTAAAGAGCTGTTTTAAAATGGTTTCCTTGGGGCGCCTGGGTGGCTCAGTGGGTTAATCCTCTGCCTTCAGCTCAGGTCATGATCTCAGGGTCCTTGGATCAAGCCCCGCACTGGGCTCTCTGCTCAACAGGGAGCCTGCTTCCCCCTCTCTGCCTACTTGTGGTCTCTCGCTCTGTCAAATAAATAAATAAAATCTTTTAAAAAAATAAAAAAAAAAAAGATGTAAACCCAGGCACTATGGCCCCAGAATGTACCCATAGTCCCTGCAGAAGCCTCTGGGCCTTTCCCCTGGGGTCCCTCAAGCTCTTGGCAGCTGGAGGTATCGCCAAGGCACCAGAGGTCTTTGGGCCTCCGGGAGAAGGCCGGCCCCACTTGGTTGAACCTGGCTTGTCCCTTCTCCCCTGCAGCCTCAAGGCTGTCCTGGCTGGAAGCCCTCCAGACAATACCGTGGACCTGTCCGGCATCCCGCTGACCTCCCGGGACCTGGAGCGAGTGACCAGCTACCTGCAGCGCTGTGGGGAGCAGGTGGACAGCGTAGAGCTGGGCTTCACGGGCCTCACTGACGACATGGTCTTGCAGCTGCTGCCTGCGCTCAGCGCGCTGCCCCGCCTCACCACGCTGGCGCTCAACGGCAACCGGCTAACCCGGGCCCTGCTGCGTGACCTCACCGACACCCTCAAGGACCCCAGCAAGTTCCCCAACGTCACGTGGATTGACCTGGGCAACAATGTGGACATCTTTTCATTGCCCCAGCCCTTCCTGCTCAGCCTGCGCAAGCGCTCCCCGAAACAGGGCCACCTCCCCACCATCCTGGAGCTGGGCGAGGGCCCCTGCAGTGGGGAGGAGGCCCGGGATGGGACAGTAGACCAGGAGGACCCTGGGGGAGGCCCTCTGGATCCTGCCAAAGACAACGACGGCAGGGAAACTGTAGGTACCGTTCAGACATGACACATAAGTGGGGGTCCTCACCAAGGAGTCCCAGTGGGGTAGGAAGACTGAGGCAGGCTAGGGGGGCCCCCCACCAGCAGCCTCAGGTTATCACCCAAAATTGGCCTGGGCACCCCCACTCACCAGAGCCAGACTGTAGCATCTGGGAAGGGGGCTGTGCAATACTGCTCCAGTCCTCTCCCTTCCCCCCCTTGTCCACCTCCTCTGCCTTTTGGCTCCTGAGAAGTCCTGTATGGCTTGAGAGCAAGCAGCCCTCAAGTCCCCAGATTTGTGAGTGGTCTTGTTTGGAGATGAATGCTTGAGCTACTGTGGGTCAGAACTTAACCCCAGGCAGGGAGTGTGATTTTGGCCCTACATCTAACCCAGTATTTCCTGACGGAACCTTTTTTCTCTGCCCTAACCAGACCTTCACTAAGGTTTCAGTGTTCCAAGTCAGAGTACGTCCCTTGAAAAGGATTTTAAAAAACCTTTTCCTGTTGCTTATGGAGTCCCCCAGAAAGTCATCAGGGATACTAGGCTCACTCCCAAACCTTCTAATAAAAAAACCCAAGACCATGAAAATGAGGTCAGACTTAATACCTCTTGGCAGATCTAGCACCTCCCAGCAAGACAGCCAGGAGATGGGGATGAACTGGGGGTTCCTTGAATGGTTCTCCCATCTCCCCCTTAATACTACCAGCTAAAAATCCCTTCTAGGCACATTAAGCCCTAAAACCAAGGAAAAGACGAAGTCCAGGAAGACTGGAGACCAACCTTTTTTAACCTGAGAAAATTTACAGATGTCCATGGTGGTGACCAGAACATAGGCAAACGGCAGACAGTTGAGAAGCATGGCCTCTCGCCCAGTGACAGGTAGGGGAGATCCCAACTCAGGAAGGCACCAAGACGGGCTAGGTATAAAGACTATGGGGACCCTGCCTGCCACTGCCTGGGTGTTGGGGTGAAGCACAATGCAGAGCTTCAGGAGGTAGGCAGCTATGCAAAAGGACACAGTCCAAAGTGCTTTGCAACTGTTACCCTCAAGTCTGAAGTTGTTTGAGGGGAAACAGCTTAGGCTGACCTTGGAGAAAGTGACAAGTGCTAATACCTTGACTGCTAATGTGACAGCACTGACCACATTTTTTTTCCTTCAAATACACGTTTTTAAAAACCAGTACTAAAGACCATCCTTTATTGCAGTTTGTGGTAATTGCACAGAAGTATCAGTTTCAGGAAGAAATATGTTTGCATCTTAAAGAACTCAGACCCTCACCCAACAGAACAAATTCATACAATATTTAAAAGTATAGAAGCTCTCTGGGTAGGAGAGATTTATAGTACATTACTAGAAAACTCAAGAATTCAATGACACCAACAGTGCCTACACTACAGTTTGCCAAACACACTTGTTGGCTCTGCTTTTAAGATTAATAGCCAACAAGAGTTGGTTTACTTTTAAGAGAACAGACTCCACATCTCAGCACAAGGTAAGCACCCTTTCCACACCAACTGTTGAAGCCTGAGTTTTCAGTCCGAACTGATGGTGACCACAGGACTCTGAACCTGCTGCAGCGTGGCTGACCATTCTCTGCAAAGACAGCCTGCAAAGAAACTATGTATCAGTCTCACTTCCTGCTCCAAACAACAGTTATTCACAGTGTAAAAAAGGTATCTTCAGAAACCATACATTCACCACTACACAATCTGCCGGTAATTCCAGCTATTTTGGGTGATTTCATCATTTGATATCCTTTTTCTGAGAATCTATTTTAACAACACTAGCCATTTATTCATTCTACCACGGGGGGTGGGGGGGGTCCTTGTCCATGGAAGCTTACCTCTCCCTTGGGCTGAGCTGCAGCCACCACGATCTTTCAAACTCCACACCACCGATCACCATTCTTTAGCACATAAAACCCAGAGGGGAATGAAGCGAGGCATCCCTAGACAGGCAGCAGGTAACAAAGGCAGAGAAAAGACTTTTGCTCATGAGAGCCTCAACTACAAATTCCAGCCCATCCTAACAGCAGCCCTTAAGAACCTACTGGAGGTGTTTTTTGGTATATGAAGCCATGTGAAATCTGTAAGTCCTAACTGGCTTTGCTAGGTGTTGCAACCTCATTTCATCCCATCATTTTAACCCCACACACCTAAGCGGTCATCTCCAAGGACAAGGAAAGCTACATCTCAGCAGACAGGCAACTGGGACAGATTTTAGAGCAGTGAGCTAACAGAACTCCCAGGTTTCCTCTGTCCCACTGTCACCATGAACCGTATCTGTATCTCCAGGATATGCTCAATTAAGGTCAAGGGCTACAGTAATACAAGGTTATTAGGTGAGCCAGAAAGAAGTGCCACTACCTGACCTAATTGGAAGGTCACATTATCTAACTGCTGGCCATGCAAACTGTTCCACAGACCGAAGCTTACCTTAACCTTAACGGCAGGCCGGTGCTCCTCCCTCGACTACTCAGCAGCTGGTCTCGATCTGATCACACACAGGGGACCCCGCAGCACTCATGTGCAATCTGGGTGAACAGACGAGAAAAGGTCACTGTCCAAACCAGACCAACCTACTGCAGGGCAGCCGCAGCCGGGCAGGACTTGTTGACCGCAGTCAGCCAGGAACGTTATCGTCAGTTATCGCTTCTGACGGCACTTCCTATAGATGATTTCATCAGAGCAGTCAACACCTCCCTGCTCCCCAGCACCGCTCCGGAAACCCGAACGGGACCTGGAACTGAGCCCTGATTGCTTGAGGAACCACTGGGGCACTGGCCGCTTTAAACCAAGCATTTTAAGGGAGTTCACCTCTGGCGACAGCCGCGGTAGAACAGCTCAGGGTCAGCAGCTGCCCCCTGCCATTGCCACTCGAAGCACCAGGCTACGTGCGCAGTGCAACGGTGCACAATTACTGCCCAATGCATCAACCGTGAAGGGGCAGCCAATGCCGCTGCACTTAGACTAACGAATACGGAAAAGCGAAGGGGTTGGCTCTAAGTCCTGCCCACACTGGGTCCTACCTCTGGGTGGGAGACCGCTCCTGGCCTGAAGGCGCTGCAAGGGATGTGCCACCTGGAACACGGGAGGGCGACAGGCGTTAAGGGAACGTAGTGGCAGTGATGTTCAACCCGACCGTTGAGGCTTCCGCGACCGCAGTCACACAGGCATCAGAGTCGTCAGTTATCGCTTCTGCGGGCACTTCCTAACCCCAGGATCATCAGAACCGTCGGGCAAGCCCTCCTCGACGTCCCATGCCCCACGCTCCCCCGGGCCGCGCTTACCCAGTCCTCCCGGGTTGGCGCACCTCCCACGCCGCGTCCGGGGAGCAGGGAAGCGGCCTTCGGGGACCTCGGGCTCCCGAGTCGACGGCGGCAGCGGCCCTGCTGGAGACACGCGCGCGGGCCTTGAGCCTCAGTCCCCGGCAGCCCTGCCTGACTCTCCCCAACCGCCGCGCCCGCCCCAAAACCCGGAGACGCGCCACAGGGAGCCGCCCTGCGGCCTTCACAAAGCTTCCCGAAAACACCTTCTCAGAAATTAAGAAACCATTCGCTCCTTCGCCCTCGCCGCCAGCTACTATGCCCAGTCACACACCCCACTCACCTCCATTTTCACCGTACGGAAAAGATCGTCCCTTTCCCGGCCTGGGCCTTTAAGGAGTCGGAATATTCCATTCTTCACAGAAGGGAGGGTAATACTGGCAGAGACTCACGGGAACCTCCAGCCCTTTTCACGACGCAGACTCCGCCTCACCACCCAGGGACACCCCCCTCCGTTAGAGCCTATGGTCTCTTCCACGTCCCCAGGAATTCTGGGTCCCGCTGCGCCCGGGGTGTTCAGGGCGCATGCGCAAGGGCTGGAGCGTACCACTTTAGCTCCGTGGTTTGGAAGAGGTTTCTCAGCTTTTGTGAGCTTCCGATGGCTACTATCATAAATGAAGCTGTCGGCACCGCAGAGGCTGTTTTGAGGATCACATGACACACCATGCTTGAAACCCTGCGGAGCCTTGGCAGGCAGCAAGCATTCATAAAATAGTATCTGCTTTTCATTCTTCGGGCTGCCTGTCTGCTCTTTCCCCACGGCCATTGCCGAATATCCGCGGAGCCTTTCAGAACGCCTGCGCGCCGGCAGCTCGCATCACTCCCCTTGAGAATGACCTCTAAGGAGCGAGCAGACGTGTCTTAGCTGAAACCGCTTCCATCCCCTCCTCCCCTTCTCTCCTGATTCCTTAGGACTCCTGCATCCGTTCCCCAACCCACCAGGGATGGAAACCTCTCCCACTCTTCAGCCTTTGCACATGCTCCGGCCTCTGCCATTTAAAAGCCATTCAGTGCAATCGCATTTTATAAACGCTCATTACTCTGAGGGAGAGCAGTTCGTCTGGACGAAAAAACTGGAAAAGCTATCGCGAGACAACTTTCTGGTCTTAGAATTTTAAGGATTTTAATGGTGGGGCGGGGGCTTCCAGCAAAAGCCAAGTCAGGGGGTTAAATAAACGGGTTCCTCGGTCTGCCCGAATTATTTGATGAAGGTCCTAAGGAGAGCATGGCGGGGGGGGGGGGGGTGGCAGCAAGGGTATCGGGGGAGAGGTGTCTGGAAATTCGGGGTGAAAACCGTGAAGGACTTGAGGAGGCCAGCTAGGGCGTCCTGTGGGCATCGAAGGAGCCTCTTAAGCCTTCAGGGCACAGAAACACCCTAAGATGTTTCTTTTCCTCTTCCATCTTAGGAAGGCCCCTCTGCCTGCCCTGCAGAACAGCTTGGAGGGGTAGGAACTGAGCAGGCAGCCCAGAAGAGAAAGAAGCTAGTAATCCAGGGCCTGAAGGAAGCCATGGAGCTCCAAAGCTTTGAAAGAGATCTTGGAGGTGGCTTTAAGGGATGTCCGGAAGCTATAGGAGAGGAAGGAGCGGTGGCTGTGTTTCCTGTGTCTATCACCGCATATCTGTCATGACAGCGTGCACAGCACCCAGGAAAAGGACCACCCTGGGGCTGGGAGTCCCCTGTGCCTGAGTGAGGCTAAGAGTAGCCCAGCCCCAGACAGAGAAATGCTCACCGAGAAGTGCGATTGTCAACCAGCCCAGGAGCCCATGAACTTCACTTAAATAATGTTTCCAGGAGAGTTCGTGATAAGAAAATATTTATTTACATTTGCCACCGAAGTTCCCTGGAGGTCCAGAGCCACCAGGTAGGGCTGGGAAGGTCCCCCTGACTCTGTCCTGAATCTGGGCCATTACTGGGACTTTAAGAGCTGGAGGGGCAGCTGATCTTCCTCTGAGGCAGTGTCCTCCTCTACTTGGGAGGCTGGGGCAGGATTCTTCAAGGTGCCTGTAAATAGGACGGAGAGCACTGTGTCTTGGCCCTTGGGCTGTATCCCCAGGAGGACAAACAGGAGGCGGCCACAGTCATGAAAGCACATACTCTGTGTACAGCGGGTAATCCCAAAGTCCCCAACAATCCCTCTCTCTACCTCCCCCTTCCATAAGCATTTCCTGAACTCCTCCCAGAAGTTCAACGTTCCTTGAGGTAGAAACCAGGACACCTGAGACTTGCTGAAGAGCTGGAGGGAAGTGAGAAGTAGGTGTTCAGGGAGCTCTGAGGGAACCCAAGCTGTAAGGAAGGCAGCAGATTTGGACACCCAGAGGAGCGGAAATGACACTCCCACAGAGAGCCAGGGAAAGCAAAGAACAGGGAGCACCATGGAGGGACCGGCTGTTGCATGGAGGGAGATGTTGGAAATGGGCGGGATTATAGCATTGGATCTTCACCTCCACACTGAGGAGTGAGTCCTTCCTGGCAGTGGGAGGCGAGGAGTGTGGGCCTCGTGTGGTTTCTGTCTGCCTCAGAGAGAGAAGCCCAGAGCAGAAAGACTTGTCTAAAGGAGAGGGTGCAGCCCTGAGCCCAGCAGTGGTGCAGAAGGGAGAGAAATGAGGGGTCGGGGCAGAGGGGTGAGTGGCTGCCTGGGAGGGGGACATTGAACAGAGATCTTCAAGGCCTCCTGACTGAGTGAGGAGGTGTGGGATTGTACACACACTTCCTGGTAGGATAACCCCACAGCCGTTCCTATCAGGAATTTCCAGTTGGAAGCCCCAGCTGGCGATGGTATGGGATTGGGGTGTGGAATTCTTGGGGCAAGATGAGGGGCAAGGTGACTTTCAGAGTCTCAGCATTAAAGTGACAGAGTGGGGGTGCCTGGGTGGCTCAGTGGGTTAAAGCCTCTGCCTTCAGCTCATGTCATGATCCCAGCGTCCTGGGATTGAGCCCCACATGGGGCTCTCTGCTCAGTGGGGAACCTGCTTCCCTTCTTCTCTTTCTGCCTGTCTCTCTGCCTACTTGTGATCTCTCTCTGTCAAATAAATACATAAAATCTTTAAAAAAAAAAAAAGTGACAGAGTGGCAGGACTCAGGGGAAGGGAGACAAAAAGAGGCAGGCAGAAAACCTGTGGGTGTCTGAGGGCCATCATCACCTGGTCACCAGGGACCCAGGAGCCTGGAAGACCAGCAGGCTTTAGAGCCAGAGTCTGGAGGAGTACCCCCTACACAGGGGTCAGAGGTGATGCAGGTGCTGTTGTGGGGAGGGTTTGAAGTGGGAGCTACTGATGATTCCAGAAAGGACATACTGTGGAGAAAATTAAGCCTCAGAACATGCCTCAGGGTAGAGACAGGAGGGGCTGTCCCCACACTAGAATGGACAGGACGCAGTCCACGACAGTGGGGAAAAGCATCAGAAGTGATTTCTCAGGACTGTGGGGGCTGGGAGCTCCTGTAGCCGGGGAAAGCTGGGGATCAACAGGACTGGCCTATCAGTGGGGGCTCAGGGAGATGACCCCGAAGCTTCGGGATAGGTAGGGGGCCCTCTCTAACCTCCTGTCCAGCTCGGTCCCCAGGCTCAGCCCAGGGCTGGCGCTGGAGGGCCCGCTGAATAGGGCCAGAGGCCGATGGTGTGGGCAGGATTAGGGCTGGAGAGGGGAAGCACCAACAGCTTCAGAGTGTCTCCCAGGTGACTGCCTGAAACAGGCCAGTAAGGAGGAGGGAGTGGAGAAGAAAGGTGGGAAGTGCTTCTTAGTGGGGCAAGCCTTGGACACGGGGGAGGTCCTGGCCTAGACTCTCCAGGGCTGTGTGGCCAAGCAGACTCTCTCTGTCTCTCTCTCTCCAGGGCAGGACTCCGGCCACCGCCGCTACTCACCAGGGACGGCTGGCCCTGACGGCTCCTCACAAAGGGACGGCAGTGTCTGTTCCCACGAGGCCCAGTTCACCTCCTCCACCCTGAGGGCCACAGAGCAGCTTTGAGGCTCCTGGAAGCCACCTGTGCCACATGCTCCACCCCAGGAGAGGGGCGAGCGGAGACACAGGGTAGACACAGGGACTGGGAGGAGGATGGGCTGTGGCCACCCCTTCTCCCCAGACACTGAGCCACCCACCATCCCGCTGTGCATTTGCCACCAGGCTCTCTCTCCCGTGGAAGACTTTGTTTTCCGTGGGAGGGTTGTCGCTTCTGTGACAGAGCAGACCAGCGGGGCGAAGGCTAGTATGCGGTAACCTGAGGGTCCCTCTGACTTCCTGGCCTCCTAACTGTTCCCCATTTCAGGCCACGGAGTAGGTCAGGAACAGCCAGAGAGGGGACAGGCGGTAAGTGGCAGGCCTGGGCCTATGAGATCCAGCATCCCTGACCTTGCCTGCCTGGGGCAGAATGTCTGGTGCTCCTAGGCCCTGCCTTTCCCACCAGCCCTGACTCCTGGCAGCTGTCCCCTGGCTTTTAAGAGCGTACAGCTGAAGAAAAATAAAAGAGAGAGTAAGGCTGGGGGCGCCAGTCAGAAGAGCATGTGACTCTTGATGTCCCAGTCATGAGTTCGAGCCCCACATTGGGTACAGAGATTACTAAATAAAAAAATTTTAAAAAGAGTAAGGCTGGGGGTACCTGGGTGACTCAGTGGGTTAAGCCTCTGCCTTTGGCTCAGGTCTTGATCTCAGGGTCCTGGGATCGAGCCCCACATTAGGCTCTCTGCTCGGCAGGGGGGCCTGCTTCCCCCCCTCTCTCTGCCTGCCTCTCTGCCTACTTGTGACCTCTGTCTGTCAAATTAAAAAAAATAAATAAATAAAGAGTAAGGCTGGCCTGCCCCACAGCAGCCTCCCTCCCTCACCTGAAGCACCAGCGCTCATCGGGGCTGCCATCCGGCCTGGTGCCAACAGTCAGCTTCACACCGGCCCGCTGCTTCTTCCTCCTGCACCACCAGTAGCCATTCTCCATCTCCAGGACGGAGATGGCTTTCTGCGGACAAAGGACACATGAGACAGTAGCCAGGAGCATACCTCACAGCACTTGACAGTATAACCCAGGGTCTGCTACACAGGTGGATACGAGTCTAGCTCCAACATTTGATTACCTGAGGGATGGAAGCCCCCTCAGGACCCCCTCCCCCAATCTCAATTTCCCCACTTGCAGGTGGACGGGTGTCGATAAGTCAGCCCATAATGTGTGCTCAACAATGACTTGGAGAGTTACAGATTCCAGAATTCCACACCACGAGGTGCAGGGACCTGTCTGCTCTGCCCACACAGAGCCTGCCCCCTGGCATGGGAGGGAATTAGGTAGGGCATGGAACTTGCGCGTGAGGACGCTGGCTCAGAGAAGTAAGGGGCTTGCCCAAGGTCGACGGTGAATCGGTGAGAGTCCAGCTTCCCAGCAAGGCTCTCAGAGCACCAACTGCCCGCCCCCACCCCTACCCTTCTCTGGAGAAGAAGCAGCTACTGCTTTCAAGGTAGGTGGATGTCACACCAGCCCCAGCTTCAGGGACCTCTGCACCCCGACTCCCGCAGACTGGCCCGTCCCAGGACTGCACGTCCTGCCTCACCCACCAAGGCGACCCCACCAACCGTATAAGAAACACAGAAGGTGAGCTACATGAGGGCAAAGGTTCAATCTCGTTCTCTGCCGTGTGGTTCGCACCTAGAACCGAGCCGAGCCTCACGGTAGGCTCTCGGGAAGTCCTTGATCATGATCAAGATCACGATCCTGATTAACATACGGAGCCCCCACTAGGTGCCAGGCACCATCCCAAGGGCTCTAGATCTGTGAGCTTTCTCGATCCTCACAACAGCCCCCGGAAGGAAAGCGTGGGTGAGGGGGGCCCAGACTGCAGGCCGTGGGGGAGGGGAGCCACCCTCAGCACCTGCAGCTTCCAGATGCTCCAGCTGTCGGAGGCGACACTGTTGACGGTCTCGCTCATGAGGGCGATGAGCATGTTGAGCAGCAGGATGTAGGTCAGCAGCACGTAGGCCAGCAGCAGCAGGAGCACGACCCCGCGGAAGCGCAGCTGGTCCTGGAAGGCCAGCTCACCCATGCCGATCGTAAACTTGAACAGCTCCAAGGAAGCGTCCAGGATGCCGCCGTATGGGGTGGAGCTGCCCTCCTCCTCTGTCCCTCCTGCCCCAGACTGTGCTGCTGCCTCCGTGACATTGGGGCCCCTGGGGCCCCTGGGGTCCTGGGCTTCCCGGCTCAGGCTCACCAGGGCTGCAGGAGGGAGGAAGGAGGGATCCTCAGCCTGGGGAGGCCGGGGGCAGTCTCCAGGGCATACGGACCGGGCAAGGGCTGGGCAGGGGCTAGAGGGGCGCCTTTACCTACAGCAAAGCCGAAAAGGAAGACTAAATAGACGAGCAGGAAGCGGAGCAGGTCCCGCAGGATGACCTAGAACACACAAGTGCATCCAGGAGCCGGGGCGGGGGGGGGCGGGGGGGGCCGTCAGGCCCGACCCCTGACCCCTGCCTCGGCCCACATCACCCACACACACAAAGGTGTGCATACACGAGGCCTCGAGGAGCCACATGGAGTAGACCAGTCTTTAAAGAAACCTAATCGGGGGGTTCCTGGGTGGCTCAGTGGGTTAAGCCTCTGCCTTTGGCTCCGGTCCACGATCTCAGGGTCCTGGGATCAAGCCCCGAATCGGGCTTTCTGCTCAGCAGGGAGCCTGCTTCCCCCTGTCTCTCTGGCTGCCTCTCTGCCTACTTGTGCACGCTCTCTCTCTCTGTGTGTCAAATAAATAAATAAATAATCTTTTTTTTTTTTTTAAAGATTTTATTTATTTATTTGACAGAACAAGATCACAAGTAGGCAGAGAGGCAGGCAGAGAGAGAGAGGAGGAAGCAGGCTCCCTGCCGAGCAGAGAGCCGGATGCGGGACCAATCCCAGGACCCTGAGATCATGACCTGAGCTGAAGGCAGAGGCTTAACCCACTGAGCCACCCAGGCGCCCAATAAATAAATAATCTTAAAAAAAGAAAGAAAGAAAGAAAGAAATCTATCTAATCAGGGGTGCCTGGGCGGCTCAGTCAGTTAGGTGTCCAACTCTGGATTTCATCTCAGGGTCATGAGATCGAGCCCCCGGTCTGCTTAAGATTCTCTCTCTCCCTCTGCCCCCTCCCCCTCAGTGTCTCTCTCAAAAAAATCCCCAAAACCATAGAGCAATGTGTAATCTTCTCATCTGTCTCTCTGAATGTTTTCACTTCCCCTACCACAATGTGCCCTGCAGCAGGAATGATGAGTTGCCCATTTTGTTAGCGACCAAAGGAGCATATTCCAATGCTTTAGAACAGGGCCCGGCCCACAGGACACACTTCCCAAACTTTTGCTGATTACGTAAATGGATGCAGAAAAGTCCACGGGCCCAGATGTTCCAGGACACAGGCATGCAGACGAGCTCCTGTGCACCGTGTCTGCGCCTGGGCTGTGCAAAGATGCACGTCCTCCCTGGGGGTCACATGTCTACTTACCCGTGCAGAGTTCTGACCCCTGAGGGCAGGTGCCTGCACACTCATGCTCCGGCTTGCACTCCGAGAGCGCCTGGCCAGGTGAGCCGTAGAGGAGGGCACCTGTCCACTGAAGCCCAGAGGAGCCCTGCTGGAGGGGTGCCCAGCTTTGTCTGCTCAGGCTACTCCGGGGCCACCCCGGTCTCTCACCTTCTGGATCATGACACTGTAGATGCCCGTGTGTTGCAAGCCACGTGTATAGTAAAGCAGGTTGAGCCAGCCCAGCACCAGTGAGGACACAAGCAGGGGCAGGTACCACTCCACGGCCAGGAAGCACAGCACCTGGGACAGCACCGTGAGCAGGGCCTGGACCAGGCTGTGCAGGGACAGAATCTGGGTCAGTTTGCAGGCTGACCCCTGGCTAGGCTCCCCCTGACCCCCACTGGCCAGCGCTGACCACCGCTGCCTCTCCCCCCACCTCCTGATAGATGGGAAGGCCTCCGTCTGTCTGGGACCGGACCCCATCAGGTGCAGAGCAAGTGCTCAGTACGGGGAACTCTCAGGGATGGGAGGGGAGCGGGAGGGCACTGGAGTCCCAGGCCAGACAGCCTGCGCTTTGGTCCTGGGCCCCTAGCACTCCCTGATGCTGGGTCCCCTCCTCTCAAGCCAGCCTGGAGCCCTTCTGCCTCTCCAGGGCCTGAGACAGGGGAGGGGAGGGAAGGCCCACGTACAACAGCAGCTCAAAGTAGCTGTCCACAAAGGAGATCCAGATGAAGAGACGGCGCCTCCAGAAATACCACAGCTGTGGGAAAAGGGGCACAGGGGGTGTGAAGTTTGCTCCCCAGGCCACTGAGCACCGAGCAGCCCTGCTGCCCCATTGGGGGGCCTTAGCCTGGGCTCCCCACTGTGCCCCCAGCCTGCGAGCCTGGTTCTGTGACCTCAGGGGCTCAAGCAGCCTCTTGGACTCTGGGGGTTGTGGAACTCATGAGTCCTGCTGATAGCTGAGAGAGCTTTGAAGCCTGTTTCCAGAACGCCCCGCCCCCCCAGACTCCCAGACAATGCCAGGGGCCTCTGAGCTCCCCATGGATCCTGATGAAGAACTTACTCACTACTCCTGGTGAGGGGAACAGCTCCCTCTCCTCTCCTCCCCTGGTCTCACAGGGACCCTCCTAGATACCAGCCCATCTGGATCTGGTCCCCAAGTTCTGCCCACTCTGAGGCTCAGTTTCTCCTCAAAAGGCCCTGCTGGGGGAGTCGACCTGAGCCTGCCTGCCCCATCCTATCTGTGGTTCCCATGTGAGGAAGGAATGGCCCAGCTAAGGGACCTAGGGGCGGGGGCTTCCAGCTCCGTTCTTTGGGGAGCAGAGTTGGCAGGGCCTGAGGAATCACAGAGGCCATGTGCAGAAAGCACAGCAGGGAGCTGCCAGCCCCAGAACCCGAGGCCCTCAGCTGCCCTGAGGCTGGTGGGGGCCCGGACTGGGTAGAGGATTCGGTTTCTGTGGTTTTCAGGGAATGAAGGGATTGTGGTTAACTCCCTGGAAGGCCCCTCCTAGTGGGATTTTACATTTGCTTCTGGGTGGTCCGGGAGCCCATAGAGTTGCGGAGTCATGGGGTGGGGGCCCGGTGGTGGTGGTGGTGGTGGTGAATGGGAAGAGCCCTCACCTGGCCCGCGAGGATGTAGATGCCCCCAAGCAGAATCAGGATGTGGCCCAGCAGCAGCAGGGAGTCTCCAGCAGTCACTTCCCGGGGGAAGAAGGCCTGCAGAGGAGACAGTCTGGTAGGACCTGGGGCCTGGAGTCCCCTGCCAACAGGGAGACTCTCAGCTGAGGGCCGGATCTGAGCACAAGCTGTGGAGAGACCACGCAGAGCAGCACAAGGAGCACAGGTTCAGCGGCAGGACCCCCACCCCTACCCCGGATTCTAGCCTGTCACAGAGACACACTGACATGGTTGGTTTTGAGGGTGGGGTCTGGCGCCAGACTGCCCAGGTTCAAATCCCAGCCCCCGCACTTAATAGCCTGTGTGACCCTGGGTAAGTTACTTCACCTCTCTGTGCATCCCTTCCCTCAACTATAAACTGGAGATGGTAACAGCTGCCACCTCAGAGGGTTGTTGTGAGCAATGATTAAGTCAGTTAACGCAAGTCACTTCCTTAGAATACCGTCTCCCATATGGCGAGCCCTGGGCCAGTATCCTTGTTTTCCCCACGGTGCGGGCTTCCGTACCGTTATCCGCTGAGGCCGAGCTCAGGCTTATCACTCAAGCCGTCACAGCCTCGGTGGGAGGATCTGCAGACGGGTCTAGCCACCCCACCCTCCACCATCATCCTCCAGGGTCGCTCCCAGGAGGCTTCCCCCAGAATGTGCCCCTCCCGGGCCTTGCCTTCTCCAGGGCCGGCTGGTGGTAGGCAACTAAGGTGAAGAGGACCGTGTAGATCAAGTAACACAGGAAGTTGAAGAAGAATTTGGGGATTAGCAGATCCCACTTCGCCTGCAACAGCTTGTTCAGTGGCTCTAAAATCACCATTCGGTGCCGGTCCTGGGAATGGGAATGCAAGAGCAAGGGTCAGGCTCAGGTCAGGCTCAATGTAAGGGCTGAGGGAAATGTAGGGGGGGTGGGGGCGCAAATGAGCCCTCCCCACCGACATCCACCCCACCCACATGGCTGTGGATTGACCGAGCGCCTCATCCTCCAGCCCCAAGCAGGGACCAGTCAACATGCTGCCTGTGGTTTCCCCCTGGCCCCCAGCCTGTTCCGCAGGTCAGGTGGGACTGGGGTGTGGAAGGAGCATGGGCTGGGGGGGCCACATCCACAGGGCAGCTTTGGTCCCGCGGGCAGCGCTGACGTGTGGACCTTGCAGGGAGCTGGGCCAGATCCCCTTACGCACACCTCTGCCCCCCTGGGCTCACCGGGCTTCTGCAATGAAAGGCGATGATCTCCAGCACTGAGTTCTCCTCCCAGCTGTCCACAGAGGCCAGGTCATACAATGACACCCGGACTGGCCCATAGCACCACTCTGTAAACTTGCGGGAAAGTGACTGGCACGGCTCTGGGAACTCCCGCTGCAAGATGTGCCTGAAAATCTGCAGTGGGGGTGGGGGCACATGAGCTTGGCCTGCATGGCTACCTCCTAGCACTGACCTTGGGTAGGGAGAAGGGGTGGCTGGGAAACACTCAGCACCCCGCAGAGCTGCCCCCCACCTGCAGAGCTGCACGCAGACACACGCACACACCCGGACACACGGGTCCTTGTGCGTATGACTGCTCACACATCCCACATGCTCAGCCACGATGTAAACACTCCCGTCCACTCACATATGTCCAGGTCTCAGGGAACCTGGCTCTTCCTTCCCCACTCCTGTCCCGAGGCCTCTTTCCTGGACTCCCTACTGGCAGAGGGACCACCAGCCCAGGGCTCCTGGAGGCCCCCTGAGATCTGAGCTACACAGATGTGTACACTTCTGTGGTCAGAGCTCAGAGCTTTCAACATACTAGAAAGCATCCCTAAGTCGAACAGGTTAAGAAGGAATTTGGTTTTGGCATGCCTGACTGAGTCAGTTGGTGAAGCATGTGGCCTTTGATCTCAGGGTCATGAGTTTGAGGCCCATGCTGGGTGTAGCG